>NC_091284.1:92438208-92800708 GCF_032444005.1 Ranitomeya imitator
AGCTGGACTACAGAGTGAAAGCAAAAGGGCCAACAAGTTCTAAGCATCTCTGGGAACTCCTTCAAGATTGTTGGAAGACCATTCCCCGAGACTACCTCTTGAAGCTCATCAAGAGAATGGCAAGAGTGTGCAAAGCAGTCATCAAAGCAAAAGGTGGCTACTTTGAAGAACCTAGAATATAAGACATATTTTCAGTTGTTTCACACTTTTTTGTTAAGTATGTAATTCCACGTGTTAATTCATAGTTTTGATGCCTTCAATGTGAATGTACAATTTTCTTAGGCTACGTTCACATTTGCGTTGTGCGATGTTGCGTCGGAGATGCAACGCATAACGCAAACAAAAACGCATGCTAAAACGCAGCGTTTTGCGACGCATGCGTCCTTTTTGCCGAAATTTGGACGCAAAAAAAATGCAACTTGCTGCGTCCTCTGCGCCCCACGCTTGCGGCAAAAAAACCGCATGCGTCGCAAAACGCAGCACAACGCATGTCCATGCACCCCCCATGTTAAATATAGGGGCGCATGACGCATGCGTCGCCGCGGCTGCGCCCGACGCAGCCCAGCAGAACGCAAATGTGAACGTAGCCTTAGTCATGAAAATACAGAAAAATCTTTAAATGATATATATATATATATATATATATATATATATATATATATATATATATATATATATATATATATATTTATTACACCGCAGAGTGAAGTATGGCAACGTTTCGGGTAATGTACCCTCCGTCAAGCAGTATTTGAAGGGATACAGTCACACCGCATTCCTCAACATCCATTCCTGGTTGTACCACTGGGTTCCTTCTCCATCGGGCAATAGAAATTTCTACACTACCTCTTGATCCCCAGAAAGCCCAGTGATTCCATCCTTTCATATACCGCGTGATGAAGGGCACCGTATTTTTCTGACCATAAGACGCACTTTTTTCCCTCCAAATTCGGGAGGAAAGCGTGGGCAGTTTAGGGGGCCTGGGAAAGCGGACAGGTTCCCTTTTAAGTAATATACCTCTTCTCAATGTGATGGGTTCAAATTATGCGGGAGCATGACCTATTAAATGGCTAATGACAAAATGAGTATTGTAATGTAGCTTACTGCTTAGAGGAGTTGTCTAGTATAGAAAACATTTTTATATAAAGTACTTGAGAGCTCAAAATTAATGGACCGGGTCCTCAGTTGAAGGTCCTCATCTCTACAGAGTGGGGATCAGTTATAAAAAGTATTTTTTACTATGGTGGACATGTTCTGCATTACACAAAGCCAACTGAAAGGAATGGGCACAGTGTATTGCTCAATTTCACATGTGGTGGCGCTAAAGAGAAATTAAAGACTTACTTTCAATGGACTTTTCTAGTACATGGTGATTATACAACGTGGAGAACCTCCTTAAAAGATTTGTGTACTAAAGTAAGGTTTCTTATGACAATGCATCCATCCTTAGGTGAACTGGTATGAAAAAATAAATTGGCAAATACGATAAAACCATCTAACCTTAGCCAGAAGACACTGAAGTTGTTTTACTTCACTGTTAGCTTTCAAGAGCTCTTGTCGAAGTTCTGAGCAGGTGAGCTCCAGATGTTCCTTGTCCATGTGGACAGACTTCAGCACCTCTTGAGATGCCCAGTTTTCTATATTGTTGTTAGGTGTCACTGTTGTGATTTCAGGTACTTTTTGCCTCTCTCCATCCAATTGAGTTTTTAAACAGTTACTTTCCACTCTGAGACCATCAATTATGGTATTTTGGTCTTCCACAGTTTTTGACAAATTACCACTCTCTTTTCGTTCACTGTCCAATAAATTTTGTAATTTACTGACTTCATCTTTTAGTCTTTTGATCATTACTTGGGCCTCTTGGTGCTCTTTCTCAAGACTTCTCAGGCTACTTGTTAATTGCTGCTGAATGTTGAGCAGTTTCTCTCTTTCAAACTGAGATTGTTCAACAAGTTCTGTATACTTCTTCTCCATCTCAGATAACTTGCTTTGGACATGTACTTCTTCGATCTTTGACCTTTCTTGTAAAAGGGTCATTAGTTTTTCATTTTCCTGACTGAGCTGTTCTGCTTTCTGTCTTTGTTGCTGTAGGGAGCTTTCCAGAAATGCTTTCTCTTCCACCAGTTTCTCACTTTCCATTGTAAGCTCTTGCACCATGAGATTCTGATCAGACAGTTCTTGTAGTGTAGCCTGAAGTTCTTCTGCAGTACAATGCTGATTTTCTTCCATTTTATGTATCCTTTCAGTCAACGAGGCTACAGAAAGGTCACTTACGTTATTTGGGGAACTACCACTGGTTGAACATTTAGAGCCTTGGCATGGAATGCTTCCTGAAGAACCAGGTCTAGAAGGGACATCTGCAATATGCTCAAAATCTGAATCGGGTGATAAAGATGCTTTTGTCACATCGCTACTTGAAGAACCGGATAAGTGTAAACCACTTTCTCCTGCAGGTAAGTGACAGTTTTCGGATCTACTGACCACTGGACTCTTTGCCTTACTCCCAACACTTGCACCTCGTGTGGAAGGAGAAATGAGACTGCTATCTGTGCCATTGCTGGTCGTAGTGTCAGAGAGAGGTGACTGTTCTAAACAATTTAATTTCTCTTTCAGGTTTTCGTTTTCTTTTCTAAGCAAACCGAGCTCCTGTTGGAAAGCTATGGTCTTGTCTTGAAGAGTTTTCATGAATAAATCGGGATCACAACCCTGCATAAGATGCCTTTCCACATCTGGGTCCAGGATATCAGAATCTGAACTTTCTCTGACTTTACATTTCTGCAGCTCACTTTGCAGTTTAGTGATTTCAAAATCTTTTGTTTTTGCTTCAGCCAAGAGCTCCTTAACTTGCAGTTCCAATAACGATTTGTTGTTGGGTTCATTGTCTTGTTTAATTTTTGGTGCTGCACGGACAATCTTAGGTGTAAGAGTGCTGGGAGATGTAGGACTTGGCAGTATTTTTTTAGTTGTAGGAGCCTGGGCACGCAAATTTGTTCTGTCCCTTGTTATTTGGGTTGACAGTTCTCGAGGAGTCGGTATACCAGTCCTTCTTGTTGATGACAGCCCTATTAAAAAAATATATATATAAATATATGTTAGTATTTCTTCTGTGAAAGGGTTCTTATTATATTAACAGCATATTAAATGAGACATTTATTAGGGTTTTTATGCATGTAATTATTTTTCAGAGCAAACAAAAGTCAAGTGGTTGGAGTTCAAAGTGTAAAGATGCATTTCCACTTATTTTCGGCAATACATCATCTTATTTTTACTAATAAAAGTTGATTAATCAACTCCACCTATGAACTGAACAAATGTTAATTTACTATACAATGACAATAAAAGTACCTTTACACCAATCATTTAGCAAATTACAAGTTTTCTAAATTATTATTGCTTTATATCTAGATTTGCCAGGTTTTATTGTTACGTTCCTTAATATAATACATAAAGGAACAAGGGCCCATTAAAAGGGGTTATCCCTGATTCTATTATTTTTCTCAAACTCCCTGTAGCCCAATAATCATTCTAAAGGCAATTTACCCCAGATCTCTGCTGGGTTTGTTTGCTTTTTATAGAGTAGATTAGCGAAGACATTATTAATGCAGCTACATTCAGTGCTCAGATTAATGTATGCATTTTTGTCCCCTATACACTTTTAAGGTCAGGAAAAGTGATTTAAGGTCCCGGAAGAACATAAAATGTAAAACTACTAAACCCTTAACCCACTTGCTCATAATTAACGGTTTATGATTTAAAAAAAAAAAACGGAATTAAAAAAGCAGCATCAGAAATAGCCACAGTACGCCTCTGTCTTGGGTTAAGCACCCGGTAGAATAAGAAACAAAGCAAGTAGTGTTCAGAAGAAAAGGAAGATAGCAAAGGACATTCTGACTACGGAGCCGACAGCCCACTCATTCAGGTCAAAGAGTTAGACATCCACAGCTGGAGAATTCCAGGCCAAGAAGCAGAGAAAAGAACAAGATACACTGGTAATTAGACCATTATTAAAGAATGGAGAATTACGTCACACAGTAGACAAATGGCCCTGCGTTCTGCTGCAATCACAGAACTATTAATCCCTGTTGTGCCTTCTCAAGAGCTTTTCCAAGCCTGTTCCCCAGAATTGCACATGTTCACCATAGAGGAACCCAAACAACACAATGTGAATACCCTGCAAGACAATGACTCCATCCTTAGGCCTCTTTCACACTTCAGTTGTTTGGCGTCAGTCTAAAACCGCCATTTTCCTCAAATAATGGATCCGTCAATTTTTTTTGACGGATCCGTTATTTTCCCATAAACTTGCATTAGCGACGGATTGTGACGGATGGTCGTCCATACCATCCGCCATGCGACGGATCCGTCTAAATTTGGCGGACGTCATCTAGACATAGACGGACATTGAAACGTTTTTTGTCAACGCCGAAATGGCGGATCGCGACGGATCCGTCGCGTCCGCCATTCCATAGAATGGCCGCCTATGGGCGACGGATCCGCCGCCACAGTTTTTTCGGCGGATCCTTCGCCCCAATCCGTTTTTTCAATTGCGCATGCTCCAAAAAGTAGATACTTTTCCCAGACAACCCCCAAGTAACGGATCCGTCAAAAAAACGGATCCGTTAGAACCGTTTTCTCAACAATTGTGACGGATCCGTCAATCCGTCACTATGTCGGTAGTGACTGACGCCAAACAACTGAAGTGTGAAAGAGGCCTAATGGAGGGCTGTATACATTAATGTAGGGATGACTGGGCTGATTGAAGTCTCCAAGTTTTTTTGGTTGATTTTTACTTACAAACAACTCATTCTAAATATATCCTTCTCCTAAGATCATCACTAACCATAACCTAGGATAAAAACAAAATGAATAAATACCTTGTAGTAAGTAAATAGATTATTAATAGTACATGTAATAACGCAGCTCACACTTAACAGGGCCAACTAGGTACCGCATGTTATTTACACGTCCTATTTATTTACTTACTGCAGGGTATTTATTCATTTAGTTTTTTCTTAAGTTATGTTTTCCAATGGCCACAGTGTGAATGTGCACCTAGTCACTGCACTTCTATCAACATTTGTTCCAGCTCATTTCTTTGCTCTTGCTTGAGAGGTCTTGCACTTCGGACACACAGAGGCGCGGCTCCCCCTTTTTGGGCTGTGCATTTAGTTTACATATATTATGCTTTGCTTATATATCGCCATCATATTCCGCAGCGCTTTACCGACATGTCCCCGATGGGACTCACAATCTAAATTCCCTATGTCTTTGGAATATGGCAGGAAACCGGTGGAAACCCATGCAAACATGGGAGAACGCACAAATTCCTTGCAGATGTTGTCCTTGGTGGGATCTGAACCCAGGACTCCAGGGTTGCAGGGCTGCAGTTCTAACCACTGAGCCACTGTGCTATATAGCTTTCCACAGGCAGGTGTTTACCTTGATCCTGTTCTGCCCACATCTGTTGAGGCATGTTGGCACATAGAGAGGTTTTATTTTTGAGATAGGGCCATCCCGAGTGGGTACACCTTGTCGCGGCTGGATAGCTTATAAACTTTTTTGATCATAACAGTGTCAACTAAGTACCCAATGTTATTTACATGTACTACCGAATTACTATTTATTTATTTACTTCCGGGTATATATTTATTTTGTTCTTAACCTAGGTTATGTTTGTTAATTGCCACAATGTGAATGTGGACCTATACACTGCACTTGCACCAATATGTGCTTCAGCTATTGTTAAGCAAACATACTCTGATTAGGTAAAACCATTTAAAAAGAGGTGTATTGCCGGCTCTTGCTTCTGTGGTTATCTCAGCTGAGATTGAAATCTACCTGGGTGTAGGCTGGCCACCTTACAACTGAGCGAATACGGGTGCACCCCAAAAATTGAATCAATTATAGTCCAAATACAGAGAAAAAAGGTGGCACTCACCATCCGGTAAACATTCCTTTATTTAGCCCATGACATTGGTACAGCGGAAGTTTCCCCACTTTTAAAGGAGTGGTCCCCAAATAATAGTACTCACCCTCCCCAGGCCCAGCTCTGGCTTCAGCTCCCTCCTCATACCCCCCTGTTCAATCTCAGGGTTTTGGCAGCAGAGTTGACTTCACGTTGAGAGCTGGAATCCGATAAGACCACTTAACTTAGATTGGTTGGGTACTCTTGAGAAGAAGCGGTGTACGCGAAAAGTATCATGTGCAGAATTAAAAAGTGCTAAAGGATTTTGCAAGAACTTCTTTTCAACAAATTTACAATTTCAGTTACCAAGTTTTTCATTTTTCCTTATAACCCAATTGATGGGTTGTTTACACTAAACAATTTAGTGATGTTAAAAGACAATCAATTGTTCTTGGCAGCTAAAGCCCTGTTTACACAGGATAACGCGCTGCCGAAATCTATGATTTTTTGTGCAGGCCGAAAGAGAAGTTTCACTACAGTTTTGCTCGTTTGTCGGGTGATCGGCAGCACAATTATGCACATTTATTATATTCTTGCAGAGTAAATGGACCTTTACACATGTGCCATTTATAACACTATTGTCCTAAATAGCAAACGGACCTTCAGATTCCCGCAGGCAACATGGGACAATGGGACAGGTGCGACTACTGCCTTTGCACCCTCGGTAACAATGCTACTGGAGACAAAAAAATGAATAAAAAGGCAGCTACAAGTCAAGTCAGAATTGTTCATAGTGAAGATGGCGATGGCAATATTGCGGAGGACAGAGGTAATCACTCTACAGCACAAAATATGCGTAGCCTGCAGTCAAACAAAGTGATGTCTCAGCAATGTTTTTATCGATAGTGAGTAAAATATAAAAAGATTAGCACTTGTTTAATTCTTCTGGGTGATAAATAAAAAAACACGCAGATACATAGTATTCACTTTTCGATTAATAAGTATTATTGAGAAGTAAGAGTTATTACCTTTAAGGAGGATAATAAATTAAAAAAACAGACCAATATGCACGGATTTCAGGGATTAAGAACTGCCTCCTATCAGCAAGTATCCACAGCTCTTCTTTTGATTAGCCGGCCTGGCGTGATGTCATTGAAGTGGCGTAACGCAGATGTAATGTCTCTCCAGGTCGGCTAATCAAAAGAAGAGCCATGGATGCAGTCAGATTACAGGCCGTTCTTAGGACTTCCACCCGACAACTACAGATTACAAACATGGCCAATGGACCAAGTCATGGGAATCGATTCACACAAACTCTAGCCCCTACTACTGATGAGTGAGTGTGCAGGGATAAGGTGTTATCTGAGCATGCTCGGGTCCTAACCGAGTGTCTTCAGAATGCTCGAAAAATATGTTCAAACCCCGGCGGCTGCATGTCTCACTGCTGTCCGACAGCCGCAACACATGCAAGGATTGCCGGTTTGTTAGACAATCCTTGTATGTGTTGTGGCTGTTGAACAGCCATGAGACATGCAACTGCGGAGACTCAAACATATTACTCGAGCATTCTGAAGACACTCGGTTAGGACCCGAGCATGCTCAGATAACACCTTATCCCTGCACATTCGCTCTTCACTATTCCCTACACAATGACAAAAATAAGCAATGATTATATAAACATTGAAGAGGAAAATGTTGTTCATAACGATCTGGGCTGTTCTGACTGGACAACTTCTATCATTTGAAGCTATACAATGTGGCAACCAATCCGGTAGCCAAAAATTGAGTTCCATAAACAAAAGCATTCAAGATAAAGTACCATAGTTAGGTGGGGTCCAATTTATTGGTAAATATCACAAAACAAAAATGCGTGTCGGGAATTTGAATGCAATCATCTTTTTATTAGACCATGCCATTATTATTTGTTTTACCTTTTGAATGTATACATAGCAAGCAGTTGTGAACCCGGCACAATGACTCAACTACTGTGTGCTGCATTAGAGGTGTGGTGCCATGTGTATATTTACTACTACAGAATTAAACCAAACATGTTATATGGGGATCAGATTTTTCGGATTCTAGAAGTTTGTGATTATTAAACAATCATCTAATTTATAGCTTTTATTGCGAGAGCTAAACTGTAATAACATACTACTGGAAAACTAGCTTGCTATAATAATGTCGTATCCATTTCTGTACTGCTCTCTATAATTACCAGAATGATAAGTAGTATCAAATAAAACATATACTCTATGTGACAGCAGACTTCTGACAGCGTGCGGTGCACACACCGTCAGAATTTGCCGGTATTGCTGACGAGACGATTTTCATACTTTCAGCCACTTTCCGATTACTTGCTCTCACGTGACCACCTGCAGTCACCGGGAAATACCGGTGAATCCTGTGTGCACCGCACACTGCCGGGATTCAGAAGTCTTCAGTCACATCGTGTATAGGTTTTAATTGATGCTACTTATTCATGTCTGTACTGTTCCCTAAAATTATCAGAATGATAAGACATTAATGAATGGGAATTTAACTTCCCAGTTGTATATTATTACAGTTTAACTCAGACTTATCAGAAGACCAGATCACCCCTTTAAATTCAGGGTGTTAGGTTTAAAGGGACACTGTCACCTGAATTTGGAGGGAACAATTTTCAGCCATAGGGGCGGGGTTTTTGTGTTTTTGATTCACCCTTTCCTTACCCGCTGGCTGCATGCTGGCTGCAATATTGGATTGAAGTTCATTCTCTGTCCTCCATAGTACACGCCTGTGAGCGGAAGGCTGCTATCAAAGCAACCTGGGAGTCCATAACCCCTCAGCAGTGCCACAGGCTGATCGCCTCCATGCCACGTCACATTGATGCAGTAATTGATGCAAAAGGAGCCTCGACCAAGTATTGAGTGCATTTACTGAACATACATTTCTGTAGGCCAAGAGTTTGGATTTTAAAATCATTTTCAAGCTGGTGTTACAAAGTATTCTAATTTACTGAGATAATGACTTTTGGGTTTTCATTGGCTGTAAGCCATAATCATCAACATTAACAGAAATAAACACTTGAAACAGATCACGGTTTGTAATGACTATATAAGAGTTTCACTTTTTGTATTGAAGAACTGAAATAAATGAACTTTTTGATGATATTCCAATTTTGGGAGATGCACCTGTACTTATAAAATATTGTATAATAGCAATAACTGGTTCAGTTCACTATTCTAAATTAAAGATACTATTATATTTCTCATTGGAGAATTCATAGAAAAGACCAGAGAGGGCACAGAAAGGTCCTGGGAAATTGTAATCCATTTTTTATACAGAGCCATAAATAAGCCAACATTTAAAGTTCAGCCAATTAAACACACCTTAATGCAAAAAGCAAAAGTTCTTGGTGGTCCTCATTTTATAAACACACCCAAACCACATGTTCTTTTGTTTGCTGTGGTAAATTAATGAGGACAATCCTTCATTTAATAATAATAGGACAGGACTTTTCCATGGAAACACTTTTATATGTCACATAGTCTGTGGTGGTCTGGCAGCTGGAGCCCCACCAATCTGGAGAACAAGGCGGTCCAGTCTTCTATTCTCGGCAAAGATTTTACCGTATATCATTTTCCAATAATAAGAATAGAAATTACAAAAATGTTTGAGTGAGAAGCCTCGTGCGGCTCCCAATTATTTCAATAAAACATATACCGTGGGGGAAAATAAATATTTGATACACTGCAGATTTTCCAAGTTTTCCCACCTACAAGAAATGGAAAGGTCTGTAATTTTTATAGTAGGTACACTGCAACTGTGAGAGACATAATCTATAAATAATAACCAGAAAAATCTCATTGTATGAATTTTGAAATAAGTTGCATTTTATTGCATGAAATAAGTATTTGATCGCCAACGAACCAGCAAGAATTCTGGCTCTCACAGACCTATTAGTTTTTCCTTTAGAAGCCCTGCTACTCTGCACTCATTGCCTGTATTAATTGCACCTGTTTGAACCTGTATAAAAGACACCTGTCCACACACAATCAATCACACTCCAACCTCTCCACCATGGCCAAGACCAAAGAGCTGTCTATGGACACCAGGGACAATATTGTACCTGCACAAGACTGGGATGGGCTACAGGACAATAGACAAGCAGTTTGGCGAGAAGGCAGCAATTGTTGGCATAATTATTAGAAAATGTAAGAAACAAGATGACGGTCAAGGTATTGCCCACGATCAGGAAGAGCAGTGTTTTGGACTCAGCTCACATGTGCTGCATCCAAATGCTGCGTTCTACATTAGAAGCACAGTGGATGGGATTTATAGAAGTCTCATGCCCACTGTGCTTCTATTTAATGTTGCATGTACTCACCTGCAGTGTGGGTTTACAAGCATCAGCATGTCAATTATCTGCAACTGCGTAGTTTCACCCATAAACATTCACTAGATGCGGTCAATCTGCATGGTTCAATGAACACATGCTGATTTAACTGCACGATTAGAACGCAGCATTTTGGACACAGCGAAAATACGCTGCATCCAAAACGCTGCCATTTCCCGATTGTGGTCAAATAGCCTTAATCTTCCTTGGTCTGCTGTTCCATGCAAGATCTCACCCAGAACTACATTGGAGGACCTGGTCAATGAACTGAAGATAGCTCGGACCACAAACATTACTGTTAATAACACAGTACGCCCTCATGGATTAAAATCCTGCAGGGCATGCAAGGTCCCCCTGCTCACGCCAGCACATCTTCAGGCCAATTGCAGTTCGCCAATGACCATCTTGATGATCCAGAGGAGGAAAGGGAGGCTATGTGGTCAGATGACATCAAAATAGAACTTTTTGGTATCAACTCCACTCGCCGTGTTTGGAAGAAGAAGGATGAGTAAAACCCCCAAAACACAGTCCCAACCATGAAGCATGGTGGGGGAAAACATACCTTAGGGGTGCTTTTCTGCAAGGGGGACAGAATGACTGCACCGTATTGAAGGGAGGATGGATGGGGTCATTTATTGTGAGATTTTGGCAATCTCCTTCCCTAAGTAAGAGCATTGAAGATGGGTCATGGCTGGGTCTTCCAGCATGACAATGACCCAAAACACAACCAGGGTAACTAAGGAGTGGCTCAGTAAGAAGCATTTCAAGGTCCTGGAGTGGCCTAGCCAGTCTCCAGACCTGAATGCAATAGAAAATCTTTGGAGGGAGCTGAAACTCAATGTTGCCCAGCAACAGCCAAAAACCTGAAAGATCTGGAGAAGATTTGTATGGAGGAGTGGGCCAAAATCTCTGCTGAGGTGCAATGTCTGACCTCTGTAATTGCAAACAAAGATTTCTGTACCAAATATTAAGTTCTCTTTTTCTATTGCTCAACTACTTATTTCATGCAATAAAATTATTTAAAAATAATGTAACCATCATATAATGTGATTTTGTTTTTTATTTTTAGATCCTGCCTCAGTTGAAATGTACCTATGATAAAAATTACAGATCTCTCCTTTCTTTGTAGGTGGGAAAACTTAAAAAAAAAAAAAAATAACAAAAATGCTGACTTGTACTGTAGCTCATCAATTTTGTTTGGGTAGTGATTAGTGAGCACGCTCGGGTGTACTCCGAGTATTTTTTTAGTGCTCGGAGATTTAGTTTTCATCACCGCAGCTGAATGATTTACATCTGTTAGCCAGCATAAGTACATGTGGGGGTTGCCTGGTTGCTAGGGAATTCCCACATGTAATCAAGCTGGCTAGTAGCTGTAAATCATTCAGCTGCGGCTAGTAAAACTAAATCTCTGAGCACTAAAAAATACTCGGAGGTCACCTGAGCGTGCTCGGGGAAATCTCGAGTAACGAGTATATTCGCTCATCACTATTAGTTATGCCTCTTGCTTAATGGTGTTGCAGTCTCTGTGGCCTTTCAGAAAAGGTAAAGTGTATATACTGACAGACACTTAAGGTACCGTCACACTAGACGATATCGCTAGCGATCCGTGACGTTGCAGCGTCCTGGCTAGCGATATCGTCCAGTGTGACACGCAGCAGCGATCAGGCCCCTGCTGTGATGTCGCTGGTCGGGGAAGAAAGTCCAGAACTTTATTTCGTCGCTGGATCTCCCGCTGACATCGCTGAATCGGTGTGTGTGACACCGATTCAGCGATGTCTTCGCTGGTTACCTTCGTAAAAGTAAAAAAAACAAACACTTCATACTTACCTACCGCTGTCTGTCCTCGGCGCTCTGCTTCTCTGGTCTGGCTGTGAGCGCCGGGCAGCCGGAAAGCAGAGCGGTGATGTCACCGCTCTGCTTTCCGGCCGCTGTGCTCACAGCCAGACCAGAGAAGCACAGCGCCGAGGACAGACAGCGGTAGGTAAGTATGTACTGTTTGTTTTTTTTACTTTAACGATGGTAACCAGGGTAAACATCGGGTTACTAAGTGCGGCCCTGCGCTTAGTAACCCGATGTTTACCCTGGTTACCGGCATCGTTGGTCGCTGGAGAGCTGTCTGTGTGACAGCTCTCCAGCGACCAAACAGCGACGCTGCAGCGATCCGGATCGTTGTCGGTATCGCTGCAGCGTCGCTTAGTGTGACGGTACCTTTAGATTGAACACAGGTGGACTTCCTGTCACTAAGCATGTGACTTATGAAGGTAATTGTTGCACCAGAAATTTTTAGGTTGTTCATAGCAAAAGGGGTGAATACATATGCAACACATATGCTTAACCCCTCTACCCCCAAGGGTGATTTGCACGTTAGTGACCGGGCCAATTTTTACAATTCTGACCACTGTCCCCTTATGGAGGTAATAACTCTGGAACGCTTCCATGGATCCCGGTGACTCTGACACGGTTTTCTCGTGACACATTTTATTTGACATGAGTGTTAAAATTTCTTTGATATGACTTGCGTTTATTTGTGAAAAAAAATGGAAATTTGGCAAAAATGTTGAAAATTTCGCAATTTTCCAACTTTGAATTTTCATGCCCTTAAATCACAGAGATATGTCACACAAAATACTTAATAAGTAACATTTCCCACATGTCTACTTTACATAAGCAAAGTTTTGGAATACAAATTTTTTTTTTGTTAGGAAGTTATAAGGGTTAAAACTTGACCAGTGATTTCTCATTTTTACAACACCATTTTTTTTTAAGGGACCACATCACATTTGAAGTCACTTTGATTTTCTATATGATAGAAAATACCAAAAAGTGACACCATTCTAAAAACTGCACCCCTCAAGGTGCTCAAAACCACATTCAAGAAGTTTATTAACCCGTCAGGTGCATCACAGGAATTTTTGGAATGTTTAACCCCTTCATGGCCTTGGGACTTTCCATTTTTCCATGTTCATTTTTCGCTCCCCTCCTTCCCAGAGCCATAACTTTTTTATTTTTCCGTCAATTTGGCCATGTGAGGGCTTATTATTTGCGGGACGAATTGTACTTTTGAACGACATCATAGGTTTTACCATGTCGTGTACTAGAAAATGGGAAAAAAATTCCAAGTGCAGTGAAATTGCAAAAAAAGTGCAGTCCCACACTTGTTTTTTGTTTGGCTTTTTTGCTATGTTCACTAAATGCTAAAACTGACCTGCCATTATGATTCTCCAGGTCACTACGAGTTCATAGACACCTAACATGTCTAGGTTATTTTTGACCTAAGTGGTGAAAAAAAATTCCAAACTTTGCTAAAAAAAATAAAAATAAATAAAATTGCGCCATTTTCCGATACTCTTAGCGTCTCCATTTTTCATGATCTGGGGTCGCTTGAGAGCTTATTTTTTGCATGCCGAGCTGGCGTTTTTAATGATTCCAATTCGGTGCAGATACGTTCATTTGATCGCCCGTTATTGCATTTTAATGCAATGTCGCGGCAACCAAAAAAACGTAATTCTGGCGTTTCGATTTTTTTTCTCATAACGCCGTTTAGCGATCAGGTTAATGCTTTTTTTTATTGATAGATCGGGCGATTCTGAGCGCGGCGATACAAAATATGTGTAGGTTTGATTTTTTTTTTATTGATTTATTTTGATTGGGGCGAAAGGCGCAGTAAGCTCTGGCCATCTGACGTCCCAGCCAGGCTTGCAGACTGCGCCTGTGCGGCCACCCACCGTGGTAATCCCAGCCCCGCAGTGTGTTATGCATTATGCACAGTGCGGGGCTGGGATTCCTGGGCATGCGCACTGCGTGTATCAGCGGGAGACCTGGGAGAGTGGCTGACACACACAGTGCGCATGCCCAGGAATCCCAGCCCCGCACTGTGCATAATGCATAACACACTGTGAGGCTGGGATTACCAAGGTGGGTGGCCGCACTGGCCGCACAGGCCAGAGCTTACTGCGCCTGCACGAAACAGTACTACACAGCGCAGGCGCCGGATTTCATGCGAAAACAGCGCGAAGGGGACGGCGCCCGGAGCCCCTGAAGATTTGAGTGACGGCAGTGTGGCGGTTCCAGCAGGGGGTGAGGACCTGCCTCCCTGGATAAAGACAGGTATTTTGGAGAAGTTATAAAACGCTTTATTTTGGAAATACATGCACCAAAAACTAAAAGCCACCTTGTTAGAATGCAGCATTACTGCTGCACAAGGTGGCTCTTTTAGTTTATAATGGCTGGAGGGGGTGACAGTGGCCCTTTAAGGACCATTCTGTGGGGCATAATTTCTGTCCGCTAAGAAAGTCGGCTACCTGGTTTTCGCTGCCTTTTAGGTGAACTGCCGTTATTGATTTGACTGTCTGTTCTGCCCAGGAAAATATTGTATCTGACAGGTCCTGTAAGTAACAATGTTTTGGACCTCCTTGGTGAAGTAGAAAGGCTGCTGTCTTTGAATTGCCTGAAAAGACACGGATGTGTTGGTCTTTTAATTTTTCTCTGGAATGTCCTTAAGGCTTCCCAGACTGCCCCGAGTTCCCTGTAATTTGAAGACCTGCTTTGTACTGATGCAGGCCAAGTGCCTTGAGAGTAGTTCTCTTCTATGTGGGCTCCCCAGCCGCTGAGGCTTGCATCCGTAGTGATGCTTATACACGGAGATGTTCTCCAAGGCCTTCGTTTCTCGAGATTTTTTGTTATGGTCCACCATGACAGTGAACTCTTTGCGTCTAGGGATAAGCGCACTTTTTTGTCCAGGGTTACATCTCTGCGGTCCCAACTTGAGAGAATTTCTTGCTGAAGGGGTCTTGAGTGATATTGACTCCACTGAACACTGGAAATGAATGATGTCATTAAGCCCAGTACCCGCATGGCCTTTCTTATGGATGTTTGCTTTTGCTTCTGTAATGTTAGGAACTCTTTTTTGAATGACTCCTGCTTGTGATGCGGGAGGTAGGTATGTTCCTGAACTGAGTCTAGGATCACTCCGAGGAATAATTTCCTTGTTTCGGGTCTGATATTTGATTTTTTTTTTTAGATTTATTAGCCATCCTAGGTTTTTTTAAGAGTGACAACGTTGTTGATAAGTTCTGCTCCATCTGTTGAGAGGAGTCTGCTATGAGCAGGATGTCGTCCAGATAAGGGATGATGAGGATCCATTTTTCCCTTAAGAAGGCCATCACCTCTGCCATGAGTTTGGTGAATATTCTGAGAGCAGACGAGAGACTGAATGGTAGGCACGTGAACTGGTAATGTAGAATGTGATCTCGGGCTTTTATGGCGAATCTGAGATACTGTTGGTGTGAAGCGGAGATGGGAACCTGGTAGTAGGCACTTTTTAGATCTAATGTGCTCATTACTGATCCTTTCTGGACTAGAGGTATTACAGTTTTGATGGATTCCATCTTGAACTGTTTGTAAGCTACTGATAGATTTAAAGGTTTCAGGTTTATAATCGTACGGTATTCTCCGCCTGGTTTCTTTATGGAGAACAGACTTGAATAATGTCCTTTGAACCTCTGGGAATGGGGTACCGGAGTGATGGCTTTTATCTGGATAAGTTCCTGAATATCCTTTAGAAGTCACTGATGAACCGATAATGACTGGGGTTTGAGTTAGGCTAAATCTTCTGGGAGGCGTTTGGCTGAATTCTATTCTGTACCCCCGTTCTATCAAACTTAAGATCCATGGGTTTTGAGTGATGTTTTTCCAACCCTGTAGGAAGTACTGAAGTCTTCCACCCACTAAGTTGGCATCATTGTTTGTTGGTTCTTGACTTCTGATCTTGAAAGGTACCCCTGCCTCTACCCCCTTTCGGGTAGCTCCATCTTCCGCCTTTCCCTCGATAGGCTTGTCTGGGATGGGACCGAGTTCTACGAAAGGACGGTGTATTCTTTGGTTTTTCTTCAGGAAAGCCCTTCTTTTATCTGCTGCTTTTTCAAGCAATTCGTCCAATACCGGACCGAAAACATGAAGGTCAGATAAGGGGATTGAACATAGTTTGTTTTTTGACTGCGTGTCACCCGACCATGATCTTAGCCATAGAGCTCTCCTTGCTGCGTTAGATAAAGCGTTGCTTCTTGCAGTGAACCGAACAGATTCTGCCGAAGCATCGCCCATAAAGTCTGTCGCCACCTTTAGGAGTGGTAAAGACTTCAGGATTTCATCTCTGGGCGTCTTATTATTACTTTGGGTTTCTAATTTTTCTACCCACAGCGACATTGACCTGGCAACTGAGGTGGCCGCAATATTTGTCTTCATGATGGCGGCTGAAGTTTCCCAGGCTTTTTTGAGGAGATCTTCAGATCTTTTGTCCATAGGGTCTTTGAGACCCGGGGAATCCTCAAATCGTATGGCGGTCTTTTTTGAGACCTTGGCCACAGGTATATCTACTTTAGGCACAGATTCCCAAACTTTGGTTTCATCTGGATCAAACGGTAGACGGTATCTAAAATCTCTTGGGACTATTAGCTTTTTTGCTACATCGCCCTATTCTTCCAAGATCATCTCCTGTATATGGTGATGCACGGGAAACACCCTGTTCCTGCGAGCTCTGAGCCCACCAAACATCTCATCTTGGACTGTAAGGGGTTCTGTAGCCTCTTCGACCTTCATGGTGTTTCTAACGGCCTGCATTAGTGTGTCCGTGTTCTCAGAATAGAATAGGTATCTCTTTCTTTCTTCTGGGAGGATATTTGAAGAGCATTCACCCTCCATGGAGTAAGATAAGGAGTAAGCTGAAAGCTCACCCTCTTCTGAACTAAGATCCTGTTCCCACCTCAGTTTCTTAGGGCGGGGGGATTCTACTGGCATTAGTGCCGACACTGTGGACTGTACTTCTTCTATCAGTTTTGATACTATCCAGAAAGGAATTGTGTTCCCCTTTAAGCAGTCCCGCCATACAGGCATCACACACTTTCCTCGAATGCCCTTCTGGAAGTCTATTAGAGCATAGAGGGCATTTATTCGTCTTGCGTTTTTGGACTGTCGCTGGACGTTTGGACGCCTCCTTATCCTGAAATAGATACGGAGACGTCCTATAGCTTGTGTGTGACTGGTAATGTGAGGAAATCCCCTTATGTATAACTTACATGTTCAGGGGCGAGCTCTAAGGAGTGAATGTCTGGACAATTTGCACCTTCCATCTTGCTAGGACAAGTGTGCTGTCAGATGTGTGAAGTTAAATAGGCTATCTCACCTGTCTTCAAACCATCTCACCCATCCTCCTTCCGAGCTCAGCTGCAGGTGATCCCTTCTGATGACTGCAGTCTGTATCCCCCTGGAGCGCCCACTAATCCATGGGTGGGAGTTCCATATGCCAGTTACACCACAGCCATAGGCTGTGGATCTTTCGGTGTCCACAAGATCCGGGCTGCTAGGGGGATGTGACCGGAATTCGGAGTGGCCACTCAGTGCTGCGGCACACTCGCCGATGTGATGCGCCCCGTGACGCAGCACGCTCTGATGATGCGGCGCGTCTCATGACGCGGCACGCCCGATGATGCGTCACACTCAATGATGCGGCGCACACGGAGACACGACCGGCAAGGAAACACGGCGTGTTCGACGGCATGCCTGGATCGATCACCACCGGCATGGGCTGGGTGCAGCTATAAGCGCAGAGCCCACTGGAGAGGGGTGCGCTAAAGACGGGAGCACACAGCTCAACCTGCGCTGAGGTACCTCCATTGGTTTCAGTGTGTTCCTGCAGAGTTAGCCTGTGTTAGCAAGCCTCCGCTGTTCAGAGCCCTCTGGAGAGGGATGAAGCAACTCCGGGAGCCCTGCTCAACCGGCTATTGGAATCTTCGGTACGGTAAGCCGCACCAATGCTCCTCTGCGTCTGTCCCTAATAGGGACAGGAAAAACACTGAGGGGTGGAGGTGGGGAGGGGCTATTTAACCTCTTCTGTGTTTCCTGTCCCTATTAAGGATAAGAAGGACAACTTCCTGGTGGTGCTGTCAGGAGGGACGTCCTGGAAAATATATTTTTACACAGTATATTTTTTTTTAAACTTTTTTACATATTCCCAGGGTGGGACATCACTGCATAAAGTCAGATCGCTGATCTGACACTTTGCACAGCACTGTCAGATCAGCGATAATGACAGGCAGTGAAGCAGGCTTCTCAGGTCCTGCTCTGAGCAGGCACTGAGAAGCCACCTTCCTGCAGGACCCGGAAGGACCCCGCGGCCATCTTGGATCCAGGGGGCTGCAGGCAGGGAGAACCTCAGAACAACGCGATCACATGAGTTGTTGTTCTGAGGGATCTGAGGATATCATGCGCAGGGAGCCCCCTCCCTGTGCGATGCTTCTTTATGCCACCGGAACGCTGCGATCTTGTTTGATCGCAGTGTTCCGGGGGTTAAAGTGCTGGGAGCGGTCCATAACTCATGAGCTCATAATGCCCAGACTTAGCTCATAATGAAAACTTTTTGGGAAAGATGGACTGATAATGGTGCAAAGCCTAGAAGTCAGCACTGGCTTTCCTCTCCTCTCCTATGGATGTAATTGACATCTGGAGGAAGGGAGAGCTACTGCTGCTCTCTCACTTCCTCCGGATGTCTTCATTCATCCAATTTGTTATGTCACACAATCCCTGTGGCCAATCAGGTCTTGCTTCACTCTCCCCTCCATCGGTCAAATCAAGACATCCAGAGGAAATGAGAAAACAGCCGCAGCTCTCACTTCCTCCAGATGGCAATTCCAACCATGGGAGAGGAGAGGAAAGCCAGCGCTGATGGCCCGCAGGGATGTATTCCATAATGTCAGGAGATCACTGGGAGAGCCAGAGAAGATACCACTGGAACAGCTCCTGCACCAGAGGTGACAAGAAGTATTTTTTTTATTTTACTAGATGGGAAACATAAGGTTTAAGAGGTTATCCGAGTAGTGAACAACCTCTTTAAAGAGTTTTAGGAAAGGGGTTTTTTTTGGCTGAAGAAGGTTTTTTTGCAGCCTTTTGATTTGATAGCGCTTAGTCTTGAGGTAATTTAATTGGAGACGATCCATTCCAAAATACTACTAAAAAAAAAAAAACTAGAACCTCCACTAAAATGCTGAGTACCTCGGATGACTGTCCAATCTCCTTCACTGTTCACAAGTCACTGTACTGTGACTCACTGTAATCACTGAGCCCGCTTCTTTAGATATCTGCAGTTTAGGTGGCTTAGTGCTTAACATTGTTACTTTGCAGCACTGGGGTCCTAAGTTCAAATCCCACCAAGGACAACATCTGCAAGGAGTCTGTATGTTCTCCCCATGTTTGCGTGGGTTTCCTCCAGGTTCTCCGGTTTCCTCCCACACTCCAAAGACATACTGATAGGGAATCTAGATTGCGAGCCCCAATTGGTATAGTGGTGATGATGTTTGTAAAGTGTAAAGATGGTGCTATATACCGTAAGTGAGTAAAATAAATACAACTAATCCCAGTGATAGCATAAGCTGTAGTACCAGTCTTAACCATTACCAAAAGTAGAGTGCTGGCACTAGTAAGCGAACACTTGTCAGGTTATGAGTAGAGATGAGCGAACCTGAACTTTAAAGTTTGGCATTCGTACCGGATAGTTACTGTTCGGTGCTAACCACCAAACACGGACTTTTCCAGAAATTGTAGCAGTGTTCGGCTTTCAGGGGCATGTCCAAGCCAGTCGGAGGAGAGAGGGAGAGAGGCGTAGAGGTGGATAGGGGGAGAGGGCCTGAACTTCCACAAGTCATCACAGCCCTAGTTATGAGGGGCTTGGATGTTTGATTCTATCTGGTAAAATTGTTTTCTTTTCGATACGCTGCCTTTGAAGCCTTTCCTATACATACAATATACTTTTGTTCAAAATAAAAACGTTCTCTTGTTTTAGTTGTATGTTGCCACTCCACTATCTGGTTAAAAAAGTCACAGTTGTTTTTCTGTCTTCTGTAACAAACATCCTTCTAATTTCGGTGTTGCTGTAGCTGATGGTTGTTTTACTTTATTTTACTTTGCATTTGACCACTTTGCTGTGAAAAGGCCCATGTAAGATTAATGCAAACGGCAGAGTTGTGTACATACAAGAAAACATACACTGTTGGAAAGGTCGGCCTAGAAAACCAATATTTAACAGTCTGCATGCAGAAACTCATTAGCATAAGTCCTTGGGCAGGGTGACAGGGTGTCATTTATACCGATGCTGCAGAGTACGAGCTTCCTAACCACTAGCAGGGAATACGTCACTCACACTTTCTAGAATAGTATAACAATTACTGCCACATAGACTTTGGCCAAATATTTATTTCATCGCCTCTTCATATCACAGAGATTCCCACTGGAAGATACAAGTACCGTATTTGCAGAGGGTTAGTCATGCAGGCAACACCCTCTTGGCCTCGAGAACTGGACTTTTTGCATGTCAACAAGAGCACATTTATATAACGTGCCATATGATTAACAGCCTTACTTAATCTTTCCATTATAAGGTGAAAATGGCAAACATATGCAGACATCCTTGGTATCTATAGAACTGAACATAATTCCAAATACATACCGTATCTTCCGGCGTATAAGACGACTTTTTAACCCCTGAAAATCATCTCAAAAGTCGGGGGTCGTCTTATACGCCGGGTACGGCGTGTGCAGGGAGCCGTCTTGTATGGTTCCCAGGGTCTGAAGGAGGGGAAACTCTCCTTCAGGCCCTGGGATCCATATTCATGTAAAAAAAAAAAAAAAAAGACTAAAAATAAAAAGTATGGGATATACTTACCCTCAGCGGTGCAAGCGGAGGCCTCCGTTCCTAAAGATGCAGTGAGTGAAGGACCTTCCATGACGTCGCGGTGGCATGACTATTCGCGTGACCGCGATGTCATCGAAGGTCCTTCACTCACTGCATCCTTAGGAACGGAGGCCTCCGCTTGCACCGCGGAGAGCCACGGGCCGTCGGAGGGTAAGTATATCCCATATTTTTTATTTTTATTCTTTTTTTTTTTTTAAAGAATATGGATCCCAGGGCCTGAAGGAGAGTTTCCTCTCCTCCAGACCCTGGGAACCATCCGCACCGCAAACGCCGTACAAGATGACTGGGCGTATAAGATGATCCCCAAACTCCATACTTTATATGGAAAAGTTGGGGGTCGTCTAATACGGCCAGTCGTCTTATACACCAGAAAATACGGTATATATATTTAATTAAAAAAACACACACATAAACCTAAGGTATTATATTATTACCATTATATTATTATTATTATTATTATTACTACTACTACTAAGGTCAAAACAGGTTTGTGTGTTACGTGAATATATTACACGTGTGTGTTGTTTGTGTTCATTAACTTAAGGAAAAAAAAATTGGCATTTTACTTTTTTCAATCAAGATGGGGGCTGGAACAAAGCGCAGCTGGGAGGAGGCCCCCCATGACTGCTTTGAGCCGGCGGTCTTTTTGAATAATGCTCCGGCTGGGGATAGGAGAATGGAAAGGGGGGAGGGGTTTAGAAGGAGGAGGTAGTAGGGAAAGTGCGGGAAAACCGCCATTCCCTACCTTAATCCAGGAGAAGGAAGAAGTGCAGGATGGCGTCAGCGGAGTCCATGCTGGCCCAGCTCCAAGAGATGGCCAGATCCAGAAGAGGGGGCTGGCTTGAGGCACAGCTGGCCTCCATCATTGGTGCCGCAGGAGGATCCGGGCAGAGCTCACGGGGCAGGAGGACCAGGCCCCCGGAGAGACTATCTCCGGATCTCCCGGCGCGTGGCAGGCGCAGGCTCCGGAGCCCCTCCAGGGACCCTGCGGGCGGTGAGTCCAGCGGCGCTTCCCCCCCTGGTCGCTCCCGCTCCGGCAGGAATCCATGCACCCGGCCTGCGCGCGCCGGGCGGCAGACCCAGGACACCGCCGCTGCCGCCGGGAGCGTCGGACCGGAAGTGCGGCCTGCGCGATCCAGGCAGAGCGCGGCCGCAGCTTCCTCCGCTCCTGGCAGGTCCACAGCTGTCCCAGCATCCAGGAGCAGAGCGGCCGTCGCTTCCCCTGTCCCCGCTTCTCCTGCCACCACCAGATCCACAGCCCCCAGGGGGCGCGCGGCGGCAGGACGAGGGAGAACAGCGCCACCAGGAAGACCAGCCCAGCCAGGCAGGGGGACACAGCCAGGAGGAGCAGCAAGAGGAGCAGCAAGTCCAGGAAGAGCAGCACGGCCAGGACGAGCAGCGGCAGCAACACCCAGGAATCCGGCCCGTTTGCCTGCGGCAGGCACCCACAGCCCATCGCCTCCCAGGGTGCCTGCTGGGATGTCCACGAGGAGTACACAGGCGGCGGACGGTCAGCGGTCAGGAGATCTGCTACGTCCTGCCTACACGGAACGGCGCAGCGGAGGGAGAGATGCAGGCAGCAGTGTCGAGCTGCCTGCTAGGGAGCGAAGATCGTTACACGACCGGGCGGGCTCGCCCGAGTTGGAACGCGGGGATCGGTCGCGGTCGCCCAGGAGATCTCCGGAACATAGAGCAGCGTTTACCCATTGCCCATCGGACGGTGAGGTGGCGGGGAATACTGACGGCGGACGGAGGAGTGGATCGGTACAGCAGCTACAGCACGCTCGGGTCCCCCCTGGTGACGAGGAGGCCAGGGGCGCGGGCCTGGGGCAGAGAGGGCTAGCAGCGCAGCAGTTCCAGCACGCTCGGGTCCCCCCTGGTGACGAGGAGGCCAGGGACGCGGGCCCAGGGCATCGACGCGGTGAGGAGGTGTCGGAGTCCAGAGGTGATCGACAAGGGAGATCGGAGCGACAGGGATCCGGAGGTCCGGCTGGCGGGGACACAGCACCCGCGCAGCGTTGTGAGTATGATTCTACGTCTGGTTTGTCGCCCGCAGGGGCCGGGTTGCAGGAAGCTAGGGGAAGTCGGGTGGCGGTGTGTGAGGAGCGGCAGAGGAGTGGGCCGATTGTGGCAGAGGTGCCAGGCATGCAGGACTTATTGCAGGGTATGTCGCAAATTTTGCGTAGATTGGAAGGGGGGTCGGCAAATGGGGTTGCTGCATCGCCGGTGGAGGCGTGGCTGGCTGGGCGAGGGGTGGCACCCCCGTCGGGAAGTGGGTTGGTAAGCCCTAGTCGAGTATTGGAGGAAGCATCGGCAGGAGTATCAGTTTCGGTTCAGACAGAGAAGGAAAAAGGCGATTCGGTAAAATTAGATGACACAGCAAAAGGGGAAGTTTATGTGTGCTTTGAAGGGCCGTTGGGAGCGCATTTAAAAAAGGAGGTGAAGGAGAAGATTTGGAGAGACGAGTATGTGGAAATTTTTTCCTTGCTCCCGTTGGAGAAGTTTAATTTGGATAAAGGGAAAAAAGACGATAGCAAAAAGGAGGAGGAGGAAAAGCGGAGGTGGCGTTTAATTCCGCAGACATTTGTGAATTGGTTACAGGCATTCGCAATATTGGCGAGCGTAGTGGGGGAGAAGGCGCCCGAGAATTGCTCGGGTTTGTTTTGCTATCTAGACTCAATTGGGGAGGCGCATCGTACATACGGCGGTCAAACGTGGCTGCGGTACGATGAACAGTTTAGACAGAGAAAGGCGGTTAGGCCAGAAATTAGGTGGGACCAGAAGGATATAGGCCTTTGGCTGAAGGTTATGGCCCCAGCCAGACATGGGCAGTCCTTTCATGGGTCCGGGGGTGGTGGCAGCCAGCAGGCGGGACACGGAAGCAGTAGTCAGGGTGCACAGGGAGCAAAGGAGAAATCTGGAACCTGCTGGCAGTTTAATGACGGGCAGTGTAAATACGGTAGCACCTGTAAATTTAAACATGTGTGTTCCCACTGTAACGGAAGTTCACACGGGGCTTCAAAGTGTTTCAGGAAGGGAAAAGGAAAGCCAGTTGTGGGTGCCGGTCAAGGGGGAGAGCCCGGTGAGGCTTCACGAGATGGCCCCCTTTCTAAATAGGTACCCTGATCAGGTGAAGGCAGGTATTATTTTTAATGGCTTTGCGGATGGTTTTAGGATTCCTCCTCCGAGTCATGAGGTTCCTTTTTCAATTAAGAATTTGCGGTCGGCAATGTTGCATGCCGAGGTGGTTGATGTTAAAATTAGGAAAGAAGTAGAGTTGGGAAGGATGTCGGGGCCGTTTGCGAACCCGCCGACGGAGGGTATGGTGGTTTCCCCTTTGGGGGTGGTGCCTAAGAAAGAGCCGAATAAGTTTCGGCTGATTCAACATTTGTCGTATCCAAAGGGTCGGTCGGTAAATGATGGCATCGCCCAAGAGCTGTGCTCTGTGGAGTATACATCATTCGATGCAGCGGTGCAGTGGGTGAGAAGGCATGGCCCGGGGGCGCTGTTGGCAAAGACGGATATTGAATCGGCCTTCCGTTTGCTTCCGGTGCATCCGGACAGTGTTCCGTTATTAGGTTGTTTTTGGAATGGTGGTTACTATCTGGACAGATGTTTGCCAATGGGCTGCGCCATTTCTTGTTCGTTGTTTGAGACATTTAGTACGTTTCTGGAGTGGGTGGTTAGGGACGTGGCGGGAGTTCAGTCGGTTATCCATTATTTGGATGATTTTTTGTTTATTGGGCCGCCTGATTCCGCAGTGTGTCGTAATACGCTAACGGCTATGTTTTGGGTCGCAGAGCTTTTTGGAGTTCCATTAGCGGCAGATAAAACAGAAGGTCCCAGCACGGCGTTGAGTTTTTTAGGAATTTTAATTGACTCCGAAAAAATGGAGTGTCGGTTGCCGGAGGATAAGTTGGCCATTCTGCAGCAGGAGGTTGAAAGGGCTAGAAGAAAGCGGAAGTTGACTTTGAAAGAGTTGCAGTCTCTTTTGGGTAGATTGAATTTTGCATGTCGGATCATGCCCATGGGCAGGATATTTTGTCGCAGGTTGTCGGTGGCGACGGCAGGCGTGAAGGAGCCGCACCATTTTATTCGCCTGAACAAAGAGCACAAAGATGACTTGCTAGTGTGGCAACGTTTCCTGGGCAATTACAATGGGCGGTCATTGATTCAGCAGGAGGTCTTGACAAACTTTGATTGCGAGATATTCACGGATGCAGCCGGTTCGGCTGGTTACGGGGCCTATTGTGGTGGTCGTTGGTGTGCCGGACGGTGGCCAAGCCAGTGGAGAGACTTGGGCCTTACAAAAAACCTGGTCCTGTTGGAATTGTTTCCTATTGTGGTAGCGGTTTTCATTTGGGGGGAAATGTTTGCTAACAGAAGGATTCGTTTTCATTGCGATAACATGGGCGTTGTGTCGGTGATTAACAGCTTGTCGGCCTCATCTCCCCCGGTGATTAAGTTGGTGAGGGAGTTGGTTTTTCAGTGCTTGGAGCTGAACGCTTGTATTTCGGCGGTGCATGTGCCGGGTGTGCAAAACTCAATAGCGGATGCATTGTCTCGTTTCCAGTGGGACCGTTTTCGGGAATTAGCGCCGGACGCGGAGATCTCGGGAGAGGAATGCCCTTTGCATCTCTGGAGCGTGATTATGGACGTGCGGGCCGGTTGATTCAGGAGTCTGTGACGAGCCAAACATGGGCATCATATGAAGCATCTTGGCGGGTATGGCAAAGTTGGGTGTCGGTGTGGGGCCAGTTGGTGTCTGAAGAAGACAGGATGTTGGCAGTATTATTCTTGATCGGGAAGGCGGCCGAAGAAGGTTGGTCAGTTTCGAAGGTTAATAAATTTGTTGCTGGATTGGCGTTTGCTTTTAAGTTGCAGGGGTTGGTGGACGTGACAAAACAATTTTTGGTCAGACAGGCACTTAGGGGTTTTAGGAGAGGTAATCACACTATTGATCGTCGCCGCCCCATTTCGTTTAGCCTTTTAGAACGGTTGGGTGGAGTCTTGGAGATTATTTGTGGTTCGGGTTTCGAATTGGCGTTGTTCCGCCTTGCCTTTTCATTAGCATTTTTTGGGGCCATGCGCGTTGGGGAACTGGTGTCTGCGTCCAAAGTTAGAGCCGGGGGTTTATTGGCGGAGGATGTGGAAGTTTGGACGGGGGGTGTTGTTTTTTGGATTCGGCGTTCAAAGACTGACCAAATTGGGAGAGGGAGACGTGTCGTGCTGGGGAGGGTTAACGGGTCTCTGATGTGTCCTAGAGGTTGTCTGGAAGCATACTGGCAGTTATGGTCAGGCAGATCTGGCCCTTTGTTATGTCACGCAGAGGGGTCATTTTTGTCACGCTTTCAGTTCATTGCAGTGTTAAGAAGGGGCTTGCAGGAGTTGGGTCTTTCTCCGGATATGTTTGGGTCGCATTCATTTCGTATCGGGGCGGCATCAGAAGCTGATAGTTTGGGTTTGGGCGCGGAAGACATTCGTAGAATTGGCAGGTGGACTTCCAATCGTTACTTAAGTTACGTCCGTCATTAATTTAATGGTGCGATTATGATTTTGTATTTGACCCCAGTGTTTTTTCTTCATGCATCTTGTTGCAGGTATGTCCCCTTACTTAGCCTGGATCTTCGGACATTCGTTCGTTCATTGGGGGGCGCTGCGGGCCGAGGTCAGGCCGGACGGTAGGCAACTGGGCTTTAGTAGGCGTCAAGTTGTCATTCGGTGGTTGGGATATAGGGGGATGGTGTGGGGCAGGGCCCTTCCTGAATTTTCTAAGGCGGTTCGGTTAGATAGACAACCTGACATTTTAATCGTGCATTTGGGGGGGAATGACTTGGGTGTGCGGCCTGTCAGGGAATTGATTAGGGACATACGGTTCGATTTGTTGAGGTTGCAGGTATCATTTCCTGGGGTGTTGATAGTGTGGTCAGATATTGTGCCCAGAAAACGGTGGAGGGGGGCTAGATCATTGAAGGGTATTAATAGGGCTAGGGTCAAGTTGAATAGGGCAATAGCGGGTTTTGTTTCCAGGAATGGGGGGATTAGTGTTAGACATTTTGAATTGGAGGCAGGGACTGGTAACTACTGGTTGGAAGACGGAGTTCACTTGAACGCGATTGGGATTGATTTGTGGACTTTAGCATTGCAAGAAGGAGTTGAGCGGGCGTTGGTGGCATTGGGGCACTCACGAGCCTGAGGTGGTCAGGGCTGTTCGTGTGTGGTGGGGGGGTGGGGGTTCTTGGAGTTGACGCTGATTGGTTGGGGGAAGGAATTGGAGCATAATTACAGTTAATTTAAAATTTGTTGGGGTTGGATCTGGCATTTTGGTATGGGCTCTGGACGGGGTTTTTACCCTGGGAGCTGTTGGTGGTTTTTTCTCTTCCCGGAACGGGATGTACGGTGCCCTCGAGCTGGTTTTCACGGCTGAGGGTAATATGGTGGTCGAGCTTATCTTGTGGGGTTTTTGCCAGATCTTTTAGCTCCAAGAACCCTCCCCTCGAATTTATACTGTTGTATTTATGTTATGTTATTTTGTTAATAAAGTTGGCCGCTGTGGCCAAAATATCCAAAAAGAATAAATGGTTATGTTTTATTTAAGGAAAGGTGGGTCGGTGGGCAGTAGTTTGGTGGTTAGGCTACATACGTAAGAAAGACCGTACTCGGCATACGCGGTCATGATTTGTGATGAACGAGTGTACTCGTTCGGATTTTGGGTTTTCCCCGATCACACTCGGGTGTTCTCCAAGTATTTATGACTGCGCGGAGATTTAGTTTTCATCGCCTCAGCTGAATGATTTACAGCTACTAGCCAGGCTGAGTACATGTGGGGGTTGCCTGGTTGCTAGGGAATCCCCACATGTAATCAAGCAGGCTAGTAGCTGTAAATCATGCAGCTGCCGCGATTACAACTAAATTTCCAAACACTAACAAATACTTGGAGGTCACCCGAGCATGCTGGGGAAAACCCGAGCAACGAGTACACTCGCTCATCACTAATTATGATCTTTAATCAAAAACAGAATGACGTCATCTTGCTATTTTCATGCTGACAACTGGAACTATTTTAGACTCCATCTTCCTTACCTTTTGGGAAGAATTTACAGCAGTTTTACCAGCAGAGGCAGGATTGCAACCAGTGCTGTGGAGGCGGAGCCAGTGTCCAGTTTGGTGGAGGCGGAGTGAGAGGCGGTATACAATAGTCCGACTCCGAAAATATATAATAAATTGGGTACAGTAGTTCAATGCCGCATGTGCTGTACATTTTTTTCATAAGAATTTGTGAAAGTTATGAAATGTTCTATAAATGTCTGTTCTGTTGCTGATGTAAAGATCTGGACTTTTAGTAGAAATCTATCTGTGCTGCACTTTATGTACATGCTCAGTAGTGACCAGTGCTATGAAGTTGGGAGTCTGAGACCGGGAAATTGAGGAGTCGAAGGTTTGGCATACTAACTCCACAGCCCTGATTACAATGACAGGTAACACCTTTATGCACCGCTGAAAAAACTGGATCTGTGGACATGACTGATGTTAGATTTTTTTTAATGGAAAAAAATCGAAAAATAACAACAAAAAAAAATCTGTTTAACATTAAAAAATGTGATATAATAGGTTATTTTCTTATGATACGTTCCATTGGAAGGGAAGCTATAATCAAGAAAAGTATCAATTGTTTAAATCATGTTTTTGAACAATTTTTTTTAAAAATTGACAATTTTTTTTTATTCATCTCTCGATCTCTAAAACTAATCATTAAATTTTCATACTGGCCACTGGGGCTTAAGCTCATACTTCCTGTCCTTTCAGGAACAGTTTCCAGTAGTTTACTTATCAGAGGCAGGATTATAATTATATGTAACACCTCTATACACAAGCCTGCTCCACCTCTACACACGATAGGGTCAAAGTCTGTTCATTATGGCTTAAGTACAAGCTAGAATTTGAAAAAGCTCCAATGGCCAATTGTGAAAATTGCAAGACTTCTAATATGAATATTTTGATATAAGGAGGAGGGCTACATTACCGACAATTTGGAAAAAAAAGAAAAAAGATAACGTGATTTAAACAATAGTTACATTTTGGGTGACATTCCCTTTAAAGCCTATTTTCATGAAGCATTCATCAATAAGTCAATTAAAGGGGTTATCTTGCAAAGACAACCCTTTCTACATTTGCCTTATGTTGTTCAGTAAAATGGCAGTAACAAAGATCTCGCTCTACTTTGACCAATGGCTTTCTCTTCCCCATACACACGATACCTTGATTGAGCGCTCCCATGTTGTCAATAAGAATGCCGCTGCCAGAATTATTTGGCCATGGCTTTTCTAAAGTGAGAACAAAATGATCAGCTATTGACATTCAATGGGAAGGATCCTTCTGTCCCTCAACATCATGTCAGGGAAGAGTTGGGAGGCCCCCCCCCCACACACACACACAGACAGTTGGCCAATCTGGGTTCTGATGACTTTAGTCTAATATGTATGGGGCCTAAGCTAAGTATTGAATCAACTGCTAAATATACTGCAATATATGTTCCACCACTGGCAGTTACCCACATTCACGTTGGTAATTTAGGGATAATTTAGTCCCAAGGGCTCTACCACAACTCCACTAGTAATCACTCATTTGTGGGCTGAGTAAGGCTACTTTCACATTTCGGGCTGATGCATCCTGTGACAACGCAGCACAACGGGGGCAGCGGATGCATTATTACAACGCATCCGCTGCCCCATTGTGAGTTGCGGGGAGGAGGGGGCGGAGTTCCAGCCGCGCATGCGCGGTCGGAAATGGCGGACACGATGCACAAAAAAAGTTACATGTAACTTTTTTTGTTCCGATGGTCCGCCACAACACGACGCAACCGTCACACGACGGTTTTGACGTGTGGCAATGCGTCGCTAATGTTAGTCTATGGGGAAAAAACGCATCCTGCAGCCAACTTTGCAGGGTGTGTTTTTTCACCAAAACGACGCATTGCAACATGCGTCATACGACGCTAGTGTGAAAGTAGCCTTAGAGTGAACCATGCCCTCTTTTGGCCCCTTACAAATTTGGAACAGTTGGAATATATGATCATTGGTTTCTTAAAATGTCTGTTGGCTTTAGAAAATTCATTGTTTTATTCCATTCAAGAAATTCTGACTTCTAGAATGGGGTTCCATGTTCAAGATCCTCATCTTTTCCATAGTGGACATTAGTTACTAAGAGCTCCTCTCATTCTGGAGGACACATCATGCATCATGCAGATAACCCCTTATCTGAATTGGTACGATATAATATAATGCTAATTTCTCCTATGGGGACACTGTAGGAAAATTACTGTCTGGCTTCTCCATTGATTACAGCTAATCACTGGTGGTCCTAACATGGGGACATTTTGTTATCCACTCATTGAAAAAAAGAATTTGGGATGTTCAAACGTGGAGAAACTTTAAGCCACATCCACAGCAATTAGTTGTTCGCCAAGCCAACCCGAACTGAAAATCGGGGGAAGAAACTTTCCAAAGAGGTGAGACAAAGACCACATAAATGTAAAAAAAGAAAATTGGCGCACTACCAATATACGTTATAACAGGGGTGCAAACTAGTGGTAATAAAGTCTAGCAAGATAAAGAATAGGAAAACCACTACAGAGAATGCACACCACTTCTGAATGATATATAAAAAGGTAAACTTTTATTTTGACAAACCAAATAAAAACAGTTAAAAACAATAACAACCAAACACCCTTCCCCCCCCCCCCCCCACACACACACACATATATGTTGCCACGCAATATACAGGTGTATGGAAATCTATGTAAATATATCAATATATTCCTTAACAATGCACATAGAAGCAAGAATGATGCTGATCCAACACCCGGATCGCAGTAACCCCTAACAACCCTGAGTATAGCAAAAAATCCTGAAACCAGGATGGTACAAAACCGTGATGCACTAATACACAGAAATCACAAGGGAGACTGGTACTCCTCAAGCAAACCATATGCTGACATTTGAAATATTTTTGAGAGCAATAACCAATAGCAGAAGCTATAATGACCACCTGCCAGCCAATGAGAGTGCAAAAGATGAACAAACTGTCAGCACTCACAGGGATAAATATACCTCTGATAATCCAAGCAGAAATAGCCGAAGGCTGCACAAGACGATTGAGCCATGAACCAAGCTCCCATGTGTAAAAAGGAACAAGGCGTCCAGCTCCCAGAATGCAGAACCAGGGGAAGGGGAACGGGAAAGTGTGGGAGGGGGAAAGCCCAACGCGTGTCGCCGTTGCACAGACGGTTTCATCAGGGGAAGTGTGGGGTACGGTATCAAAAAGCACAGTATAAATACCTTAAAGTACTTGCTGATCAGTGAGCGCCGGTGTGCGGGGGACCGTAGCCGGCGTGGCCGGAACCGGAAGTGAAGTAGCTGGGAACAAAGTGAGGGCAGACGTCTCTGCCCAAACACTCAGATGCGCACGCGCCGAAGAAGATCAGCGCGGCGCATCTGAAAGTGTGGAAATGCAGGGAGGGCACATGCACATGGTAAAGAAAGGATGAAAGGATGAAATTGGAGCAAGTGTAAGAACGATTGGGGACTGGGTTGAGAGGTTAAATGGAAATAAAGAATGGGTGCCTGAAAAGTAACAATAAAAATAGAAATACTGTAATAAAAGGGGGAAATTAATATAATAATAATGAAACCACTAAATAGAAAAACAAACAAGAAAAAATATAATAATATACTAATGAAAACAAATGGTAAAAATGAATGAAAATAAAATAAATAAATAATACAGAAACTAAGAAACATTACTACTCTAGACCCACATTTATTATTAATATAATCAACCTTTGTCCCCAGTCAAATCGATTCAACAACTAGTGTAAAATATAAGAAAAAACAGGAAAAACTGCACTCAAGAATAACATGTACAATAGGGAAAAACCCTGAGGCGAGGGCCTCAGGAGTTGGGATGTGGCCAAATCATAACCACAATGTCATGAAAAGGAAACAAAATCCCATAATTGGTAAATCCAAAATAGTCCGTCTGTGGGCATCCGGAAGTCTTCACAACCATCGGTACCATGGCCAACCGGAAAACGATTCATAGTTCTTTCCTATAGAGGCCAAAGCCGAGAATTAAAGAATCGTGAAAGCCCACTATATTCTCGATGTGTCACCATACACACAGGCTCAAAATTCCAAGACGACACACAAATGTGGAGTCCAGACAAAGCCAACATAACACTAATAATTGCGAGAAACTCAGACCATACAAAACAACCCGTTGCATCAATAACGAAGGAATGTATTTCCCATCTTAAAGTGGTATATCCATCTCTAAAATGGAGACCTGCCTCGCATTTCTGTGAAAGAAGAGATGGTAACAAGTGCAAGACTCTTTCCACTAACTTCCATAGGAGTACATGGGACACAATAATAAATCGTTATATACTATGTTTTATTACATTATTTTATACTGTTTATTAAACATTAACCCCAACAAAGTATGAAGGGAGAATAAAAAGGTAAGGAAAGCTTTAAAAGAAGGTCTAGAATAACGAGGTCTTGCACTGGGTTGGCAGATTATGCGGTTCTTTATGCCGACAATTGATATTACAGGTACATTAATTGTTATCGTGGCTTGCTTTAGGACTTTCCTATTTACATTGTGAATAGACCTAGTAAATCCAGCCTACCATCACAGTGAGCAGGCGTGATAACGTAAATGACAGCCAAAATCTAAGCTTGTTGTAAACCCTTCCCTAATAACTACATCATTAAATTGGCATTTCAGGGCCGGAGGCTGGAACAACTGCTTTTAAAGGGACTCTGTCACCTGAATTTGGCGGGACTGGTTTTGGGTCATATGGGCGGAGTTTTTGGGTGTTTGATTCACCCTTTCCTTACCCGCTGGCTGCATGCTGGCTGCAATATTGGATTGAAGTTCATTCTCTGTCCTCCATAGTACACGCCTGCGCAAAGCAATCTTGCCTTTTGCAGGCGTGTACTACGGAGGACAGAGATTGAACTTCAATCCAATCTTGCAGCCAGCATGCAGCCAGCGGGTAAGGAAAGGGTGAATCAAACACCCAAAAACTCCGCCCATATGACCCAAAACCAGTCCCGCCAAATTCAGGTGACAGGTTCCCTTTAATTAATGATATTCCTAATGGCACTCAGCTTGCATACCAAGCATTGTCTCATCGGAGGCCTACATCAGCATGCTAATGTGACGTGTCAATGAGTGACAATCCTCTGGGATATTATTTATATTCAGGCTACTTTGGCTATCTTACAATGGGTGGGGTCATTTCTTAGAATTGAAATATATCAAATTGAGATCATCTGAAAACTAAACTAAATTTTTTAACCCAGTAACAGATATCTTATATATAATTGTCTAAGGGTCACTTCCGTCTGTCTCTCCTTCTGTCACGGTTATTCATTCGCTGATTGGTCTCGCCAGCTGCCTGTCATGGCAAACCTGGCTGGGCAATATACTACGTAGCTGTGCAATATATTACGTGGCTCTGTGCTGTATACTATGTGACTGGCCAATATACAGTCATGGTCAAAAGTATTGACACCCCTGCAATTCTGTCAGATAATACTCAGTTTCTTCCTGAAAATGATCGCAAACACAAATTATTTGGTATTATTATCTTCATTTAATTTGTCTTAAATGAAAAAACACAAAAGAGAATGAAGCAAAAAGCAAAACATTGATCATTTCACACAAAACTCCAAAAATGGGCCAGATAAAAGTATTGGCACCCTCAGCCTAATACTTGGTTGCACAACCTTTAGCCAAAATAACTGCGACCAACCGCTTCCGTTAACCATCATTGAGTTTCTTACAATGCTCTGCTGGAATTTTAGACCATTCTTCTTTGGCAAACTGCTCCAGGTCCCTGATATTTGAAGGGTGCCTTCTCCAAACTGCCATTTTTAGATCTCTCCACAGGTGTTCTATGGGATTCAGGTCTGGACTCATTGCTGGCCACCCTAGAAGTCTCCAGTGCTTTCTCTCAAACCATTTTCTAGTGCTTTTTGAAGTGTGTTTTGGGTCATTGTCCTGCTGGAAGACCCATGACCTCTGAGGGAGACCCAGCTTTCTCACACTGGGCCCTACATTAGGCTGCAAAATTTGTTGGTAGTCTTCAGACTTCATAATGCCACGCACACGGTCAAGCAGTCTAGTGCCAGAGGCAGCAAAGCAACCCCAAAACATCAGGGAACCTCCGCCATGTTTGACTGTAGGGACCGTGTTGTTTTCTTTGAATGCCTCTTTTTTTCTCCTGTAAACTCTATATGATGCCTTTGCCCAAAAAGCTCTAGTTTTGTCTCATCTGACCAGAGATCATTCTTCCAAAACGTTTTAGGCTTTATTAGGTACGTTTTGGCAAACTTCAGCCTGGCTTTTTTATGTCTCGGGGTAAGAAGTGGGGTCTTCCTGGGTCTCCTACCATACAGTCCCTTTTCATTCAGACGCCGACGGATTGTACAGGTTGACACTGTTGTACCCTCGGACTGCAGGGCAGCTTGAACTTGTTTGGATGTTAGTCGAGGTTCTTTATCCAACATCCGCACAATCTGGCGTTGAAATCTCTTGTCGATTTTTCTTTTCCGTCCACACCTAGGGAGGTTAGCCACAGTGCCATGGGCTTTACACTTCTTGATGACACTGCGCACGGTAGACACAAGAACATTCAGGTCTTTGGAGAAGGACTTGTAGCCTTGAGATTGCTCATGCTTCCTCACAATTTGGTTTCTCAAGTCCGCAGACAGTTCTTTGGTCTTCTTTCTTTTCTCCATGCTCAATGTGGTACACACAAGGACACAGGACAGAGGTTGAGTCAACTTTAATCCATGTTGACTGGCTGCAAGTGTGATTTAGTTATTGCCAACACCTGTTAGGTGCCACAGGTAAGTTACAGGTTCTGTTAATTACACAAATTAGAGAAGCATCACATGATTTTTCCAACAGTGCCAATACTTTTGTCCACCCCCTTTTTTATGTTTGGTGTGGAATTATATCCAATTTGGCTTTAGGACAATTCTTTTTGTGTTTTTTTCATTTAAGACAAATTAAATGAAGATAATACCAAATAATTTGTGTTTGCAATCATTTTCAGGAAGAAAATGAGTATTATCTGACAGAATTGCAGGGGTGTCAATACTTTTGGCCATGACTGTACTACGTGGCTCTGTGCTGTATACTAAGTCACTGGGCAATATACTACGTGGCTCTGTGCTGTATACTAAGTCACTGGGCAATATACTACGTGGCTGCGCAATATACTACGTCACTGGGCAATATACTACGTGGCTCTGTGCTGTATACTACGTCACTGGGCAATATTCTATGTGGCTGCGCAATATACTACGTGGCTGCGCAATATACTACGTGGCTGGGCAATATACTACGTGGCTGGGCAATATACTACGTGGCTGGGCAATATACTACGTCACTAGGCAATATACTACGTAGCTGGGCAATATACTACGTGTCTGGGCAATATACTACGTGGCTGCGCAATATACTACGTGGCTGCGCAATATACTACATGGCTGGGCAATATACTACGTGGCTGGGCAATATACTACGTCACTGGGCAATATACTACGTGTCTGGGCAATATACTACGTGTCTGGGCAATATACTACGTGGCTGGACAATATACTATGTGGCTGGACAATATACTACGTGGCTGGGCAATATACTACGTGGCTGGGCAATATACTACGTGGCTGGGCAAAATACTACGTGGCTGGGCAAAATACTACGTGGACATGCATATTCTAGAATACCCGATGCGTTAGAATCGGGCCACCATCTAGTCTAGTTATAATCACGGTGCCGGCCAGGCAGAGCTGACAATTGTCGACTTGCCCATTTCCACAACCTGCTGTATTTCATATACAATGTAAGGTTCTGTCTTTCTAGGAAATCATCAATTTACATATAAGAAAAACATGGATTTCTCTGGATTAAGACATCAAATCACAGATATCATTTTATTCAGCTTTCTAGGAACTACGTGCCCATATAGATGAGTTAGGAGTAGGGTTCTCCTGCATTTTCTATAACTAGTCAGGCAAAACTCACAGCAGGGGGCTGCAACCCTTAGCTGTCAGCTTCAGCAAAGCTGGTTATCAAGAATAGAGGGGTCCCCACACCGTCTTTTTTTGTCATCCATGTGCTTTCCACATACAATCCGTTTTTTTTTTTTATTATTCAGCAGATAGTAATCATTTACAGTATTATTAACAGTTTCCTATGTTATAGAATTGTAATGCATCCATAAAAATCAAATGCCACTCTGATGGACGCATGGCATGCAATTTTTTTCTTCCTCTGGCACTGTCAGATTTTGGAGTCAAATCTCAGCATGCTGCAATTTTTTTCTCATGACGAATACAGTGGAGTATTGATGAGCATGTGCTCAGATTAGGGGAAAATCCGCGCATGCTCGAATGCTGAAAGTGTCTTCGACATGCTAGGAAAATATGTTTGAGACCCCGTGCCTGCATGTCTCATGGATTGCCTATCGAACATCCGTGAATATATTACAGCTATCTACAGTTGCGAGACATGCAGCTGCTGGGACTCGAACATATTTTTCAAACACGCCAATTATATGCTACGGGGCTGCCTCATTAAATAACATTTGTTTTGAGTGCAATAGATTTTTATCGATTGCACTCATCCAGTTTGTACACTAGTATAAGCGAATCCTCAAGGAAAAAGTAGCAAAAGATCTGTACAATCTTGTAACCAGTCACTGTACACTTTTATTTTTAAAGTTGGCTTATTCATTATGCTTGCTTATATAGCACCATCATATTCCACAGCACTTTACGGACATGATCATCACTGCCCCCATTGGAGCTCACAATCTATAATCCCCATCAGTATGTCTTTGGAGTGTGGGAGGAAACCGGAGAACCCGGAGGAAACCCACAGCAACATAAAGAACATACAGACTCCTTGCAGAGGTTGTCCTCGGTGGGATTTGAACCCCGGACCCCAGCGGTGCAAAGCAAAAGTGCTAACCACAGACAATGCTAACCACAGACAACGTGCTGCAAACAGTTGTGAAATGTTAATTAAAAAAAAAATAATCCAGATTCTCTTTTACTAGTAGAGTATACACTATGCACATACTGAGAAGACTATCTGCGTGGACCGTTCTTGGGCATCCCCAAATCATTAATACATCCACAAGACTGTCCTTATAGATGCAATTATATTATTAAACACCCCTTCACCACATCAGCATAAATTTAAAATCAAAAAGCAATTTAACAAAATTTTGGGGGCTCAGCTTCTCTCACTATTTCCCTTTAGGGTCACTCCATTGCAGGTCTCTGGGCGCTGATGACAACGGTTGAAATGAAAATAGAAAAAAATCTGTTCCAGAACTATGATAAACTGGGGCCAACATCCCCTTATAATGCACATAGCCGTACGAAGACAAAGGGAACAGCACTTTACTGCAATCTGCTTCCAGTCCACTGAGCAACGTCTAAATTAAATATGAGGAACGGAGGACACGCATGGATGAGCCGAGCTCTGCGCACCACAATATTCCTCAGGAAACTAGGTTCTTTCATAGATACACCATATTTTTGTAATCTCATTGTGACAACCTTCTCAAGTGCTCATACAAGTGCTATCCAGGTTTTTGACGGAACACTCATAACAATTATATGCTACTGGGCTGTTCACATTTCAGTGATTTTTGGAGGAGACTGAAAATCGCAGAAACAGGTTTGATATTGATCAGATCAAAATTGGCAATACAATTCTATGGCTCCATGAAAATAAACTGGGGTGCAATCTGATTTTCATGGAAACTTTTTCAAAACTTTGATGAAAATCACTTCTGAAACTGAAAAAACTGACATATGAATAAGACCTAGACCTGATGACAACAAATACGGTACATGTCATCAATTGCTTCCAAGATGTATATGTAGACGCATTGAGAGTGAGCTGGAAATCTAAGTATTAAAGGTATTGGACCCCTCACGAACCTTTATACCTATTATTATTAATATTTATTATTATAGCACTATTTATTCCATGGCGCTTTACATGTGAAAAGGGTATACCGTACATAAAAAACAAGAACAATAATCTTAATCAATACCTATGACACGCTTAGTTTGGGTAATACTACAATGAAGAAGCGCCTATTAGTTGTGTTTCATTATTTGCATGCCCTGCCCCTAAACTTTAAGGCTGTGATCTTTCAGAGAAAAAAAATAGTGTAAAGGTTACAGTAAGTCCAGCATCAGCGTGTGAACAGTCATTAGTCTCAACATCACTGGTTTAAATTTGAGAAGTTTTATAAAAATAAGAAATGTTATTATTAAATTGTCTACGTTACCGACCTCCACTTTAGTTTAGCAGTGGATAATGAGCAGTGCTTACAAGCTTGTTTTGATAGAGTTTGTAAGTGTGGACATAAAAGCCAGCTGAACTGCAGATTGCGGACAGCTTTAGTGTCACTGTTCCCCTTCAATGCTACAAAGGCAAAACTGCCTTTTCTTGCATCATCGGAGCACAGACATTTCGACCCAGTGGTCAGAACCATCAATCAACGGGAGCGCACAGTCCTTCAAGCAACTAGGAAGCCAGGAGGCAGGGGAAGCTCCTGAAGATGAATCATAAGAAAACCCTTTTAAAAACACACAAACAATATATTTAACTGTTCAATATAAAATAACACAAGAACTTTTGCAGCAGGTCAATTTAGGTACGGTAATCAATTTAAATGCGGTCAAAACCCTAGATATGGAAAATGTTTTCAACCTTTCGACAATTCTGTCACCACTAGGCTCCGACATAGCGTTGAGAACTCAATATATTAGAATACATAAAAGCTTAACATTTTAGCCACTGCAGATAGTTTTGTCTGACTTCCCATAAGATTACAGTTATAGGATGTACAATATATAAAATATGCTAATCAGATGCAAGTGATTGATGCTCAATTCTCTTGTCAAGTTTTTAATCAGATCAGTTTTAAAGACATCTAATGGGAGAACTAATATTATAAATAAATATTAGATTTATTGTTCTTTAACCAACAGTTGAAGTTTTCTGTCAATCAGATTTTGGTGCAGAGGGGACGGACTGTGCACGGGGTCTTCTCCCTGTCTGCGATTCCCCAATCCCTCTGCCTCTGGTCTATGAATGACCTGCCTTTCTGTCTGATATCTCAGCAGTGACGTGTCATTCACAGACCGGAGGCAGTAGAGGGGCCGGGGAAATCAAGAACAGGGAGTTGAAGAACAAGTGCACAGTCCGGCCCCTGTGCACCAAAATCTAAATTAGTAGAAGACTTTAAATGGTGATTAAAGGAGAACAACAAAGTGGATTTGTTAATCCATGGTATCAATTTAATCAATATTACAGCTCCATTACAGTCATGTCTTAAATTTACATTTCAAAATTCGAGCTGCCAGGTTTTATTTGCGTACCTTTTCCCAGCTAGCACTGCATGGCTGAATAAAAATAACTGTTCTGCAAGTTGGTGTTGGTGTGTGTGGCGGCCATTGTTGTTGTGGTTTTTTGGAGGTGGTGTGGCGCAGTCTGGAGTCACGGGGACTCAGTCTTGCAGCATGGGTGCTGTGAGACACCAGGCCGTCTGCCCTGCTGCTGTGGCGGTGGTCGGGGCATGGCTCTGCTCTGTGGGAGTGATGGGGACTCCTTTCATTTGGTGTTGGTGCTGTGTGGTGGCCATTGTTGCTGTGCTTTTGTGTTGGTGGAGCTGCGCAGTCTGAGACCCCCGGCCGTCTGCCCTGCCGATGCATGGCCGTTGTGGCGGTGGTCACCGCATCGCTCCGCTCCATTAGCGCGGTAGCACCCACTACGAGGTTTGCCGTGACGTGGCAGTGGGCTTCATAAAATCTCATCAGAATGTTAAACTAAGAACCTCAAGTTCAGTTATATATATTTTTGCCGAGAGGCATGAGATCATTGTATGATTTTTGGAGGTGCTGTCCTTTCTCTTTTTTTCCGCACACAGTGAATAAGTGTTGGCTAAATATTATTCTGGCACCACTGCCTGACCATCATCGAGTAATCAAGTTACTATAGTGTTCTGGAGGCATAGACGAGAGCATATTCAATCACCATCAGCACCTGAATACTAAGAGGAAGACGGACTGTCATGAGACCTGGCCAGGGGGTTGAAATTAGCCATGTAATTGAGAAGGGTGAATGTCACAAGGGGTCTGGACTGTTGGGGAATGCTTTGGAGTGAAGCAGAGAAGTCCATCATTCCCTATGGTCACAGCAGCGACGTCTCAACATTCGAGCAGTTTCTTTACAGGTTGAGATAGAAAAACGACAGAACTTCCAGTGTTGATATTACAGACATTGGTCAAATGCAGGCTAATTTTTAATCAAAGTTAAATTCAAATAAATTTGGTTTCACAAATTGCAGCTATTTAAAAACATTTGTTATTGTTTGGGAAACCCTTTAAAGCTGTACGGATCCTTTTTTTTAATAGGATTTCCCTTGATAGCTATAGTAATCATTAAAGAAACACTTCAAAGAGACTGAAAAGCATTAGACAGCACATGTCCATAATAAGTGGTGTCACAATTGTTCTTGTACGCTGTTATCCATGTGTCGCATTTCCTTAAAAATCTTTCAAAAATTCCATCTAGAGGTAATTTTTTTTTTATATATATACATGACCCCCATTTAAATGACACATTTAGACCCCCTGAAGGATACACTCTGCCTAACAGAAAACAGACTGGAAACATTAACCATACCTCCCGTGTTTCCACTAGGGAGGAAATGAGGAGAAGCTGGACTGGGGGGGGCATGAATGTAATTAAATCTTGAAAGGCAGATATTTTACAACACGTTGTCAAACCTGGCGAGTTTCATTTTGGTCATTATGTTCCTGAAAGTCTGATATTTGTTTTGTGTTGGAAACAAGATCCTGACACATCTTGACAGCCGAAGAAAGAATTTCCCCTCTCCAGCCACCAAAGGAACATGTGTTGAATGAGGACGGAAAAAGGATAACCCTTATCACCCAACATGAAAGAAAAGTCAACTTTTACTTTTCCAGTCCCTGTAGAGATGTGGGCTGAATGTGAAGATGACAGAAGAATTACCAAACCTTCCAGGAAGTTCACAATGTGGCTCTTTATCCTTTAGATACTACTATTTTACTGGAGAACTATAAAAAATGGCCACAATACAACTACAGTCTATGTGCCAGGAGATACCATCACCATATGAAGGACATCTACTCACATTATTTCACTAAGTGAACATTAATATTTCACTTCTCAATGTGCTAATGTGGTATACAGGTCCAATAACGGACGTGTGTCTCCATGTGTACTCAGATCTTTCCCAGGGTACCATAAAGTTTTCCTACTGGGGCACCACCAGCCATGATGACTCTGCTTTAACAATAGTTGATGTCTATGTCACTCCTGTCCAAACTTCCATCCTAGCTAATGCCATAAATGAGGTTTACATTTTATAGACAGGCCCTTTAAAGACAGCAGCTTCGGAGAGCAGCGACAACTAGCTGATTTTAAAGGTGGGATGGAGGAATAGTTGATTTTGGCTGATCACTTCCTCTACCGATAAGTTTAGTATTACACAGATGGCTTCAATCTGCCAGAACTAGAGAAATCCAGGAGAAGGTCACACAAACAGTTTATGGCTATGTGCAAGATTTTTTTTTTTTTTTTTTTTACGTGGTTGGTTTTGAAGCTGAAACTGTGCAGAAACTAAGAGTAATCTCTAATCCTCATCAAAAAAAAGTTTCTGCTCAATTTCCTCTTACAAAAAACCACAAACAGCAAAAATACGCCATCATCGATTCATCTGTGCGCTTGAGACTTTTTTTGTTTTGTATGTTTTGCATCTTTTTTGTTTGCACAAAATTCCTTATTCTAAGTCTGTTATATGCACTCACCTATTTAATTTTAGTTTTTCACATTGTTCACTGAGGTTTGTGATTCCAGATGTTTTCGCTTAACTCATCAATTGAGACTTTAAAAAAAAAAAAAAAAAAAAAAAAGTCCCCAAATTTGGCACCACTCCACTCAAGTCTCCCCATTGTACTTTTAAGTATGGCAATATTTTGGGACAGGTTTCGCACAACAGGTGATTCTTGGCAGAAAAAGTTGCTAAATAGGTTCAAGACAGAAAAGAAGATGATTTGTGAATTTGGTGCAAAGTCAAAAAATGTGTGCGCTGTTTTGAAGAATTTGGGGCCAATAAAGGTAACTTATACCACAAGACAGAAGGAAAGCAACAAAGAAAATCGGGACACAGTCTATTTCTAGTCTGTAACCATGAAAATACATAAGAATACATATGGAGTTTTATACATAAAGTACAGGTCTTTTCACTACTGCTATCTTAAAAGCTAACCGGTCACATGCCACAATTTGATTAATCTGCAGATATGGGGTTAATCTGCAGGTTAATAGCGTTCCAAAGATGCCCAGTCACTGCTTTCTGAGCCTGACTACTGGGAAGAAATTAACTTTAGCAGTCCCCGGCTTTCAGTGACAGAGGCTCGGATACAATCACAGCTTAGGACATATTAGGCGGTGCCTGTACCGTACCCACCGACAGCCGGATCAGCAGTGCACAGTGAGCGTTGGCTGAATCCGCACCTCTATGGCTGAAAGCCGGGGACTGTTCGGAGGAATAAAGTTAATTTATATGTAACCACCGATCGACCAAACCGCTGCATGACCAGCTCTACCCTCGCCTACTGTATCCTCACCCATCCCTTGTAGATTGTGAGCCTTCGCGGGCAGGGTCCTCTCTCCTCCTGTACCAGCTGTGACTTGTATTGTTTAAGATTATTGTACTTGTTTTTATTATGTATACCCCTCCTCACATGTAAAGCGCCATGGAATAAATGGCGCTATAACAATAAATAATAATAATAATAATAATAATAATAATTTCCTTCCACTAGTCAAATTCTCAGTGCAGCGACCAGGCAGCTTTGGAAAGCTATTAACCTGCGCACTAATAGTAATAATCTATATTTACAGTATATAGCAACAACATATTCCGCAGCACTTGACTAAGGCTGCTTTCACACATCAGGTTTTTGGTTTCAGGCTAAATCTGGCAAATTTGCTAAAAAACGGATCCGGCGTAAAGTGTGAAAAACTGATGTACCGGATCCGTTTTTTTAGCTGGATCCGGCTCTCTGTATTGCGCATGGTTTTTGACTGCCTGGTAGGAGAGGAATAGGAAGAGGGAGAGGGAGAGAGAATATTTCATGCCAGAATCAAAAACAAAGCTTTTGGGCATGCTCAATGTGTAAAAACGGATTCGCTCGCCAGAAACGTTCATTCACACATCAGTTCCATGTGTTTATTGCCGGAAACGTCACTTCAGGCTTTTTCGCCGGACACAAAAAACGTTGCAGGAGACGTTTTTTGTGTCCGGCAAAAAAGCCTGAAGGGACGGATCCGGCACAAAACGGATGAACCGCATGTCCTTCAGGCACAATCCAGCGCTAATACAACTCTATGGGAAAAAAACTGATCCGGCATAAGAAAAAAAACGGATCCGAATTGTGCCTGAAACTGCCGGATTGTGCCTGGAAGAAAAAACCTGATGTGTGAAAGCAGCCTAACTCCATATCTTCAGGTTAATAGCATTTTGGGATGTGACAGGTTCCTTTTAATTCTATTACATCGCAATATGGTATAGACCTGTAAAAAATGTGTTGCCTTTCCATTGTTCCCAGTAAACCTCACACCCAGTCATACCGCTTCCATTTTAAATGTAGATTATGTCACTGCCGTAAATCAGAAACATTACGTACCCCAGCCTCTATCCACCTCCAGTATAGGTGCTGTTACTAATTACTCTTAATTAGGCCTGGTCTATAGTATGCGCAAACGGCATAAAGACTGGACATATTTATAAATTCATACAATGTTAAATGGCCTCTTTGGCAGCAAGGTGGCTCAGTGGTTAGCACTGTTGCTTTGCAGCGCTGTGGTCCTAGGATCAAATCCCACCAAGGAGACATCTGCACTGAGTTTGTATGTTCTTCCCGTGTTTGCATGGGTTTCTTCCGGGTCCTCCGGTTTCCTCCCACACTCTGAAGACATACTGAAAGTGAGTTTAGATTATGATCCCCGATAGAGACAGGGCCGATAATGTATGTAAAGTGCTGTGGAATTAATGGCACTATATAAGAGTAAAATCAATAAATAAATGTATAAGACACAAAGCAGTGTTGGAGTCGTAGATCTAAACGCCCTGCTGGTGCTCCCGCATGCCCGCAGACAACTGTATCGTGAGCACAACTAGTTTGTTTATCTTGTTCTTCTTATTTTCAGTACTTAAACCCCTCTAAACCCTCCAGCATTGGAAAATCTCCAGGGTCTTGGCTACTGGGGGTAGAACATGATTCAGGTCGGTTTTTACTGTCCCCTGTCATGTGATCTTATATGATCTAGCACATCAGGAGACAGATAAATGGGGTCCCCCGAGCCCCCCCCCCCCCAATCCTCGGATCCTCCTGTTCCATCCGCATCATATTCCTGGAAGAAAATGGTGGGCGCATGCACAGTGCACCCGCCGAGATCTGCCAGCTGGTACCCGGCAACAATAGATTTTTCCTATTGGTTCATTTTAATCACGGTGATGGGGCCCATCACAGTGATCAATATAAAAAAATAGTAAATCAAACCCACCTTTGTCACCCACTTAGTTAGATAAAAATAATAAGTTAGGGTTGGGGTTAGAGCTGTGGTTATGGTTGTGTTAGGGTTATGGTTTGGGGTTAGGGTTGTGTTGGGGTTAGGGCTATGTTAGGGTTGGAGTTAGAATCGGGGGGTTTTAAAACACGACATGATACCCACCATTGATTCCAGCGAATTTTGCGTTCAAAGAGTCAAACGGTGCTCCCTCCTGAGCTCCGCCATGCTCTAGATCAGTGGCTTTCCCCCACATATTGAATATCGGCGTACTCAGGAGAAATTGTACAACAAATTTTGTGGTCCATTTTCTCCTGTTACCCCTGTGAAAATAAAAAAGTTTGGGTCTAAAGTAAATTTTTTGTGAAAAAAGTTAAATGTTAATTTTTTCCTTCCACATTGCTCTAGCACTCGTGAAGCACATGATTGGTTAATAAACTTCTTGAATGTGGTTTTGAGTGGTGCAGTTTTTATAATGGTGTCACTTTTGGGTATTTTCGGTCATGTTGACCCCTCAAAGTCACTTCAAGTGTGAGAAGGTCCCTAAAAAAAATTGTTTTGTAAATTTTCTTGGAAAAATTAGAAATCGCTGGTCAACTTTTAACCCTTATAACGCCCTTACATAAAAAAAAAAAAATTTGTTTCCAAAATTGTGCAGATGTAAAGTAGACGTGGTAAATGTTATTCATGAATTATTTTGTGTGACATACCGTATATACTTGAGGATAAGCCGACCCGAGTATAAGCCGACCCCCTAATTTTGCCACAAAAAGCTGGGAAAACTTATTGACTTGAGTATAAGCCTAGGGTGGGAAATGCAGCAGCTACAGGTAAATTTCAAAAATAAAAATAGATACCAATAAAAGTAAAATTGATTGAGACATCTGTAAGTTAAGTGTTTTTGAACATTCATATTGAATCAGAAGCCCCATATAATGCTCCATACAGTTCATGATGGGCCCATAAGATGCTCCATAAAAAAAATACGCCACATATAATGTTCCACATAGTTTATGATGGTCCCCATAAAAGGCTCCATATTAAAATATGTCCCGTATAATGCTGCATAAAAGGTTAATGATGGCCCCATAAGATGCTCCATAGACACATTTGCCCCATATAATGCTGCACAAAGGTTGATGGCCCCATAAGATGCTCCATAGAATATTATGCCCCATATGCGGTTGCTGCTGTGATTAAAAAATAAATAAATACAGTGGGGCAAAAAAGTATTTAGTCAGTCAGCAATAGTGCAAGTTCCACCACTTAAAAAGATGAGAGGCGTCTGTAATTTATATCATAGGTAGACCTCAACTATGGGAGACAAACTGAGAAAAAAAAATCCAGAAAATCACATTGTCTGTTTTTTTAACATTTTATTTGCATATTATGGTGGAAAATAAGTATTTGGTCAGAAACAAAATTTCATCTCAATACTTTGTAATATATCCTTTGTTGGCAATGACAGAGGTCAAACGTTTTCTGTAAGTCTTCACAAGGTTGCCACACACTGTTGTTGGTATGTTGGCCCATTCCTCCATGCAGATCTCCTCTAGAGCAGTGATGTTTTTGGCTTTTCGCTTGGCAACACGGACTTTCAACTCCCTCCAAAGGTTTTCTATAGGGTTGAGAGCTGGAGACTGGCTAGGCCACTCCAGGACCTTGAAATGCTTCTTACGAAGCCACTCCTTCGTTGCCCTGGCGGTGTGCTTTGGATCATTGTCATGTTGAAAGACCCAGCCACGTTTCATCTTCAATGCCCTTGCTGATGGAAGGAGGTTTGCACTCAAAATCTCACGATACATGGCCCCATTCATTCTTTCATGTACCCGGATCAGTCGTCCTGGCCCCTTTGCAGAGAAGTAGCCCCAAAGCATGATGTTTCCACCACCATGCTTTACAGTAGGTATGGTGTTTGATGGATGCAACTCAGTATTCTTTTTCCTCCAAACACGACAAGTTGTGTTTCTACCAAACAGTTCCAGTTTGGTTTCATCAGACCATAGGACATTCTCCCAAAACTCCTCTGGATCATCCAAATGCTCTCTAGCAAACTTCAGACGGGCCAGGACATGTACTGGCTTAAGCAGTGGGACACGTCTGGCACTGCAGGATCTGAGTCCATGGTGGCGTAGTGTGTTACTTATGGTAGGCCTTGTTACATTGGTCCCAGCTCTCTGCAGTTCATTCACTAGGTCCCCCCGCGTGGTTTTGGGATTTTTGCTCACCGTTCTTGTGATCATTCTGACCCCACGGGGTGGGATTTTGCGTGGAGCCACAGATCAAGGGAGATTATCAGTGGTCTTGTATGTCTTCCATTTTCTAATTATTGCTCCCACTGTTGATTTCTTCACTCCAAGCTGGTTGGCTATTGCAGATTCAGTCTTCCCAGCCTGGTGCAGGGCTACAATTTTGTTTCTGGTGTCCTTTGACAGCTCTTTGGTCTTCACCATAGTGGAGTTTGGAGTCAGACTGTTTGAGGGTGTGCACAGGTGTCTTTTTATACTGATAACAAGTTTAAACAGGTGCCATTACTACAGGTAATGAGTGGAGGAAAGAGGAGACTCTTAAAGAAGAAGTTACAGGTCTGCGAGAGCCAGAAATCTTGATTGTTTGTTTCTGACCAAATACTTATTTTCCACCATAATATGCAAATAAAATGTTAAAAAACAGACAATGTGATTTTCTGGATTTTTTTTTCTCAGTTTGTCTCCCATAGTTGAGGTCTACCTATGATGTAAATTACAGACGCCTCTCATCTTTTTAAGTGGTGGAACTTGCACTATTGCTGTCTGACTAAATACTTTTTTGCCCCACTGTAAAGGACATACTCACCTCTCCTCGCCGGGGGGGGGTCTGGTGCCGGTGTCCTGAGCAGGCGCTATGGAGGCCGGGTGCTGGTATCGCCGCTGGCTCAGGCCCCCTGCATTTGCGATATTCACCTGTCTCCGTTCCACTGCCGCGTACCGCTGTCTTCCGGGTCTCTGCAGTGACTGTTCAGGCAGAGGGCGCGCAATAAACACATCATCGTGCCCTCTGACCTGAACATAACAGCCAGAGGACGCGGAACACAGAGCCCGGTGGTGGAACGGGGACATGTGAATATCGTATGGCTCACCCTCCCCCATCATACTCACCCTCCTGGCACGGTCCCAGCTTCTCCAATGGTCTCTGGCGCTGGCAGCTTGTTCCTGTGTTCAGCGGTCACGTGGTACCGCTCATTAAAGAAATTAATATGCGCTCCACACCTATGGCATGACTGCTGAAAACAGGAAGAGTCGGCGCTGGAGACCAATCGGAGAAGCAGGGACATGCAGAGACCACGCCAGGAGCAGGTGAGTATGATGTGACAACCGCCACTCCTGCCGCTCCCCTTCCGACCCCCATGGACAATGACTCAAGTATAAGCAGAGTGGGGCACTATTAGCCTAAAAAAAAATGGGCTGAAAATCTTGGCTTATACTCGAGTATATACGGTAACTCTCTGATTTAAGGGCACAAAAATTAAAAGTTTGAAAATTGCAAAGTTTTCTAAATTTTTGCCAAATTTCCATTTTTTTTTTCAAAAATAGTCTTCTCGAAGAAATTTTACCACTAACTTAAAGTACAGTATGTCATGAAAAAAACAGTCAGAATCAGAGGTATACATTGAAGCATTCCAGAGCTATAACCTCAAAGTGAAAGCAGTCAGAATTGTAAAAATTGGCTTGTTCACTACAGGGATAAAGGAATTCTGCAATTACTGGAAACCTTTATAGACCGGGAGGACATTTTTATATCAAGACTACTTGAAAAGGTGCTTCAGTATTTTATTACCATTGGAGAAAAAATAAAAAATAAACAATTAGCAAAATTATAAATTACAAAACTACAAAAAGACTGTTCAGGATTATAATACTGGGCCTCTTTATTGCTGTAGGGTATACAAGGCTCGATAATAATCTTAAAGCTTGTATTAACATTAACAACCAACACCAACATCGTTCTCCCAGCTGGCAGACGGACTCTCGCACCAGGTCTTGAAAGGCCAGTGACAATTAGAAGAAAAAAAAACTATACAAACTATAGAGACAATGCACCTCCACGACCAGAGCTGTTGCTAGGAAAATTGCTGATCCTTCGAAAGCGCACAATTTAAGAGCATCATTAAATACTCAGCCAACTCCTGAAACATGAGGCTTGAAAAAACTATCAATTCCTTTCTATAACGCAACTAGCCAAAACCTTATACCAGATTTTATAAAACTGTAAAAATTAATGTGATTTTCTGGATTTATATAAAAAAAAGAGGTTTTCCCATTGTAGTAAAAGATAGCGCATCACTTGGCCAAAGGTGACTTACAGATCAAGGCCTCATTCACACACATAAATTGCATGTACGAGTTGTATCCGGTTGGGTTTTTTTTTCATGGATACATGTAACTGACGCACCAGGGTCCTGGTTGTCACAGTGGCATTGCTTTCCTCAAGGGGAGAGTGATGTCACGCTTGGAAGCGATGGAAGATTCCTTTTAACAGGTAATTAGCACATACAACACCATTCTGACTTCAGGCCAGAAGGGGAAGCTCTACACCCAAAATCAGGGGAGCTGCTCTCTCTTTGGTCGGGAGGAGAAGTTAGTTGCTGGGCAGTTGCTAGGCAGTTGGGAAGAATTAGTCAGTTGGTGCCAGTCAGCAGACTGGAGCAATCTGAGGCAGAACGATGGGTGAGGGGCCTTAAAGCCCGAGGTGCTGTAGCTCCTAGATAGTGAGATACAGAAGGAAGAACAGCCTTTAGCCAACGTGCCGGAGAGCGAAGCACAGGAGTGTGACAACGGGGGAGAATAGCTGGGACTGGGCTACATCCCTGATTGAGCGCAGACATCGGTAGCCAGAAGACCGAGGCTTTTGTGGGACTCTATGACACATAGCAGAAACTGGCATGACAGCTGGATTATGCATCACCTGTTCACCCTAACACCCAGGAGACACAGTGACACATAGAGCCCGGGTCGTGATAGAGACCCTGTAAAAAGGCTCGAGTCACCTGTCATATGGGTTTGTGTCCCAGTTCAACAAAGGACAGAGATAACAGAGTACCTTGCTACAAAGCCATGGGCAGTAAGGGACTATTACAACACAGCGCTAGAAGGAAGGCTTTTAACTCGACCTGATAAAGGTGGACTCTGAACTCGCTTCCAAGCCGGCTGGACCCTGCCTGTACCTATGATCTGGTGCCCTGTACTGTGGCTGCCTGCTACCATCAGTAAACCAGGTAAAAAGACTGCACAACTGTGTCCTTTGTTCTTTACTGCACCACTCACCATCCTCCATCTATTCACCGGGAGCCCTGCTTACCTACCTCACCTGTGGGAAGTTATACCATCTGGCTCCCATAACATCACCCCAGAGGACCCCTTAAGTAGCGTTGGTCATCCCTGACCGAATACCACAGGTGGCGTCACGAACATTTACTATTTTACAAATCCCTTTAAAGACGATCCCTTTAACATGGGCACCCAGGGCCATGGACCGGGACACCGCCGCCGTGACACGTCCCTTTAAGTAACAGTCCCGATACAGAGTACCCCACTGCCCTGTCGGACGACTCAACCATTATAATCTATAGTGTTATTCATCTGTCAGTGTAGATGTCCATTTTTTCTGGTATCACAGATTAAAAGGGCCAATACAAGTCTATGGGTTTGTGAAAACACAGACAGAAAACGGATGTAATCACTGTACAGTCCATGCGATGTACATGTTCAACATTGAAAGGAGTGGAAAAGCTTTGTAATGTATTTACTTCCATCTGTGAAAAACACTGATGACACTGATGGTAAAAACAGACACAAGGACCGTACACTGATAACACACAGATGACACACTGACCAGACACTGATGACACACTGACCATTCAAGGAAGACACACTGACCATACAAGGAAGACACACTGACCACACACAGAAGTCACACTGACCTTACACGGAAGACACGCTGACCACACACAGATGACAAACTGACCACACACAGATGACAAACTGACCAGACACTGATGACACATTGACCATACAAGGAAGACACACTGACCATACACGGAAGACACGCTGACCACACACAGAAGTCACACTGACCACACACAGATGACAGACTGACCAGACACTGATGACAAATTGACCATACAAGGAAGACACACTGACCATACACGGAAGACACGCTGACCACACACAGATGACACACAGACCACACACAGAAGACACACTGACCTTACACGGAAGACACGCTGACCACACACAGATGACACACTGACCACACACACTGACCTTACACGGAAGACACGCTGACCACACAGATGACACCAACACCATTTATCACATACGTGTTTAAACATGGATATGTGACTGAGGCTTAATGGGCATGCGACAACAACCGAACCCAAGAATAGAGGGCCACACACTAGCTAAAATCAGTGGCACCTTCTCACTATGTTGCCTCTGAAACAATATAAGAACGGTTTGCTTTCACCGAGTATTTTGTATTGATCTTATATTTTTTTCCTGGTAAACCTGGCTATATATTTTTTTTTAGTATGGGGTCAGTACATGGATTGATCACTCACGGTCTACGTTAGTGTGTTTGCAATCTGTGGATTTGTTTTGCCTTTTTCTATAGAGTTTGTAATCAGGGCTATGGAGTTGGAGTTCTGGAGTCGGTGTCGGTATAAAATGTACTGACTCCTAAAATATATAATAAATTTGGTTCAGTAGTACAATGCAGGATGTGATGTAAATGCTTTCATAAGAATTCTGGAAAGTTACGAAATGTCCTATAAATGTCTGTTCTGTTCCTGATCTAAGGATCTCGGCTGTTGGTTGAGATGAATCTGTGCTGCACTTTATGCACATGCTCAGTAGTGACCAGTGCTGGGAATTCGGAGTAAGGGACATGAAGGCATCGGAGGTTTGGCTTACCGACTCCACAGCCCTGTTTGTCATAAATATATTCTTTTTGTCTGGTAATACTGTAGTTATGCATGAATGACTGGCATTCCAATATTAGTTATGTTGTGCCCACTCTTTATCAGACTAACTATGGACAAACCACAATGATACAGGTAATAATAATTTTATAATAATAATAATTTTTATTTATATAGCGCCAACATATTCCGCAGCACTTTACAATTAAGCGGGGACATGTACAGACAATAAATTCAGTACAAGTTAAGACAATTTAAACAGTGACATTAGGGGTGAGGTCCCTGCTCGCAGGCTTACAATCTACAAGGAAATGGGGGGACACAATAGGTGAAAAGTGCTTGTTATTTCAGGTCTGGCAATTATAATAAATAGGGATTTTCATATAAAGCTGCATGATCCGATCATCAGCCCGTGTGTTTAAGTGCAATAGTCAAGTATCAAGTGCAGTTATCATGTGCATGGAGGGTGAGGAGACAGATGAATAGTAGGGTGCAGATTCACATGCAGATAATATTTGGAAGGAGGGAACAGAACAAAGTTAGTTTACTGAGTAGTTGATGTGGTAGGTTTGTTTGAAGAGATGGGTTTTTAAAGCGCGCTTGAATAGGTCGGGGCTAGGTATCAGTCTGATCGTCTGGGGAAGTGCATTCCAGAGAGCTGGCGCAGCACGAGAGAAGTCTTGTAGACGGAGGTGCGAGGTTCGGATTACGGGGGATGTTAGTCTTAGGTCATTTGTAGAACGGAGGGCACGTGTAGGGCGATAGACGGAGATGAGAGAGGAGATATAAGGCGGTGCAGAACTGTGGAGAGCTTTGTGGGTGAGAGAGATGAGTTTATACTGGACCCTGTAGTGAATGGGTAGCCAGTGTAATGACTGGCACAAGATGGAGGCATCGGTGAAGCGGCTGGACAGAAATATGACCCTGGCTGCCGCATTCAAGATGGATTGGAGAGGAGAAAGTTTTACAGGTAACAATTAACGCCCTTGTGTCAATTTATTCATATATCTCCAGGAAGAATAACAAAATAATATGACTATGTAGGAAAAAATATATATTTTTACTCTGAAATGCTTCAGAGAAAATGTATTTTTAAAAGCCAGATGGCGACTATGCGTTTTGGGTGACTGGTCCAAGAGGCTGCACCCCAGTGGCTTCTTCCCTATTGATTGATAGGTCTCATCCTATACACACATTCATGAATCAGATGACGGGTTTCCTTTACAGAAGCATCAAAGTTTTTATGCTCTTTATATATTGTAATCATCATACTATACAGCACTGTGCACTTACAATTGCTGATTTTGCCTTTCTACCGAGAATTCTTCTGTTTTCCATTAGGTCTATAACATCATGTTATTAAAAACTGACTAGCTGAATCCTTCTACGCTCTCTGTAGAAACAGGAGGTCTCTTTTCCCTGCTTGAGTCACCCCCTTCTTCTACTCATGACCCAGCTGCTCCGCTCCTCCCACCTGCCAGGGACTTTCAAGCAAGTACAGCTGTAGTTCTAATGATGACTCTTGCAGGATGGTAAAGTTCCTTTAACTGTATATGGATTGGTTAAACATTTTGACTCTTTAAAAAAAAAAAAAAAATTACACACACAAGCACAATGCACTTCCTGCATTACTAAAGTCGATTACCATTAAAAACAATGTCCCCAGGACATTATATGGCAGGGGTCACTCAGAAGCCTGCTATAAATTTAAAGGGCAGGTCATGCCTGATGGATATTAAAGGTCTCACACTCCCACAATGTGCAACCCGCCATCTTCTAGTGTCTTGCAGAAAATCAGGGCGATTTACAAAAAAGAATATAGGCTGTGCTGCCTGCTAACATTTCCTAGCAATATCATAAAAAATGCCTGCAAGACAGATAAACATGCATTACGTTATCACGAATAGTAGAAAAATATTCCTCAAACAGTGCATTATTTTACAATTTCAGATACACAAATACCTTATAAACTTATCAAGGCTGAACATTCACACCAAGTTCCGGCCCATATTTTGGATTTGCACTATGAAAAGTTTCTCTAGATTTTGAGGATAATCTTTGACAGAAATCTGCAGCAGGACCAGCATTTCTGCCTCGAATTGGCATGTGGATTTACTGATGATGTTCAGCACAAAATGGTACAGGATAGTAAACAGTCATTACGCCGCACAAATTTGTGAATAGGAGATAGTTTCCATACATTACCGATGGGAGAGATGAAGAATCACAGTTCAACAGCGGATCTAGCCATGTCCAACATTGCTGAGCTGTGATTGGCAGTGTCGAGGAGAGTGGGTGAAAGCCCCCATCACTAGAGAAGACTAGGAAGAAACGACCAGTTGCGCTACATGCAGAGATTTCACATACTGCGCTCCAAAAGCAACAAATGCCAATATCTCTGCAATGGAGTTATTCAGTGAAAACCCAAAAAGAATGACAGACTTGGGGGAGCTCATGGATTTTTACAAGGCATTTAAGTCAAATTTTTTGGAGCAAGTGACAAGATTGTCATTAAACACGCATAAAATTTGCAATGTATGAACATGGCCTTACAGAGCTTTCCGCCAAAAAAAATATATGCATTATATATATTTTTGTTATTTTAAACTCTGTAAGGCCATGTTCATAATATATGTACAGTTTGTACAAAAATATAAAGTCATGCCAACAGGGGATATCTTCTTGATGTATGGGGGTCAGATCACTGGGATCCCAATGATCCAGAGAACAGCTGAATGGTGTAGTGGTAGAGCATGCGCACACCCACTCCATTCATTCTCAATGGGACCACTGGAAATAGAGTGCAGCACTTGTCTCCAGAATGGAGGGGACCTAGACACACTTCTCATACAGGGGCCCTTTGTTCTCAGTGTCCGTCCCTGATAGAGCCCATAAATGCACCATTAACGAGTATTGATCACCTATATGCAAGTCATTTCAGTGCTAATTTACTAGTCTGTTTGCTTCTGCCAACAATCAATGATGGGGCAGAATGAATGCGAATGTCATCTTTCTGTCCCTATTAAATATACACAGGAAAATGACTTTTGCTGGCATTAACAATCAGATTACAAACTAGCATTTGCTTGAACATCAGATTGGCAGCATCCTCACACAGGCAGGTTAATTGGGAATAATTGTTCATATGCTCGTTTGCAGATTATCTACTAGTGTATGTATATAATGTTCAAACCCTTTTACTGTCCATACCCATCTTATACGCTGCTTGTCACGTCACGTTGATTGTGCTGCAAGCAAAATCTGAGCTCACCGATTGGCGGCAGCGCTGTCAACGTCATAGCCAAGCCAAGTGAAATGTCCCGTAATATAAAGCAAACACTATATAATTGTATACTACACACCTGATATTACACCATAAACCTGAGCAAAATTAGTAACCGTACTTCAATTATGGGATATTTTACCCCTATAGTAGTCCTCTATGCACAGTTATTACTTTGACAAGTCAGTAAATGCAGACATCAGAATAAGTACTGAACATTGATCAATATGCAGATTATACATTATTTTGTAGATTTTTTATTTATATAAAACTAAAAATCTACCAACTCAGCTAAAATGCTAATCTGACAATCATTATGCAACTACATGGCCATATTTGTAGGAGGTCTTATTTCTGGTAGTGAAGACTTTGATTATTAAATACATGCAAAATCTTGGTCCATTTCAAAAAGGTGAAACAAACTGATCACCAAACATTAGTACCATACAGTTCGGAAATGCAAATCAATAATTATCGTACGATTATAGAAATCACTATTGGTATAATTACAGCTCATGCGTCTTAAATATAAAAACGAGAAAAACCGGTGACATCCAATCAAAAGGCTTCTTGTAAAAAGAGATCCATCACCTTGCCCACACAAGTATTCCAGGACCAAAAGTGACGATAGGCAATGGTAATGATGATGATGATAAACACACAATATTCCACAAATTGAGAAATTTCTTTACAAATAGTTGGAAATTAATTACTTTCTTGTATGATTTTTATTTTTTATTACTTTTTGGATTTTATACTGTGGTCATTTTATACTGTGGAAAACCATGATTTCTTTCAGGCTCTAAATAAATGCTTAGTTTCGACAGTAAGGAGAATCCACCTAAGGATGCCTTAATGCCATGAAATTGGAATAAAATGCAAATCAATCGCATAGTAAAACATTCCTACCCACTGAGGCGGAAAGCGATTTAGTATCTGGATTGTGCATTAAGTAAAACTTTCTTAACGACAGGAGAAACTAATTTGCCGTTTGACCAATGAACAAGGACAGCTGTGCCTAAAGCATGAAGGGCTCCAAATACATTTCTAGACATGTAGGTTCCTTAGTTCTGGTGCACAAACTGGGCTAAAACTACACACAGAATTTTTTGGAGATGGACTATTACAATAGGCGCTAATAATTTGCATATGAAACTGGTACTTCCTATGTGCGAAATGTGTTCTATAAATCATGTGGAAATCATATAAGGGTATGTGTCCACGTTCAGGATTGCATCAGGATTTGGTCAGGATTTTTCATCAGTATTTGTAAGCCAAAACCAGGAGCGGAACAATTAGCGGTAAAGTATAATAGAAACATATGCACCACTTCTGTATTTATCACCCACTCCTGGTTTTGGCTTACAAAAACTGATGGAAAATCCTGACCAAATCCTGATGCAATCCTGAACGTGGACACATACCCTAACACTTGCTACTGCAGAACTGCAACTAAAACTGCTAAACTACATTATACAGCCCCAAAGATCCTTACTAGTGATGAGCCAGTATACTCGTTGCTCGGGTTTTCCAGAGCACGCTCAGGTGATCTTCGAGCATCTGTGAGTGCTTGGAGATTTAGTTTTTGTTGACACAGCTGCATGATTTACATTTACAGCTATTAGCCAGGCTGAGTACATGTGGGGGTTGCCTGGTTGCTAGGGAATCCCCACATGTAATCAAGCTGGCTAACAGCTGTAAATAATGCTGCTGTGGTGAAGAAAACTAAAGGTACCGTCACACATAATGATATCGTTAACGATATCGTTGCTTTTTGTGACGTAGCAACGATATCGTTAACGAAATCGTTATGTGTGACAGCGACCAACGATCAGGCCCCTGCTGGGAGATCGTTTTTCGCTGGGGAAAGTCCAGGACTTTATTTAGTCGTTGGATCTCCCGCTGACATCGCTGAATCGGCGTGTGTGACGCCGATTCAGCGATGTCTTCACTGGTAACCAGGGTAAACATCGGGTTACTAAGCGCAGGGCCGCGCTTAGTAACCCGATGTTTACCCTGGTTACCAATGTAAAAGTAAAAAAAAAAAAAAAACACTACATACTTACATTCCTGTCACGTTCCTCAGCGTCAGCTTCCCTGCGTCCCCCAGTGTCAGCGCCGGCCGGCCGTAAAGCAAAGCACAGCGGTGACGTCACCACTCTGCTTTCCGGCAAGCGCGCTTACACAGAGCAGGGCAGCTGAGGCCGGGGGACGCGACAGGAATGTAAGTATGTAGTGTTTTTTTTTTACTTTTACAATGGTAACCAGGGTAAACATCGGGTTACTAAGCGCGGCCCTGCGCTTAGTAACCCGATGTTTACCCTGGTTACCCGGGGACTTTGGGATCGTTGGTTGCTGGAGAGCGGTCTGTGTGACAGCTCTCCAGCGACCAAACAGCGATGCTGCAGCGATCGGCATCGTTGTCTAGATCGCTGCAGCGTCGCTTAATGTGACGGTACCTTAAATCTCCGAGCACTCACAAATACTCGGAGACCACCCGAGCGAGCTCTGGAAAACCCAAGCAACGAGTACACTCGCTCATCACTAATCCTAACGAAAATATTCATGTAACCATCAGTACCAATGCTGTAAGCAAATTTTGGTTACCAATTAGCGCAAACTATGGGGGCTTTTCTCAGGCACCGATACGTGTGATACTGATGCCACACATATGAAACACACAGACATCTCCGGTACAGGTTTTTCCAGTATCGGAAATATCAGGATGTGAGAACGAGGCCTAAGGGCTCATTCAGATGTTATTTTTTTTCCCCATAAGTGTTCCATTTTTCACAGATCATGCACCCATCATATACTATGTTGCTGTTCACATGTCCAATTTTTTTGCGGACCATGTGTCTGCAAAAAAACATTATGGAGATATGCCAGTTTTTGATCCAAGTCACAGATCAACTTCATCTATTTAAGTCTATGGGTCAGTGAAAATGTTCTAGCAATGTGATGGCTTCAAGAAGCTTTGTATTTTTTGTTTTCCTTATCAAAACAAGAAAAAAAATCCAAAAGTAAAAAAAAAAAAAAAAAAAGCACACTGATCAAATATTGATGAAAACTATCAGGAGAAACCACCAGGTGGCACTCCACAGTGGTTTATGCTGCCCTGACAGTGAGAACCCAGAGTCTCAGACAGCCTGTGACAGCTATACTCACAGCGCCCGAGAGCTGGGCAAGAAAACACCCTAACAGCAGACCTAGAGTGAGCAGAACACCAGGTAGAATGTACTGAAAGGACCTGTGGTCACGTGACAACAGGGGGCGGGGCTTAGTGTCCTGTAGCAGGAGTATGCAGGATACTACAGGAACAAAGGGTACAGGAGAAAGGAAAGGGAGTCACTGGACACCAGGGAAAGGATGAGGCAGAGGGAGGCGCAATCCAAGACAAGCTGAGGTCAATAAACGGGAGCGGAAACGCAGTACACAAGGAGCAAGGAAATAAAGAATAGTCAGGGACGTGGCAGGAGTCAGAAAACCAGAGAAGCAGATACACAGTACAGAATCAAAAGGCAAAATCACACCAGGGAACAGAACCGAGTCAGAACCATACAAGCAAACTAGAATACTGGCACAAGGCACAAGCAAACAGAGGTCAACACACTCAGCCAATAGCAAAAGTATAACTGACAGAGATTGAAGCTTCCCAGGATTATAAGAAGCTCACCCCGAACCAAAGAGAGGCCAATAACAAGCCCCAGGTGTGCAGATCAGAGCCTGCACTGATCAACACATTAACCCCTTTCGTGCAGGTGAAACCCTGCACTGGGATCATGACAAAAACTGTATCCAGCATACTGATGAAAGTCTGAATGAGCCCTAAAAAGCTGCAACTGTAATTGAAAAAGGGAAACAGTGCAAAGCAGTAGTGGCAAATCTGAAAGCCCCATTTTAGTTTGATGGTTACAGTACCTTGACCTTTCCAGTCAAGAAGCAACCGTATATCTACTCTGCTCAACCAAGAATCTTTTGAACTTGAAGGGATCAACTTAATGAAAGTTGTTGCATGAAAATCCATTCTATGGTTTTGTGCCTGTGAGAGACATTGCCTGGAATTTTCAGACTATGAACTTCTTACCACCCAGTTTTCCCAGTAAGTTGGTCAGAATATATCAACATTTGTCACTTTTGTCGAGTCCGTGCCATCATGCATGATGACTTAACATGAAGAACCTGTTCTTCAAGTCTGATACTAATTTTGGATGTTTCAAAAAAAAAAAAAAAAAACCACCAACACAGGATTCTTCCTTTTTAATAATTTACATTATGCATACTGAATACAGGAAGTCGTCTATAAGGACAATTATATTTGTAGTTCAATTTACATTAATCATTTAATTCAAAGTGGAACTGTAAGTACCATAAGTGACTCGACATTTAGAGGTGTGTGGTTCACTATTATAAGTACACATCGATTCTTAGATGAGGGATTTAGAAGGAACTAATAGTGCTAGAGGGTGTCAGTATCCTAAGAACTGTGCAGCCTTAAGATCACAGGATAACCCCCGGGGGATACATGGTCGTAGCCTTTGGCAAAAATGGTGAAGGTTTTGCTACTAGTAAAATGCAGCTTATATCTATTGATACCCAAAAATATATCGGTATAGCTTATAACACATTACCAGGCAGCAGTGTAATAATGAAGAAGTATGGCATGTAAGGGGTAAAGTTTCTCCTTGTGGAGAGTGAAAATCCAGACCTGGCATATCAGAGTGAGGAGACTTCTAGGCCATGGATGCTTCTCTGGAACAAGCAATTTGCATAATGGAAAAGTAGGTCACATGCTAAAAAAAATAAAATTTTACTAGAAGCACTTAAACACTAAATTAAAATAATGTGTTTGGAAATAAAATATTGGATAAGTGCTAATTTACACAAGCGCACTGCGGGTGTATTTTGGTAATTGCAGCCCAACCATTGGTCTTGTAAACAGGATTGGCAGGATGATATCTGTATAATATTTTGTTAGTTCGCGTTACAAGACCTATATAGTCTTGTGGCCAAAATATGGAAGAGAAAAATTAACCATGAAACTGAAGAAATCCCATGCTTGGGGTTTTAGATGTTGACTTTTAGAGGTTAAATAAAGCAAAATAAAGTATTCTCCTATGGGTGCCCACATGCAGGGGCATCCTGGGGCAGAGGTGTGGATGCCTGGGCACCAAAGTCTATCGGGGTGCAACATTTCACACCTCCTGAGCACAGCGGTCGGAAAGCAGAGCGGTGACGTCACCGCTCTGCTTTCCGGCTGACCGGCGCTCACAGCCAGAGCAGAGAAGCACAGCACCGGGGACAGACAGCGGTAGGTAAGTATGTAGTGGTTGTTTTTTTTACTTTAACGATGGTAACCAGGGTAAACATCGGGTTACTAAGCGCGGCCCTGCGCTTAGTAACCCGATGTTTACCCTGGTTACCGGCATCGTTGGTCGCTGGAGAGCTGTCTGTGTGACAGCTCTCCAGCGACCAAACAGCGACGCTGCAGCGATCCAGATCGTTGTCGGTATCGCTGCAGCGTCGCTTAGTGTGACGGTACCTTTAAGCTGTATGTAGATAAGCCGATTTTTATCTGTTAATCCAGGCCGATCACCTACAGGTCCTTCTCAAAAAATTAGCATATAGTGTTAAATTTCATTATTTACCATAATGTAATGATTACAATTAAACTTTCATATATTATAGATTCATTATCCACCAACTGAAATTTGTCAGGTCTTTTATTGTTTTAATACTGATGATTTTGGCATACAACTCCTGATAACCCAAAAAACCTGTCTCAATAAATTAGCATATCAAGAAAAGGTTCTCTAAACGACCTATTACCCTAATCTTCTGAATCAACTAATTAACTCTAAACACATGCAAAAGATACCTGAGGCTTATATAAACTCCCTGCCGGGTTCATTACTCAAAACCCCCATCATGGGTAAGACTAGCGACCTGACAGATGTCAAGAAGGCCATCATTGACACCCTCAAGCAAGAGGGTAAGACCCAGAAGGAAATTTCTCAACAAATAGGCTGTTCCCAGAGTGCTGTATCAAGGCACCTCAATGGTAAGTCTGTTGGAAGGAAACAATGTGGCAGAAAACGCTGTACAACGAGAAGAGGAGACCGGACCCTGAGGAAGATTGTGGAGAAGGACCGATTCCAGACCTTGGGGAACCTGAGGAAGCAGTGGACTGAGTCTGGTGTGGAAACATCCAGAGCCACCGTGCACAGGCGTGTGCAGGAAATGGGCTACAGGTGCCGCATTCCCCAGGTAAAGCCACTTTTGAACCATAAACAGCGGCAGAAGCGCCTGACCTGGGCTACAGAGAAGCAGCACTGGACTGTTGCTAAGTGGTCCCAAGTACTTTTTTCTGATGAAAGCAAATTTTGCATGTCATTCGGAAATCAAGGTGCCAGAGTCTGGAGGAAGACTGGGGAGAAGGAAATGCCAAAATGCCTGAAGTCCAGTGTCAAGTACCCACAGTCAGTGATGGTGTGGGGTGCCATGTCAGCTGCTGGTGTTGGTCCACTGTGTTTCATCAAGGGCAGGGTCAATGCTTTATGGTGATGAAGATTTCATTTTTTCAGCACGACCTGGCACCTGCTCACAGTGCCAAAACCACTGGTAAATGGTTTACTGACCATGGTATTACTGTGCTCAATTGGCCTGCCAACTCTCCTGACCTGAACCCCATAAAGAATCTGTGGGATATTGTGAAGAGAAAGTTGAGAGACGCAAGACCCAACACTCTGGATGAGCTTAAGGCCGCTATTGAAGCATCCTGGGCCTCCATAACATCTCAGCAGTGTCACAGGCTGATTGCCTCCATGCCACGCCGCATTGAAGCAGTCATTTCTGCCAAAGGATTCCCGACCAAGTATTGAGTGCATAACTGAACATTATTATTTGATGGTTTTTTTGTTTGTTATTAAAAAACACTTTTATTTGATTGGATGGGTGAAATATGCTAATTTATTGAGACAGGTTTTTTGGGTTATCAGGAGTTGTATGCCAAAATCATCAGTATTAAAACAATAAAAGACCTGACAAATTTCAGTTGGTGGATAATGAATCTATAATATATGAAAGTTTAATTGTAATCATTACATTATGGTAAATAATGAAATTTAACACTATATGCTAATTTTTTGAGAAGGACCTGTATATACAGATGTAGCAAAGTTAACTTTAACATAGATAACACGGTACTGGGATATCACAGCACAAAGTGTAACGTTAAGTTATTTCAATCCTCTAAAGTGAAATGACCTTGTGTTACAAGTAGTGATGAGCGAACGTGCTCGGATAAGGTATTATCAGAGCATGCTCGACTGCTAATTGGGTATCTTTAGCGGGCTCGAATACTATGTTTGTGTCCCCGCGGCTGCATGTCTCGTGGCTGTTCAACAACCACAACACATGCAGGGATTGCCTTACAGGCAATCCCTGCATGTGATGCGGCTATCGAACAACCACGAGGCATGCAGCCGCGGGGACTTGAACATAGCATTCGAGCACACTGAAGATACTACACATGAGAATGCTCTGATAACACCTTATTCGAACGTGTTCGCTCATCACTAGTTACCAGTGATGAGCAGAGATTTAGTTTTTGTTGACTCAGCTGCATGATTTACAGCTGCTATCCAACCTGAGTACATGTGGGGGTTGCCTGGTTGCTAGGGAATCCCCACATATATTCAGCCTGTCTAGCAGCCATAAATCATGCAGCTGCTGCAACGAAAACTAAATCTCCGAGCAGTCACAAATACTCAGACACCACTCGAGCGTGCTCTGGAAAACCCGAGCAACGAGTATACTCGCTAATTACTACTAGTTACAAGTCATCAAGAGGGAGCATGGTTTGTCAAGTTAAATGTGGCTACATCTTTACATACATACTAGCGCTCGTTTACCGACATATTTATAGGGGCTGACTTGTACTGATGGAAAGGATTGTTCTGGTCTCACACAGTATCATCTTATCTCAAGCACAAGTCCTGTTTATATGGGGCATCATATTACTCGTAATGATGGTTTTTATGCCATCTGATCAACCAACAACTGAGCATTTCTCTCGTTTGCAGGGTGAACATGGGCAGATAATTGGGAATGAGTATTCTTTGGAAAGCTCATTCAATTCTCAGCCTGTCTTAATGCATCTGGTCAATCCCAAGTATGGGATTGACAAGCCTACGGTTAGGTGGATTCATAACTGGCTCAATGATCGTACTCAAAGAGTGGTAATAAGTGGTTGCACATCCAATTGTAAAAGTGTTTCAAGTGGGGTATCACAAGGCTCTGTCCTGGCCCCAGTGTTGTTCAACATTTTTATAAATCATCTAGGTAAGGGCAGGGCTGTGGAGTCTGAGTACATTTTGTTGAGTCGGAGTTAGAGTCGGTGTCATGGAAATTGAGGAGTCGGAGTTGGAGTCGGAGGTTTGGCTTACCGACTCAACAGCCCTGGTATGAGGGAGTTGGAGTTGTGGAGTTGGAGTCGGAGTCGGTGTCATGGAAATTGGAGAGTCTGAGTCAGAGGTTTGGCTTACCGACTCCACAGCCCTGGATAAAGGAACTGAAGGTAAACTAATCAATAAAGCCAGAGAAGAGAAAGGATTTAAGGTACCTTCACACTGAGTGACTTAACGATATCGCTAGCGATCCGTGATGTTGCAGCGTCCTGGATAGCGATATCGTTGTCTTTGACACGCAGCAGCGATCTGGATCCTGCTGTGACATCGCTGGTCAGAGCAGAAAGGCCAGAACTTTATTTCGTCGCTGGATCACCCGCAGACATCGCTGAATCGGCGTGTGTGACGCCGATTCAGCGATGTCTTCACTGGTAACCAGGGTAAACATTGGGTTACTAAGCGCAGGGCCGCGCTTAGTAACCCGATATTTACCCTGGTTACCATTGTAAATGTAAAAAAAAAAAAAAAACACTACATACTTACATTCCGGTGTCTGTCCCCTCGCCGCCAGCTTCCCGCACTGACTGTGAGCGCCGGCCGGCCGTAAAGCACAGCGGTGACGTCACCGCTTTGCTTTACCGCCGGCCGGCGCTGAGACAATGCAGGGAAGCTGAGGCCGGGGGACAGACACCGGAATGTAAGTATGTAGTGTTTTTTTTTTTTTTTTTTTACATTTACACTGATAACCAGGGTAAACATCGGGTTACTAAGCGCGGCCCTGCGCTTAGTAACCCGATGTTTACCCTGGTTACCCGGGGACTTCGGCATCATTGGTCGCTGGAGAGCTGTCTGTGTGACAGCTCTCCAGCGACCACAAAATGATGAAACAGCGACGCTGCAGCGATCGGCATCGTTGCCTATATCGCTGCAGCGTAGCTTAATGTGACGGTACCTTTAGAATGATCTAGATAAGCTTGAACAATGGACAGTGACTAATAGAATGATATTTAACAGGGAGAAATGCAAGATTCTACGTCTGAGAAGAAAAACAAAAAATTACATGTACAGAATGGGAGGAATAGTACTAAGCAACAGCACGTGTGAAAAAGACTTGGGTATACTAATAGATCACGAGTCAGTGTGACGTGAGTCGCCCATCAGGGCAGTGGGGTACTCGGTACTGGGTCTAATTCTTAAAGGGATGTGTCACAGCGGCAGCGACCCGGTCCATGGCCCTGGGCACCCATGTTAAAGGGAAGGTCTTTAAAGGGAATGTTCGTGACGCCACCTGTGGTATTCAGTCAGTGTGGATCAACGCTGCTTAAAGGGGTCCTCTGGGGTGATGTTATGGCAGCTAGATGGTATAACTTCCCACAGGTGAAGTAGGTCCCCAGGGCTCCCGGTGAATAGATGGATGATGGTGAGTGGTGCAGTAAAGAATGAAGGACACAGTTGTGCAGTCTCATTACCTGGCTTTACTGATGGTAGCAGGCAGCCACAGTCAAGGGCACCAGATCAAAGGTATAGGCAGGGTCCGGACGGCTTGGAAGCGAGTTCAAAGTCCAGCATTATCAGGTGGATTTAAAAGTCTTCCTTTTAGCACTGTGTAGTTATAGTCCCTTACTGCCCATGGCTTTGTAGCAAGGTCCTCTCAGTTATCTCTGTCCTTTGTGTTAGTGGGACACAAACCCGTATGACAGGTGACTCGAGCCTTTTTACAGGGTCTCCATCACGACCCGGGCTCTATGTGTCACTGTGTCTCCTGGCTGTTAGGGCAAACAGGTGATGTATAATCCAGCTGTCCTGTCAGTTTCTGCTATGTGTCTTAGAGTCCCACAAAAGCCTCGGTCTTCCGGCTACCGGTGTCTGCGCTTAATCAGGGATGTAGCCCAGTCGCAGCTATTCTTCCTTATTGTCTTTATCCTGTGTTTCGCTCTCCGGCACGTTAGCTAAAAGCTGTTCTTCCTTCTGTATCTCGCCATCTAGGAGCTACAGCACCTCAGGCTGTACGGCCCCTCACCCATCCTTCTGCCTCAGACTGCTCCAGTCTGCTGTCCGGCACCAACTGACTATATCTTCCCAACTGCCTAGCAAATAACTCCTCCTCCTGACCAGAGAGAGCAGCTCCCCTGAAATCGGGTGTAGAGCTCCCCCTTCTGGCCTGAAGTCAGAATTGTGTTGTATGTGCGGATTACCTTTTAACCTTTGTCAGGCTGCATAATTTTACAACGTTAACAGGCTGCAGAGGTACAATTGTACCTTCATATATATGTTATTGAAATTTGGCCAATATATTCTGGACCAAAACTGCAGAGATGTCACGAAATTTCAGCCCTCTACGGCTTTTCGAAAAAAAAAGTTATTGCAATTTTAAAACGGAATAGTTACAATTGTACCTACTCAGCCGGACGAAGGTTAAATGGATCCTTCCTTGCTTCTAAGCGTGACATCACTCTCCCCGTGAGGAAAGCAATGCCACTGTAACAACCGGTTACCTGGGGTGTTAGAGATGTACAGCAAAAAAGGCCAACAATTCTAGGATGTAATAAGAGAAGCATAGAGTCTAGATCATGTAAAGTAATAATTCCCCTCTACTCCTCCTTGGTCAGGCCTTATCTGGGATACTGTGTCCACTTCTTGTCACCACATTTTAAAAAAAGACATTGAAAAACTGGAGCAAGTTCAGAGAAGAGCTACCAGGATGGTGAGCGGACTGCAAAGTATGTCCTATGAGGAACTGTTAAAGGATCTGGGAAAATTTAGCTTACAAGAAAGGCTAAGAGGAGACTTAAAAGCTGTCTACAAATATCTAAAGGGATGTCACAGTAAAGAGGGATCATCATTATTTTCATTTGCACATGGAAACAAGAGAAGCAATGGAATGAAACTGAAAGGGAGAAGATACAGATTAGATATTAGAAAAAAAAAACTTTATGATATTGAGGGTGATCAGTGAGTAGAACAGGCTGCCACGAGAGGTGGTGAGTTCTCTTTCAATGGAAGTCTTAAAAAACAGAAGCTGGACAGACATCAGATGGATTAGTGAATCCTGCATTGAGCAGGGGGTTGGACACGATGACCCTGGAGGTCCCTTCCAACTCTAAAACATTCTATGATACTTAGTTGATGGCGATGATGTACTTATGGGAGTTGTTCACACAATGTAGATTAGATAGATAGATAGATAGATAGATAGAGCGCAGGGGGACATTTATGGGCCGGAATCAGGGGGCGTGGGGACACTGTAGGGGGTGGAAACTAAGTGATATGGGCAGGATTGCGACACAGATTTCAGTGCCAGCGCAGTCTGCGCTTTCCGGCACCATTTTTTCTTGAATACGGACACTGTGGCTATAATCTAACGCTAGGAGTGTCGCGCTTGCGCAGTCTATGAAGGCTTCGGACAGAGTGACGCACCTACCGTAATATATACACACATCTTCTCATTTAAAGATTTTTCTGTATTTTCATGACTATGAAAATTGTACATTCACACTGATGGCATCAAAACTATGAATTAACACATGTGGAATTATATACTTAACAAAAAAGTGTGAAACAAATGAAATTATGTCTTATATTCTAGGTTCTTCAAAGTAGCCACCTTTTGCTTTGATGACTGCTTTGCACACTCTTGGCATTCTCTTGATGAGCTTCAAGAGGTAGTCACCGGGAATGGTTTTCACTTCACAGGTGTGCCCTGTCAGGTTTAATAAGTGGGATTTCTTGCCTTATAAATGGGGTTGGGACCATCAGTTGTGTTGTGCAGAAGTCTGGTGGATACACAGCTGATAGCCCTACTGAATAGACTGTAAGAATTTGTATTATGGCAAGAAAAAAGCAGCTAAGTAAAGAAAAATGAGTGGCCATCATTACTTTACGAAATGAAGGTCAGTAAGTCAGTCCGAAAAATTGCAGTGCAGTGGCAAAAACCATCAAGTGCTACAAAGAAACATTGCTCACATGAGGACCGCCCCAGGAAAGGAAGACCAAGAGTCACCTCTGCTTCTGAGGATAAGTTTATCTGAGTAACCAGCCTCAGAAATCGCAGGTTAACAGCAGATCAGATTAGAGACCAGGTCAATGCCACACAGAGTTCTAGCAGCAGACACATCTCTACAACAACTGTTAAGAGGAGACTTTGTGCAGCAGGCAAATGGTAAAATAGCTGCTAGGAAACCACTGCTAAGGACAGGCAACAAGCAGAAGAGACTTGTTTGGGCTAAAGAACACAAGGAATGGACATTAGACCAGTGAAAATCTGTGCTTTGGTCTGATGAATCCAAAGATGAGATCTTTGCTCCAACCACCGTGTCTTTGTGCGACACAGAAAAGGTGAACGGATGGACTCTACATGCCTGGTTCCCACCGTGAAGCATGGAGGAGGAGGTGTGATGGTGTGTGGGTGCTTTGCTGGTGACACTGTTGGGGATTTATTCAAAATTGAAGGCATACTGAACCAGCATGGCTACCACAGCATCTTTCAGCGGCATGCTATTCCATCCGGTTTGCGTTTAGTTGGACCATCATTTATTTTTCAACAGGTCAATGACCCCAAACACACCTCCAGGCGGTGTAAGGACTATTTGGCCAAAAAGGAGAGTGATGGGATGCTACGCCAGATGACCTGGCCTTCACAGTCACCAGACCTGAACCCAATCGAGATGGTTTTGGGTGAGCTGGACCGCAGAGTGAAGGCAAAAGGGCCAACAAATGCCAAGCATCTCTGGGAACTCCTTCAAGATTGTTGGAAGACCATTCCCGGTGACTACCTCTTGAAGCTCATCAAGAGAATACCAAGGGTGTGCAAAGCAGTCATCAAAGCAAAAGGTGGCTACTTTGAAGAACCTAGAATATAAGACATAATTTCAGTTGATTCATACTCTTTTGTTAAGCATATAATTCAACATGTGTTAACTTATAGTTTTGGTGCCTTCAGCGTGAATGTACAATGTTCATAGTCATGAAAATACAGAAAAATCTTTAAATGAGATGGTGTGTCCAAACTTTTGGTCTGTACGCACACATATATATATATATATATATATATATATATATATATATATATATATATATATATATATACACAAATGCAAGGTCATATAGTCATAATTTGTAGTCTATTACATCAGTTTGTGCCCACACTTAGGCTCAGAGTGCAATCTATAAGAGCGAAGCAACAGATTATTGTGGCTTCCGTTATGAATTAAGCTACAATGCAATGTGACTCCCCCAGAAGAAGGCACACGCAGCCGAAACGCGCGTTGGGGTCGTGGCACCATCAGACCAGACCAGAGGTAATGCTAATCATACAAGTTTGTCTATTGGTATCATCCATTATGCCATTTGTTTTACTGACCTATATGTGGGAATTGTGAATGACTATGCCGCAAGGCGAGAGAAACTGTTTATCCTCGGGGTTAATGAGTAATGTGGAAGTGGATTATATGGCTCTGTGATACTATTACCTTTGGTCTGTGGTGTTGTGTTTTCATTTTTGGTACCATTTCCATCTTTATTGTTTATAAATTTTATATGTTATTACCAACAAAATCTATGTAATTTTTTGTATATGTAGTTCTAGTGTGCACAATTTTTTGTAGGTTTATAAATGCAATGTGAACGCAGCCTAAGGAATCATTTACTTCAATGTGTTTGTGTTCTCAGTGGACTCCTGCATCACACTACTTTAAGCTATGTGCACACGTTGCAGATTTGACTGTGGAATTTTCTGGCCAGATTCTGCATTTCTTGGCAGAAAATGCAGGTCAGAATTTGCGCCTTTTTTGGTATATGCACACGTTGCAGATTTTAGTGCAGATTTCTTCCTTTTTTACCCCTGCAGATTTCTATTATGGAATGGGTGCAGAAACGCAGCAGATCTGGAAAACGAATTGACATGGTCCTTTTTTTTTTTAATCTGCTACGTTTTCTGTGCAGATTTTTCCGCACCATTAGCACAGCATTTTTTTTTTTTTTTTTGCCATTGGTTTACATTGTACTGTAGAATCACTTGCAGATCCGCAGCGTTTCTGCGTGGAAAAAAAGCTGCAGATCTGCAGGAAATCTGCAACGTGTGCACATACCCTTATAGTCTGTGGGGCTACTCACATGTTCAGGCTTTTTTTACAGAAAGAAAGTTCACTTTAGAAAAGATGGAGACATGACTCACTCTAGTCCAAGATCATTCAACTGAACAGGTCAGTGAAAACAAACACCCAGACATGAGAAAAATGGATGAGGCCTGGATAATGGATACAGACATGGTCTGAAAACAGATGAAATCACATCCAGCATAGTGATGGAAGGATTTTTAGATGAGGGAGAAAAAAGCTGACGTGTGAATTCGGCCTTAAGGTACCGTCACACATAACGATTTCTTTAACGATATTGTTGCTTTTTGTGACGTAGCAACGATATAGTTAATGAAATTGTTATGTGTGACAGCGACCAACGATCAGGCCCCTGCTGGGAGATCGTTGGTCGCTGGGAATGATCAGGACCTTTTTTTTGGTCGCTTTTCACCCGCTGTCATCGTTGAATCGGCGTGTGTGATGCCGATCCAGCGATGAGTCCCCGGGTAACCAGGGTAAACATCGGGTTACTAAGCGCAGTAACCCGATATTTACCCTGGTTACCATTGTAAAAGTAAAAAAAAAAAAACACTACATACTCACATTCCGGTGTCTGTCACGTCCCTCGCCATCAGCTTCCCGCACTGACTGTGAGCGCCGGCCGTAAAGCACAGTGGTGACGTCACCGCTGTGCTGTGCTTTACGGCCAGCGCTCACAGTCAGTGCAGGAAGCTGATGGCGAGGGACGTGACAGACACCGGAATGTGTGTGTGTAGTGTTTTTTTACTTTTACAATGGTAACCAGGGTAAACATCGGGTTACTAAGCGCAGCCCTGCGCTTAGTAACCCGATGTTTACCCTGGTTACCCGAGGACTTCGGCATCGTTGGTCGCTGGAGAGCTGTCTGTGTGACAGCTCCCCAGCGACCACACAAGGACTTTCCAACGATCACGGCCAGGTCGTATCGCTGGTCGTGATCGTTGGAAAGTTGATCAGTGTGAAGATACCTTTAGTATGCATATGGTGTTCGGCACGAAACCACTTACCAAATATCTTTTCACTCCCCTCCCATGATCAGGGCCTTATTAGGCTAGAAGGGTGAGCCGCCGATGAGCAGGGGTGCTATTGCACAGGCGTATAGGGGTGCCAACCTCCGCTGATAGGTAGGGAGTAGCGATGAGCGAATATACTCATTACTTGGGTTTTCCCGAGCACACATGGGTGGTCTCCGAGTATTTGTGACTGCTCGGAGATTTTGTTTTTGTTGACACAGCTGCATGATTTACAGCTTCTAGCCAACCTGAATACATGTGGGGATTCCCTAGAAACCTGGCAACCCCCACATGTACTCAGGCTGGCTAGCAGCCGTAAATGATGCAGCTGAGTCAACAAAAACTAAATCTCCGAGCGGTCACAAATATCCGGAGATCACCCGAGCGTGCTAGGGAAAACCCAAGCAACGAGTATATTCGCTCATCGCTAGTAGGGAGGCTCAGTGTGTTACAGGGACAGGCACCTCCCTGGGGTGTTTACATTTTTCATTTTTTGGTGATGACATTCTTTTCACGTTATGCATTCTTGACATTTTTATTGATGTGAAATAAAGGTTATATTTTAACTTTAGTAAGTTTAGGGTTTTACGGTGCGCCAGGAAACTATTACTGTAACAAGAGTTTGTAAAGTCCATAGAAAAAGTCAGTAATACCCCAGAAGAGCATGTAGTAATGCAAACAGCAGGATAACTGGCTTTATTTGAGCATAAACCAAAAGATTGACAGTACTGTTCGAATCACCGCCTGAAGGAGAAACCTGGCTGCTGTGGCTGCAGTTACGCCTATGGTCAGAGGAAACCCATGATGTCATTGTTAGGACGTACAAACACCATACAGATGTTGCCTCGGTCGCATTCAATCTCAGGACCTCAGTGCTGCAATTCATTAGTGTTAGGCTACGTTCACACATTAAATTTTTGGTAAGCATTTTGCATTGCGCATTTTGGAATAAAATGCAAGAAACCCATTTTATTTAATGTGTGCACAAATTCTGCAACATCAAAAACTCAGCAAATAAATATTCATTGTGAGAACGTAGCTTAACCCACCCAAATAAGCATCACATGCACCAGGCGTGGGTAGGTTATACCTCGATTCAACCCAAAAGTCCAATATCCAAGATATCCAATATCACAGAAGGGTCCAGGTCACAGCAAGACAACATTTATTTTATTTATTTGTGGGGCATGAATGCGTATAACCGCTGTAACACGTATTGGTGCGCCATAATGAAGCGCTAAGAGACGTATCTGGGACCCATGGTGCATATTATACCACAGAGCGGCCATGAATAAAACGAGCTACATAAACAGCAATTACATAATACATCCTTATCATATCTGCTTCCTTTACAAGTGAAATCAGTAATAACAGGGCAGATGTCTGCAGATCCTGAGAACATGATAAGGAAAGGATGGTGGTTTAGTTAGACTGTTGCTTTGAAGTTCTAGAGTCCAGGGTTCAAATCTAAGGAAAGACAATGGGTTTGATTCATCATTTGCCCTTTTTTGTCACTTTTCTTTTTGCATCAAATTCATCAAAATGGTACATAATTAAAAATTTGGCTGAAAAGTAAAAAATGCTTCTTATTTGTACTTTAGCCGTTTTGTGATTTATTTATTTTTAGCGCAAAAATATTGGTCCAAAATATCTAGAGTACAAACAAAACACTCAGGGGAGGAAAGCTGGTATACATTTGTAGTAAATTCTGCAAAATTCGAAGTTGATGAAGCATGCGAAAATATCCGAAAACCCCTAACACCACAGACCATGGCATACGTAAAAAAAAAAAAATGCAAATTTGAAAAAGAAGTAGAGCAAATGAAAACCAGGAGAAAACCCCCACAAATAAACAAAAAGAGCGTTAATGAATAAGTCAGGCCCATTATCTACATGGAGTTTAGTTCCTTCTCACTGGGTTTCTTCCAACACTTTAATAATACAGTAATAGATTAATTGACTTACTATGAAATAGGTGTGAGAGATTGTATTCACACAACCGTATTGTACTGTCAGTGTTACAGCCCAACTGTGCGGTTTTGAGCTATACCAACAGTGTAATATACAGGTGCTTCTCACAAAATTAGAATATCATCAAAAAGTTCATTTATTTCAGTTCTTCAATAGAAAAAGTGAAACTCATTATATAGTCATTCCAAACAGAGTGATCTATTATGTTTTAAGTATTAAGTGTTTATTTCTGTTAATGTTGATGATTATGGCTTACAGCCAATGAAAACCCAAAAGTCATTATCTCAGTAAATTAGAATACCTGATAACACTAGCTTGAAAAATGATTTTAAAATCCGAAATGTTGGCTACTGAAATGTATGTTCAGTAAATGCGCTCAATACTTGGTCGGGGCTCCTTTTGTATCAATTACTGCATCAATGCGGCATGGCATGGAGGCGATCAGCCTGTGGCACTGATGAGGTGTTATGGAAACCCAGGTTGCTTTGATAGCAGCCTTCAGCTCGTCTGCATTGTTGGGTTTGTTGTGTTATCTTCCTCTTGACAATACCCCATAGATTCACTACGGGGTTAAGGTCTGGCTAGTTTGCGGGCCAATCAAGCACAGTGATACTGTTGTTTTTAAACCAGGTATTGGTACTTTTGGCAGTGTGGACTGGTGCCAAGTCCTGCTGGAGGATTAAATTTCCATCTCCAAAAAGCTTGTCGGCAGAGGGAAGCATGAAGTGCTCTAAAATTTCCTGGTAGACGGCTGCGCTGACTTTGGTCTTGCTAAAACACAGTGAACCTACACCAGCACAGGACATGGCTCCCCAAACCATCACTGATTGTGGAGCAATCAGTCCAGTTCTTATTCTCCTTGGCCCAGGTAAGACGCTTCTGGTGTTGTCTACTGATCATGAGTGGCCAGACACAAGGACATTGTGGTGGCTCTTGAAGCAATGACTCCAGCAGCAGTCTACTCCTTGTGTATCTCCTCCAAAATTTTGAATGGCCTTTTCTTAATCCTTTCAAGGCTGTGGTTATCCCGGTTGCTTGTGCACCTTTTTCTACAACACTTTTTCCTTCCACTCAACTTTCAATTAATATGCTTGGATACAGCACTCTGTGAACAGCCAGCTTCTTTAGCAATGATCTTTTGTGGCTTTCCCTCCTTGTGGAGTGTGTCAATGACTGCCTTCTGGACATCTGTCAAGTCCGCAATCTTCCCTATGATTGTGGAGCCTAATGAAACAGACCAAGGACCTTTTTAAACCCTTTGGAAGCCTTTGCCGGTGGTTTTTAGTTAATTATGCTAATTTATTGAGATAATGACTTTTGGGTTTTCATTGGTTGTAAGCCATAATCATCAACATTAACAGAAATAAACACATGAAATAGATCACTCTGTTTGTAATGATTCTATATAATATAGGAATTTCACTTTTTGTATTGAAGAACTGAAATAAATTAACTTTTTGATGATATTCTAATTTTGTGGAAGCACCTGTATGCATATAAGGCGGTTAATTCAGGTCAGGTGACTCATGGTCGAGTCAGTCTTTGTGGCCACAACAGACCGTAAATAAATCTGAAATCAGAATACTGGAGAGACAGACCCAAGGACAACATCTGCAAGGAGTTTGTATGATCTCCCCGTGTTTGTGTGGGTTTCCTCTGGGTTCCCCGATTTCCTCCCACACTCCCAAGACATACTGATCTGGAATCTAGATTCTGATCCCCAATGGGGACAGTGTTGATAAGGTCTGTAAAGTGCTGTGGAATTAATGGCACTATATAAGGGAGTTAAATAAATATAAATAAATATTGGAATACACCGGTATGGACTGAAGCAGTGGGACTTTCAGCTAGGAAGCTTTCATACTGTAGCAATTTTGCTTGTAAGGCTGGGTGCCCATGATGTGGAAGTAGCAGGGCTTTGGACGCAGCCATGTTTGCTTCGTCCAACGCGCTGCCTTCTATTGAACGCAGGTAAAATCCGCATGTGTTCACTGAACCGTGCAGATACACCGCGTCCAATACATTCTATTGATGTAATTTCTCTTGCGGAGACTAGCAAAATTGACATAAAATTTCTAGAAATCCCATCCACTATGCCGTCGCGGCTGGCCACTGCGGGTTTGACGCTGCATAAGTACACAGCATCAAACCGGAAGCAATTACTGATCGTGGGCACATACCCTAAGGCCACTTTCACACTTCCGTTTTTTGCCATCAGTCACAATCCGTCATTTAAAAAAAAAAAAAAAAAGGGTCCAGCAAATGTTTCTGCTGGATCCTTTTTTTTCTTATAAACTTGTATTAGCAACAGATTGTGACGGATGGCCTTCTGTTTCGTCCGTCGTGCGCTGGATCCGTCGTAAAAAAATCGCTGCCCATCTGGCAGAGAGAACACACAGAGGAATGTTTTTTTTTGTACGTTGGACAGCGACGTTGGCAGTGTCCGTCGTTGGCTATAATGAAAGCCTATGGGCGCAGGATCCGTTGCTGTCCAGCGACGGATTCAGTCTTTTGAAACTGAGCATGCGTGGAAGAATTTCCAGTCAAGGAAATTCTCTCTCACGCTCGCTCTCCCTTTTTACTATACTCACCTTCCGGCGGCCCCCGAAGCCTTCCCGATCCTCGTGATGCTCCCGGCAGCTCCCGTTCCCAGTGATGCCTTGCGAAATGACCCCAGATGACGTAGCATCACCCGAGACCGCTATGTCATCACAGGTCATTGTCTCGCAAGGCATCACTGGGAACCGGAGCATCGTGAGGATCAGGAAGGCTGCGGGGGCCACGGGAAGGCTTTGGGGGCCACCGGAAGGTGAGTATCCCATTGAATTCAATGGGTTGTGCTGTGTATGCGTTTTCGGAGCGAAAACGCGTACACAACACAATGTGTGTACATAGCCTTAAATTCCAGCAACTGCCTCGACGGATCCATAAAAAAAAAAAACAGATCCTGTGCATCAGTTTTTTACAATCTGCACAGGATTTGTCTTTTCAACATTTTGACAGATTGTGATGGTTTGTGACAAACGGAAGTGTGAAAGAGGCCTTAAATATGCAGTTCTGATGCAGGCATCTTCATAGAATTCTTACTTCTCAAGTACTTTTTCCTCTTCCTTGTGAGCCAACATGTGGAAACCACATCCCTGGTTAGATTGGTCTCCTAATTTCAATAGGTGGCGACAATCCACTATGCACCTCAACCTCCATAGACCACCAACATGGTACATACATCCAAAAACAAGAGACATTAATGAAGTTTTTCCTAGGAGTAAATGAAAAGTATCACGATCGCAAAGTGTGACCTGGGCCTTAAAGTTCTTATTCCTCGGCACGGCATCTACACATAGGTTAGATGATAAACATATAATTAGTGAATCCAACTGCTTAAGGCTATGTTTTGTTTTCACGGTCAGTATTTGTATTGCTTTGGACGCAGTTCTGTCCAAAGAGCTGCCGGCTTTTGTACGCGTGGTGATTCCGCATGTGTTCATTGAACTATGTGGAATCACGGTATCCTATACATTGGACTGTGATATTTATCTTGCAGAGACCCAGCGTTTCCGCAAAATAAATAGACATGCTGCGGTCTGGAAAGACGCGCCGCATGTCCGGTTATGCAGGGAAGCCGGAGGCGTCCCAACACGCATAGTGGTGATGGGATTTCATAAAATCCCCACCACTATGCAGTAACATCTGGCCGCTGCGGATTGGATTCTGTGCCTGTACACAGCGCCCAGCCGCAACATTTCCTGACCGTGGAAACATACCCTTTGGGTACCTGCAGACGAGTGCATGAATAATCGTCCGAGTTTCATCCAGAAAATTGAGATTTTTTGTTATTTTTGCATCACATTTTCAGCCATGTTTTCGCTTCTTACTTACGTGCGACGTCCATGTGCCATCCGTACAACTACAGTAAAACATGTACATGATCACATACAGTTTCATAGGTTGATAGTAGAAATCTAGTTTTCTCACACCCATAGACTTGAATGGGCTAGTCTCATTCGAGACTCTGATGGATGTAATGCATGCTGTGATTTTGTTCTCAAAGACATTCGGACCAGGAAAAAAAAATAATGAATCTTTCTAAACAGCACTATTGAATATTGAATAACATGGATCAGTCTGCTGTCCGATTAAAAAACTGCTAACACATGTCTGATATATACGCTCGTCTGCATGAGCCCTAACAGTAAGGGGCCATGCGGACAGACCCCGCCAATCATACACTTTCTATACACCCGGGCAATGTGATTGTTTGATATTATACTGTTTATCAGAAAAATACAACTTTTCTATATAATGCCAGTGTGCCAAACATGGCCACCGAGATGTTGGGCATTGCAGCACAGCAATACTTTCTAGTCGTGCCCGCTGTGCTTTCGCCAGTCATCCCAGTTGCTCACTGGAAGGTTTCGGGCAGAGATCCGGCACAGGCTGGCAGCTTTACAGGGCACTTTACGCTGGCATATCAGACTGCAGAGCTCCGCATCATATGTCACATCTTGTTTGTTGTCCGGACATTTCTGCAGCGTCTTGTTCTACTGACATCTTGTAAGGTCGATCCAATGAGCGACAGTCAATATTCTACATGTCAGAGATTCACTAATGGCCACAGCTGTAATAATACACCATCAGCTCTATGGAAAGCAGTGAACCTGCCCCCGGCCGTAACTAGAGCGGTCAGGCTATACAGGCCGTCGTCTGATTTCATCCTTGTATTTATTTTCCATTTTCTATAATTACTATTTTAACATTGAATATCACAAATATCAGACATCCAAAAATTGAGGTTATTTTCATAAAGAAAAAAAAAAACTTTTACTTTATTTTAAAAGGTCTAACTATTTGTTTCCACCGACATGGATAGAAAGAGTAAAAACCATCAATATTTATAAGCTGTTTTTCATCATTTTTAGGGTTCACACGACTGCTATTCAATGAACTCGGACCAGTGTTATTCAATGATGCAGTGCTGATCTGTGTATTTTTTGTAATATGTATTCGGCGTGAGAAAAAAAAAAAAAAAAACGCAGAATGCCGAGATATTAGTTGGAAATCGGATGGGTGCGAGAAAAAAAAAAAAATATTGGTTGCCACACAGTATGGCATCTGAATTTTACAGATAGATTACAGTTCTGTAGCATAGGAAACAGTAAATGGTCCTGTAAGAGATTAATAGCGGATTTAAAAAAAAACAAAAACGGATTGTATACGAATGAAAAGTGAGAAAAGAAAAATCACACTTTTCTGGATGGAAATTGGACTTATTTTTAATGCTCATATGAGCCCTTAATTCTGGTCATTTTCAGGTGTGTATAAGAGCTCGCTCACATGAGCGAATAAATTGGACATAAAAGATTGCACTGCGCTCAGCCTAATGTTAAACTATGGGGCACCTCACATCTGCGATTATCTTCTCATGCCAATTCGAAATGAGAAAAAAGCGCAGCATGCTGCGAATGGTTGCGAGAATCGGATTGTGCCCACCCATACAAGTCTATGGGTGCGTGTGAAACATCGCACTGCACTCGAATGTCACCCGAGTGCAGTGCGATTCCCACGGACGCCGTCAATGGAGAAAATACTTTCTCCGTCTCCTCCGCACCTGTGCTGCGATTCTCACATGTGAGAGAATAGGAGCACAGAGCACCGACACTCGGATCACGGCAGAGCAGTAGCCGAAGGTCGTTAGCCCATCGCACCGGATGTTATACCCTCGTGTGACTCCGGCCTTACAGGGCCATTTGTACAATCATTAGGTATGCCAAGTCCTTGCTCGACAGCGGGTTTAATGATAATGATAGCGGAAATAAAAATGGACAGTTCCTGTGATTAGGCTTGGGTCTGCAAAACGCTCTTCTGAAACCGGACGAAGATTATTTGTCAGTTTTGACCCTTTCACCAAAAAACACATCAAGCCTAAAACTCACCTCTTGACCAGCAAATAAAATGCATAGCTCATCTACAAATACAAAAATGCCATAGTACATAAGACATGCCCTGTATGACAGTCATGCTACAACAGCCTTAAGATAAAAAGGACAATTCTAGATATCCGAATAATTATTAGGAATTCTAATCATTCATACCCTGGGCCATGTACCAGTCTAAATACTGAAGGCCTATCCGACTATTTTATAAAGAACAGGTGCTGCCGGTCGGGCAAGGATCAGCTATTTAATTAGATGCCAGGCCCCTGGGAGGGTCGTAGAGTATTTAAGCCCCTCTTCTCATTAAGCATTTACGCTAATTGCCATAAATCTCCGTTATGTCTGTCCGCTGTGTCCATTGAGTAGTAATTGGCCTGAAGCTCTCTGTGCGCCCATTCTCCAGCTGAGCAGCCCCATGCCAGGAGGGCAGGGTGACAACTTCCCAGCTGCAGAGGGATCATCAGTGACAGCCTGCACCCAGCAGCATGCAGATAGCGGCTGCCCATTGTGCCACACAAATGCCGCTCTCCGGAATCCACACATTTACTACAGCCGCACACAAGGTCACAACTTCCCATACAATCTTCCTATACATCCATGCTCCATAATAAAGGATCCCACCTTGCTCCTGCTCCTCAGGCTTGGCCGGCTGGTTCCCCATGATGCAGAATAGTGCTCAGACCTATCACATTGGCCTGTATGTCCGGACTCCGGCTACAGACATGTTCCAAGTCACTTCTGCAGCTGGACCTTTGTAATGGGTGGATTGTCCTACATAGAAAACTCCCAGCTTTCCAGCAGCGAGCACTGGGAATGAAGCCTGGGTGCCTGTGTCAGGGCAGTGCTGGCCATCCCTCCTCCCTAATTACAATACTCAGCACAGAAAGGCAGGGCTGTGCAGTTAATTAGCCGGCTGCCTGCTGGAATCAGGAAAGAAAGAAGAAAAAGGTGACTCAACATGTGATGGAGGCCACATAGAGGCCAGCGAGAGGCACTGCAGGCTGCGGGGAGGGAGGATGGCACTGCTCAGGATCATAGCGGATTGTGATGGGATCTCTGATCTATGGATTCCTTCATAGTCTTACTGCTCATATCGCATAGAGCTGGATGTAGAGATGCAACGTTACTCTACATTCAGAAATAACAATGTTGCACTTCTGTCAATTTACAGAATTTTTCTTCCCTATTTCTAGCGATCAATGCCGTTATTTGATCTAGTAACCAGAGTCTCAAATCGTTATTTATTAAACAGGGTCATCTCACTTACGCTGCTTTCACACATCATTTTTTTGCCATCAGTTACAATCCATCAAATTGTGAAAAAGTTGCCACCGGATCCGTTTTTTTCTCATAGACTTGTATTAGCGACGGATTGCCTCACATTTCATCCGTTCTTTGCCGGATCCGTCGAAAATTGTTTATCCAGCGGCCGGAGAAAACAGACATAGTAACAGACAGCGACAGATCAGTCATTCGCTAGAATGGAAGCTTATGGCGCCAGATCAGTCAAATTACAGAATCAGGCGACAGATTCCGTTTTTTATTTTTAAATGAGCATGCTCCGATTTTTTTAAGATCTAATTAGCTGGATCAGCTAGTCTGATCCGGCAAAAAAAACGCATCCGTCGCATCAGCTTTACACAATCTGCGATGGATCCGTTTTTTTCGCAAAAATGATGTGTGAAAGCAGCCTTATTGAGTGTTTTATTTTAATCTGCAGCTAAAAAATCCACAGCCGTATGACTGGCAACTTGGATTTCTCATTGAAGACAATGAGATTCTAATCATTCGTACCCCCGATACGTCCATGTATCAGTCTGAATACTGAAGGCCTATCCGACTATTTTATAAAGAACAGGTGCCGCCACTCGGGCAAGGATCAGCTGTTTAATTAGACGCCAGGCTCCTGGGAGGGCCAGATTTCGGTAGAGAACAATGACAAACATCATTGTGAAACCAAGATGATGTTTCTGAGACATCTTTTAGGCTGGTAAAGTGGTACCACGGCACTTCTACATAGGGTGAAAAAGTAGGATCCTTTTAAAGTGGAGAAAAAAAGACTTGACACTTGTAGTAAATCAGAGAATATTTTGAATATATTTAATTATAGTGCAGCCAATCGAAAAAGTGAAGACTTTTCGATCAATGACCTTCATCATTATATCACATTGCAAAAGGCAGAATGTGCAATGGCATGGGGCGCTCACTGCTCAGCCACAGCGTTAACATATACTGTATGTTCTGCCTTTTGCCACCTTGGATACTGATGAAGGTCACTTGATCGAAAAGTCTTCAATTTTTCGATTTGCCTACCCTTATTGTGACACATCTGGATTAAGAGAAGTTACTTTCCAAAGATGCTGACTAATATTTATTTATTTTACTTGCTTATATAGTGCCAGTAATTCCAGAGGGATTTACAGATATTTTCATTACTGGCTCCATTGGGGCTCATAATCTAGATTCCCTATCAGTATGTCTTTGGAGTGTGGGAGGAAACCGGAGAACCCGGAGGAAACCATACAAACTCCTTGCAGATGTGGTTATTGGTGGGATTTGAGACTGGGGCATCAATGCTGCAACGCTAACCACTGAGCCACCATGCTGCCCTGCCTAATCATTTAAGGCCTGTCCCACACGTCCAGATAATTCCGGTACCGGAATTATCCGTGTCAGTGTGCTCACGTGGCACATCAGTGTGGCACATGTGCGGCAGCCGTGTGCCAACTGGGTACCACACGGACCGTGCAGGAGACAGCGCTACAAGTAAGCGCTGTCCCCTGCTTTGGGTGCTGAAGCCCCATTCATTTCTTCTCTCCAGCAGCGTTCGCTGGAGTGAAGGAATGAAAAATCTTTTTTTTTTTTTTTTTTGCGGTGTAAATAAAGTTCCCTGTGGGAGGTGGAGCCGCATATTCATCACTGTAATAAGCGGCACCACGTGACCGCTCATACAGGAAGAGCTGCGACGCTGAGAGGAAGCATCGAGGGAGCTAGGTGAGTATTTTCTTTCCAGCGGGCGGGCGCACAGGGGGTGGGAGGGGCATGGTTACAGGGAACTTTATTTACACCGCAAAAAAAAAAATTATTTTTCATTTCTTCGCTCCAGCAAATGCTGCTGGAGAGAAGAAATGAATGGGGCTTCAGCACCACAAGCTGGGGGGACAGCGCTTACTGTAGCACTATCTCCTGCACGGCACACGGACTGCACACGGACAGCATCCGTGTGCGGTACGTGTTTTACACGGACCCATTGACTTTAATGGGTCCGTGTGATCCGTGCGCTCCCACGAACACTGACATGTCTCCGTGTTTTGCAAACGGACATACGGTCCGTGAAAACACGCTGACATGTGCAGAGACACATTGATTTCAATGTGTCTACGTGAGTCAGTGTCTCCGGTACGTGAGGAAACTGTCACCTCACGTACCGGAGCCACTGACGTGTGAAACCGGCCTAATATAGTATTCTCATTTGAAGTTTTGTCCCAATATAATATGCCGCTCACACTGGTCGTACAACCTATCACTTTTCCGAATGTATCATGTTATTTCTGTTTTGGGTTTTACAAAAGTGCATGTAAAAACGATAAAAAAAAAAAAAAAAAAGGATAAAAAGATTACAAATTCACCTTTGGTATACCTGCATGTTAGAATTAAGAAATTGTACTGAATTATATTTATTCTTTTATACCAAAATGTATCTATTAAATAAAACAGATCTAGCTTAATGAAATACTAGGTCTGCCTGATTATTATTATTATTATTATTATTATTTCCAAACTGCCAAAAACAAGCCATAGGTTGCAGACCATTTCTACACCTATTAAATAAATTTGGTCACTTGCATTTTTTCATTGCATTTTTGTGTGTGTTTAACATGAGTTTTTATCATATTTTCATGCTGTGTTTTATGTTTCTTTTTGGTGTCGTGTTTTAAATAAAGCTGCGTTGCTTTTAATACTTCCTGATATTTGGCTTCAACAAAACTTTATTGAAACAGTCGTGGGTGGCATTCATATGGTTTTGTAATTTCGCGATGGCTCCACCATAAGCGTATTTTCTTTTACGTCTTCATTAAAAGAATGAACGTGTTTCTGAAGCGGTTAAAAAAAGTTACAAAAATACCGAACACATGAACAGCAATATTGTTTTTACATCACATTATAATCATTTTTTGTGGTGCTTTATCAGGCTGATTCCAGACGGAATTTGCCTAAAAAAAGACTGTATGTGCATAGGCACCGAGTGCAAATCTTGGATTTTAAGAAGTTTTGAGAATAGCAAGATGATTTGGAGTTTCCGGTCAGTTTCTGCTCCAGAAACTCCTTAAAAAACTCAAAGTGCAAATAGTCCAAATCCATCACAACCATGCAAATGATTCTCTCCCGTTTTCTGTAGGATCAGACACATTCCCTATCCAGCCAAAAAAGCTAATATCAACCAAAGTCAAAGGGAATTTGTTAGCACATTCTTCCATGGGGAAGCCGTGGAATGGCTGTGTGTAAACTGGTCTCCCAGTAAAAATTATACCTTTTTCGTATAGATCCGTTGTGCCAGTCATGAGAAATCTAGTATAAAAGAAATAAGCAAATCATAATGTAAGTGCACTGAGGGTGTCAGTGCACTTGGGTGACTTCTAAGTGCATATGCACATCCCAGTGCACTTCCAGACTGATCTGTATGTCTTCTCTGCTAGATTTCTCGTGACTGGCACATCGGATCTCTACAAAACTTGTATAATTTTAAATGAGGGACAAGTACCGATATAGACATGGCAAGGATTCCACATTTAAAATGTGCTGAAATGATCCCTTTAACAACTGTATTTTATTGCTGTATTTGAGCTCTGTAGGACATATTTTTTGTAACACTTGAATAGTAGAATTTTGGCTTTTAGGGGGAATTTTTTTGGCTACTGTAAACTTAATACTTCTATGATATGGAAAAATATTTAGTACTGTATTAGTTTGGGCTTGTTGGACGAGTCATGATACTATGTTTGCATTTTGTAATTTTACTTAAAACAAAATGCATTTTCAATTCATGATGTTACTGTTTCTAAACAAATAATTGCAAGATATAATGCCTTCTTCTGCAGAAAATTATCCAAAATCATTCCCTTTGAGACATTTTGTTATACAGTTGCAAGGGTCCATGAACCTGAGTGCCCGGGGACTCAAAACAATGTCAGCCTGTCCCATGGCTGAAACGGTGATGAGAGTGGCAGGGTTCCACCAAGCACAGATCAGATCCCATTGAAACAAATGTGAAACTTTAGCTTTTCCATGAATTTATCTACAAATTAAAAGCTTTTGATGAAGGTATCCTGACTATCTGGATGTAGATTTAAACAGTGTCTGGAAGACATAGTCAGAAGAGGCCCCTGTGCGAGAACAATATATGGGCCCTTTACAGTCCAACAGCTCATCATGATGCACAACTCTACCTGCTTTAGGCCGCCCGTGTGCCGACTGGGTACCACACGGAGCGTGCAGGAGACAGCGCTAGAGATAAGCGCTGTCCCCTGCATCTGGTGCTGAAGCGGCCATTCATATCACCCATAGGGGTGGAGCCGCATATTCATTACTGTAATAAGCGGCACAACGTGACCGGATGCTGCGAGGGAGCCGGGTGAGTATTTTAGTAACAACGGGGGGGGGGGGGGTGGCGCACAGGGGGTGGGAGGGGGGTGGCGACAGGGATCCTTATTTTAAACACGAGGACAAAAAAAAAAGGATTTTTCATATCTTCTTTCCAGCGAACGCTGCTGGAGAGAAGATTTGAATGGCCGCTTCAGCACCACATGGGGGGACAGCGCTTACAGTAGCGCTGTCTCCTACATGGCACATGGACTGCACATGGACAGCGTCCGTGTGCGGTACGTGTTTTACACGGACCCATTGACTTTAATCCATGCGCTCCCATGAACACTGACATGTCTCCGTGTTTTGCACACGGACACACGGTCCATGAAAACACGCTGACATGTGCAGTGACACATTGCTTTCAATGTGTCTACGTGAGTCAGTGTCTCCGGTACATGAGGAAACTGTCACCTCACGTACCGGAGCCACTGACGTGTGAAACCGGCCTTAGAGGTGGACGTGGCTCCCGTACCTCATGGCCCCAGTGCGGCCACACAGGTTACATCAATGATATATCTGCCCCTGTATTTAACCCCTTCACGCCGCGACCAATTTCCGGTTTTTTGAGTTTCCACTCTTTCCTCCCCTTCTTCCCAAAGTCATAACTCTTATTTCTCTGTCCACATTGACACATGAGGGCTTGTTTTTTGCAGGACAAGTTGTACTTTTGAATGACAACATTTATTCTACCACATAGTGTACTCGAAAAGGGAAAAAATTCCTAATGTGGTGAAATTGTGAAAAAATGCAATGCTGACATTGCGGTTTGGGAATTGTTTTTACGGTGTACATTTTGTGGTAAAAATAACCTCGCAATATGATTCTTCTCATCAATACGTTTAAGACGACATCCAAAATGTTCAGTTTTTCTTATTTTAGTGGTGAAAAAGAAAGTCAGATGTTTGCAAGAAAAAAAAAATGGGGGGGGGGGGAATGTGTCACCATTTTTAATGAATTACTAATACAAGTATCTGGAATGTTCATTAAGTATAAAATCGGGTGAAATTGTTTTAGGCCGATTTCACATGTCCTATTTCCGTTACCGGGAAAAAAACAGTACCGGAGATGTCAGTGTCCGTGTGTCATAGTTGCAGCACCCATGTGGCAACAGCACCACACAGACGGGCGCCAGGGAGGAAGCGCACGGTTAGCGCTGTTCCTTGGCACCGAGTGCTGAAGACAGCTCTCATCATTCTCCCCTTCTCTGAGAGTTGTATTCAATTGAGAACAATGACAGCAGGCGACGGCTGATGGGACTATTATTCACATCAGGCTATACCTGCTGCCGTTAACAGTGAAAGCAGGTGGCGGCTGGTGGGAGTATTCATTACATGCCGCCTGAACTATAAATGAATACATTTTTTAGAAAATGGTGTTGGTTCCACTGTATTTTCTATAACAAGCCAGGGAAACTGACAGCTGACAACCAGCCTTGCTAAACCTGACAGCCGGAGTCTGGTATTCTCAGGCTGGAAAGGAGCCATAGATATTGCCCCCCCAGCTGCCCAGAAAAGGTACATCTATTAGATGCACCAATTCTGTTGCTTTGCCCGACTCTTCCTACTTGCCCTGTAGCAATAGTATATTTGTGGGGTTGATGTCACCACTGGTCAATGATGCTGCAGATGTGTGAAAGAGGCCTTTGATTAACCCTTTTCTAACATTGGGCATACATTTACGCTGATGTTGGACTCCCTCACTTTGATGTGGGCTTCGACGGTGAGACCTCATCTTTCCCAGCACATATCAGCTGTTTTGAACAGCTGACATGTGCCTGGAATAGCGGGGGGTGGAATTGCGATCCACCCGCGGCTATTAACCCGTTAAATACTGCTGACAGCAACATTTAACAAGCGCTTCCAGCAATCATGCAGGAATTCTAGCCACCGGTGACCCGCGTCACGTGATCGCGGGTCACCAGTGTGTTGGCACGACAACCGGAGGTCTCCTGGAGACCTCTATGTTTGTCAGTGCCAGCTTGCTGTGAGCGCCACCTAGTTGTGGTGCTCATAGCAAGTGAGTAATTCTGCTATATAGTAGCGATCTGATCATCGCCTCTATGTAGTAGATCCAATCGGGTTGTGGCAGCTTCTAGTCTATTGAGTAGTAGATCCAATCGGGTTGTGGCAGCTTCTAGTCTATTGAAGCATGCCAAAAGTTAAAAAAAAATATATATATATATATATATATATATATATATATATATATATATATATAAATCCAATCGAGATAAAGAAAGGCAGCACTCACCGATCCATCCGAGACAGGTATCTTTATTGTTACGGATTAAAAGTCTTCACGGCCGGGGGTACAGATTCAAAAGAGTGCGGCAAGCCTGACGACGGCCGTTTCGCACCCTCCTGGTGCTTCTACGGGTCAGTCACTTAATCCGTAACAATAAAGATACCTGTCTCGGATGGATCGGTGAGTGCTGCCTTTCTTTATCTCGATTGGATTTATTGGCATGTGTTGTCGGCAGAAGCACCCGAGGTCCGTGAGAACTCAGCTGTGTCATTAGGAAGTGGTGCGGGCTACTGCGTCTCTGGAGACTGACTTTCATATATAATATATATATATATATATATATATATATATATATATATATATATATATATATATATATATATATATATATATAAAATTTCCAATCACCCCTCATTCAAAATAAAACAATAAAAATAAAAAAAAACACAAATATACACATATTTGGTATCGCCACGTTCAGAATCGCCCGATCTATTAGTAAAAACAGGATTAACCTGATTGCTCAACGGCGTAGTGAGAAAAAAAGTCAAAATGCCAGAATTAAGTTTTTTGGTCGCCGTGACATTGCATTATAATGCAATAACGGGTGATGAAAAGATCTGCATCGTATCTGGTATCATTAAAAACGTCAGCTCATCATGCAAAAAATAAGCCCTCAACCAACCTGAGATCACGAAAAATGGAGATGCTACAAATATAGAAAAATGGCACAATTTTTTTTTTTTCTTTACAAAATTTGGAATTTTTTTTCACCACTTAGAAAAAAAGAACCTAGACATGTTTGGTGTCTATGAAGTTGTAAAGACCTGAGAATCATAATGACAGGTCAGTTTTAGCATTTAGTGAACCTAGTAAAAAAGCCAAACAAAAAAACAAGTGTTAGATTCCATGTTTTGTACAATTTCACCGCAATTGTTTTCTAGTACACGACATGGTAAAATCAATGGTGTCGTTCAAAAGTACAACACGCACCACAAAAAAAACAAGCCCTCACACAGCCATACTGACGGAAAAATAAATGGATGGGAAGAAGGGGAGCGAAAAACGAAAATGCAAAACCAAAAAAAGCACCGTGGTTAAGGAGTTAAGGTCTCTTTAATTAAAAAAAAAGTTGACAAAATTTAAAAACACTTTTTCGTCTATTAAGCCTACAAGATAAACCCTCCACCCTACGTCACTGCATTACATTATTCACTTATCCACTTGTCACTATAGGTTACAAATGCTAGATTAGTGGGGTTTGATTGCTGGGACCTCAACAACTGTTCGCACAAGTGACAGTATCCCCCAATTTCCTACATGCACATGACTGCCTCTACAAGGAGTTCCACGGGGCTCCTGTGCCATTGCTGTGACACATAACCCCGGCACCCAATTAGCACTGGCATCAAAGTCCCAGCCTCCTGTCAAATTGAACATGAAAGGTAAGTCAGAGATCAGCTGCAGCCCAGAATTCCCCTTAATGTTCAATTTGTCCGAAGGTGGAGACAATGACACCGGCGCTGATTGGGAGCTGGGGTCACATGTCACAACAACCACGAGCAAACCCCGGGACCGCGAGTGCTGACACAGCTGAGGTGAATATGTTTTTTTTTTTATTTGAAATCGGGGCCAAACATGTAGATCAAGAAAGAGATGCCAAGTAGTGGACAACCCCTTTAAAAAAGCTCTCCTCCTCCCTTCAAAGCCTTTATGCTCTTAACATATTGCAGTCACCTTTATGCTCTTAACATATTGCAGTCATCATATTATACAGCACTGTGCACTTACAATTGCTCATTTTGCCTTTCTACCCAGATAATTCTTCTCTTTTCTCTATGTAGAAATATGAAATGCCTTCATATCTAACATACAGTTTTACAAAATGTGTCTCAGTACCTACACTACAATCCGTATGGTCACACCGCTGAGAATCTACATTATGAATGAACTCCAAAATGGATAACTAACTACCATAAAGAAGGAACAATAAGTTTATTTGGTCTGCGCTGCGGGACTGAACTCTGGAGGACTGGAGGATAATCACTGTCAAATGTGACCTCATCTCTCTCATTTATTATAGCAGCAAGTAAATACGGATTAGTTTACACATTGGTTTCCTGTTGGATAATTCCTCTGGGAGAGATTTCCAAACTCATATCCTGGTTCATGGTTCAATGAATTTCCAGTAACTGGTCAGAAGAAAAAAATAATAATAATTCCATTTGCTGTCACTACTTATTTGTGTTTTATATAAAGTATTTCTAATTTTTTTCTTTTTTTTTTACACAAACATTCCCCACGGATGTGGATAAATACATGGCTAAGGGATTATGCATGTGTCGGAGATTATACAGCTCCGAACTACAGGGCTATAGGCACTTTATAATGACTTCATGCTGCATCATTACAGAGAAATTCTCTCCTAGAAGCATGAAGCAATACTAAGGCTATGTTCACACATTGCATTTTTTGCTGCTTTTTAATGCAAATTTTAAGTTGCGTTTTACAGTACCAGGAAAAGCTGTGAGATTTCAGAAATCTCTTGCCACACATTTTCCTGATTAATTTGAAAAACTGCGTTTTTGCAAACTGCAGCACAACTCTGCTTTCAGCATTTTTGCAGCATTTTTCACAGAAAGAAAGCAATTATTAAGGGCAAAAGCGCAACAACAACAAAAAAAGGTATGAGGTTTTGCTGCATTTTTGGTTGAAATTGGTTTGGATTGTGAAATAAAGTTTGTTCGTGATGCCATCTGTGGTATTCGGTCACGGGTGACTGATGCTGCTTAAAGGGTCCTCTGGGGTGATGTTGTGGCAGCAGGGAGGTTATGGCTTCCCACAGGTGAAGCTGGGTCCCCAGGGCTCCCGGTGTGTAGATGGAGATGGTGGGTAGTGTCCTGAGTCCCCTTTACCAGGTGGAGTTAGAAGCCTTCCTACTAGCGCTGTGGTGTAGTCCCTTGCTGCCTGTGGCTTCTGTCAATGTCCTCACTGTTCTCTCTGTCCTCCTCAAAGGTGGGACACTAACCCGTATGACAGGTGGTTCGAGCCTTTTTACAGGGTCTCTATCACAACCCGGGCTCTATGCACCACTGTGTCTCCAGGTGTTAGGGCGGACAGGTGACGTGTAGTCCAGCTGTCCTGCCGGTTTCTGCTGTGAGTCTTGGAGTCCCTCACAACCTCGGTGCTCCGGCTACCGGTGTTCCGGCTACCGGTGTCTGCGCTCTGCAGGGAGGTAGCTCAGTCGCAGCTATTCTCCCTAGATCTCACTCTCCTGTGCTTTGCTCCCCTACATGCTGACTACAATGCGTTCTTCTTTCTGTATTATCTCTATCCAGTAGCTACACGGCCCCTCTGCTTTCCTCTCTGCCTCAGACTATTCTAGTCTGCTGTCTGGCACTCACTGACTGTCACTCCCTCCAGACCACAATATATATATATATATATATAGGGAAACCATCCCTAATCTGGAGCAGAGCTCCCCCTTCTGGCCTGGAGTGCGAACATGTTGTATGCTTGTGTTACCTGATAAAGAAGATCTTCTCTCGCTTCCAAGCGTGACATCACTCTCCCCGTGAGGAAAGCAATGCCACTGTGACAACCAGAACCCTGGGGTGTCACACCTGCTATTATGTACAGCTGACAGCTGCAAAATTTTCACCTGTTGGGTACTATTCACTAATATCTCATGTCAGAAAAAATACGTATTAATGGTGACTAAGGTGTTAAAGGGTTGTTCTCAAATCTCAAATCTACAAATATGGATTTTGTTGGATAGTGCTTGCAAACAAATATCTTTAGAACGGCTGTACATTTTAACACTTGTTTATAGCTTGTTGCCTAGGAGACCGACCACCTTTCCTGTGTAGCTGGTCAAATATCAAATATATCTGTGATCGTGGAAAAACAGTAGCATTTTTGCCAGAATTTTTGGAAAAAACACGGAGAAACGTTGTGCAGCAAAAAAGTGAATGAAAAAAAAAAATAAGGCAATGTGATTGCAAGAGGTGAACACAGCATTTGGCTTTTTTCACACGTGCAAATATATGTCATTCAGGGTTAGCGAAAAGCTGGGTGCCCTGTGCCATTAAGGCCGGCGTCACACTCAGCGTATGCAAATACGGTCCGTATATTACGGCCGTAATACGCTGAAAAGTCCCGAAAATAGTGGTCCGTAGCTCCTCCGTAGGCAGGGTGTGTCACCGTTTTTTGCGCATGGCATCCTCCGTATGTAATCCGTATGTCATCCGTACTGCGTGTTTTTATCGCAGGCTTGCCAAACCGACATACGGCTATACAAGGGATCCATGTGTTAAAAAAAAATAAAAACATATATACTATATATATATATATATATATATATATATATATATATATATATATATATATATATATATATATATATATATATATATATATATATATATATATAAATAATGTCAGTTAGACACATATATGTATATATATTCTTACTTCATACAGCCGCGATATAGCAAAAAGCCGGTAATTCAATTACCAGCTTTTGCTTTCTCCTTCCTAAAACCCGACATATGAGACATGGTTTACATACAGTAAACCATCTCATATCACCATTTTTTTTGCATAATCCACACTACTAATGTTAGTAGTGTGTCTATGCAAAATTTGGCCGTTCTAGCTCTTAAAATAAAGGGTTAAATGGCGGAAAAAATTGGCGCGGGCTCCCGCGCAATTTTCTCCGCCAGAGTAGTAAAGCCAGTGACTGAGGGCAGATATTAATAGCCTGGAGAGGGTCCATGGTTATTGCCCCCCCCCCCCTGGCTAAAAACACCTGCCCCCAGCCACCCCAGAAAAGGCACATCTGGAAGATGCGCCTATTCTGGCACTTGGCCACTCTCTTCCCATTCCCGTGTAGCGGTGGGATATGGGGTAATGAAGGGTTAATGCCACCTTGCTATTGTAAGGTGACATTAAGCCTAATTAATAATGGAGAGGCGTCAATTATGACACCTATCCATTATTAATCCAATTGAATGAAAGGGTTAAAAAAACACACACACATTATTAAAAATTATTTTAATGAAATAAAAACAAAGGTTGTTGTAATATTTTATTTAACGCCCAATCCAATCACTGTAGACCCTCGTTCTCTAAAAGAAAAAACATAATAAACCAACAATATACTTACCTTCCGCAGATCTGTAAAGTCCAACAATGTAAATCCATCTGAAGGGGTTAAAACATTTTGCAGCACGGAGTTCCGCTAATGCAGGCTGCTCCTTGCTGCAAAACCCCGGGGAATGAAGCTAAATATAGGTCAATGATCTATATTTAGCTTCATTTGCGGTGAGGCTCCCTCTGCTGGCTGTTCATAGATCGTGGGAACTTTCCTAGAAAGCCTGGAAGCCTTCTAGGTAAGTTCCCACGATCTATGAACAGCCAGCAGAGGGCGCCTCACCGCAAATGAAGCTAAATATAGATCATTGACCTATATTTAGCTTCATTCCCCGGGGTTTTGCAGCAAGGAGCAGCCTGCATTAGCGGAACTCCTTGCTGCAAAATGTTTTAACCCCTTCAGATGGATTTACATTGTTGGACTTTACAGATCTGCGGAAGGTAAGTATATTGTTGGTTTATTATGTTTTTTCTTTTACAGAACGAGGGTCTTCAGTGATTGGATTGGGCGTTAAATAAAATATTACAACAACCTTTGTTTTTATTTCATTAAAATAATTTTTAATAATGTGTGTGTGTGTTTTTTTAACCCTTTCATTCAATTGGATTAATAATGGATAGGTGTCATAATTGACGCCTCTCCATTATTAATTAGGCTTAATGTCACCTTACAATAGCAAGGTGGCATTAACCCTTCATTACCCCATATCCCACCGCTACACGGGAATGGGAAGAGAGTGGCCAAGTGCCAGAATAGGCGCATCTTCCAGATGTGCCTTTTCTGGGGTGGCTGGGGGCAGGTGTTTTTAGCCAGGGGGGGGCCAATAACCATGGACCCTCTCCAGGCTATTAATATCTGTCCTCAGTCACTGGCTTTACTACTCTGGCGGAGAAAATTGCACGGGAGCCCACGCCAATTTTTTCCGCCATTTAACCCTTTATTTTAAGAGCTAGAACGGCCAAATTTTGCATAGACACACTACTAACATTAGTAGTGTGGATTATGCAAAAAAAATGGTGATATGAGATGGTTTACTGTATGTAAACCATGTCTCATATCATGTCGGGTTTTAGGAAGGAGAAAGCAAAAGCCGGTAATTGAATTACCGGCTTTTTGCTATATCGCGGCTGTATGAAGTAAGAATATATATACATATATGTGTCTCACTGACACATATATATATATATATATATATATATATATACCTATTCTATGTGTACATATTTATTCTACCTATTCTACTGTAAGCTGTCAGTGTGATTTTACTGTACACCGCACTGAATTACCGGCTTTTCTCTGTAACAGCGCTGCGTATTTCTCGCAAGTCACACTGCTGGTCCGTGTGTAATCCGTATTTTTGGGGCTTCCATAGACTTTCATTGGCGTTTTATTTGCGCAATACGGTGACAAACGCAGCATGCTGCGATTTTCTACGGCCGTAGAAAGCCGTATAATACTGATCAGTAAAATACGGCAGATAGGAGCAAGGGCATAGAGAATAATTGTGCCGTATTTTTTGCGAGTTTTACGGACGTAGTTTCTGCGCTCTTACGTCCGTAAAACTCGCAAGTGTGACGCCGGCCTAACAGTTTTCTACTTTGGAAATCCAACAACTCCTAGGCCAAGATATCGGGTCAATATTACCACTCTTTTTATTCCTGTATATTCCTGTATATTTATTATGTATACCCCTCCTTACATGTAAAGCGCCATGGAATAAATGGCGCTATAACAATAAATAATAATAATAATTCCTATTTTTAAAAGGAGATCTCTAAATGCCATTAATAAATCAGTGATCACAGTCCTATATCTGGTCTCTATTTTTTCCTGTATGAGCTTTTCCTGTCCGTGCACATCAATGATGCAGCCAAGATCTCCAGTAGCATCTCATGCATTCAAACTCTTCATTCATTACACAATTTACTAAGATCAACAGAGCTGAGAATGTAACCCCGGCTGCTTTCTGTACTAACAAGGCCCATTAAAACACAACTGTACGTTGCCTGAACTTTCAGCAGTGACGGGATCAAGATATCAAAGCAGCAGGCAGACAGACTCTACTCATGCAGATGGAATTGGCAGACATATTATTACAAAGAAAAATGCACCCAAAAAAAACAATGTTCAGCTTATCCAAACTTTTACCTTTTTAGGTAATCCAGTTTATAATTCTACATGTTGGCGATGGAACGTTTCTGAGCATTATTTAATCTGGGATATTTTTGGCAATTTTGTGAGCTAAGGGTGGAATGTTCTGCTACGTGGGAGCAGGGGGCAGAAATAACAAATGGAGCAGTGGAAACCTTTATTGTTAATTGTCCTTCAGCAAATGGACACAAAAGTCCATTAATACCAGGGCCCAAATCTGAGCTGAATTCAGCAAGTCATGCACATGGCAGCCTGTAACCCTTACATTTTGCAAAGTTTTCCTTAACGATTCTACTGTACATTTAAAGGGTATGAACACCTTTGAAATTGAAATTTTTTTTTTACCTACGGTATGTCAGTGGGTACTTGTAGTAAGTAATACAACATTACTTTTGAGTCTTCAATCTTCTTTCTTTCATTCATTGTCAAACACATTGGCGGCGGCCAGACTTGCAGAGTTATGGCGCTGCACAGCTCCATCAGCGGAATGGTGGCTGCGGCAGGGTACTGCTGTACCAAGCCTTGGCTACTGTGGAATTGACGAAGCAGTGCTGTGCAGCTCTGCAACTCAGCACATCTAGCTGTCACCACCACTGGGAATAGCTGATCGGTGGAGGTGACGGGAATCACTCCACCACCGATCAGATATTGAAGCCGCCTTAGAGGCCATGTGCTCACAGATTTTCTAGATGGGGGCAGGAGTAGGACGCAGCTATAGGGAAGCCCTCCATGACAGCAATTGGCCGGGGAGGTTTTAAAAAAATAATAGGGGGACGTGATAGGTGGATGGTGGTGGGGGGAGGAGTTTTAAGGGGGCGGGGGTTAGGGGGACTAGGAAAAAGTGCGGGAAAACCGCCATTCTACTTTTGGAAGCCAGAGCAATCCGCCCGAGTACCAGGGGCAGGAGGACCAGGCCCCCATAGAGGCTTTCCCCTGAAGTGATGGCGACCCTGCAGATGGTAAGTGTAGTGGCACGGTCCCCCCACTGCGCCCACTCTGGCAGGAATCCGCACACCTGGCCTGTGGGCGCTGGACGGCAAGGACCAAGCGCTGCGGCAGCAGTGCCGCCTGCTCAGGAAACGCAGCCGGTTTCGCGGGCTCGCGGTGAGTCTGGGAGGCGTGGTGACTCAAGCGGGTCAGGGTCGGTCACGACAGAGGGGGCGCAGGAGGCAGCGATGACGATGGGTCCAGAGGCGGCACAGGCGGCAGGTACCCCTGGCGATGTTCCTGTCAGGGTGTCTGCCAGGAAGAGCACCAGACAGTGAGCATCTGCCGGCAGGCAGCAGCAGGGAAAAAAGCTGCTGCCTGGCCCAGGTTGTCGGCAAGGAGGAGGAGCGGTGGGCAGCAGTGTCGGGCTGTCTGGCAGTGTGCGGAAGCGCGATGCGGACCGGGCTGGCGGGTCCGGGTCTGGAGATCAAGCTCGGTACCGATCAACGATGAGGACGGTAGTACAGTGGGCTTCATGCGCTCGGGTCCCCCCTGGTGATGAGGAGGCCAGGGGTGCGTGCCTGGAGCAGAGGAGGTCGGTGGTGCAGCGGTCTTAACGCGCTCAGGTCCCCCTGGTGATGAGGCCAGGGGTGCGGGCCTGGGGCAAAGGAGGAAGGTGGTGCGGCAGTCTTCACGCTCTCAGGTCCCCCTGGAGATGAGGAGACCAGGGGCACGGGCCTGGGGCAGCAGAGTGATGCAGAGGAATCTGAGTCCGGCAGCGAACAGCATGAAGGAACGGAGCATCAGGAATCCGGAGGTCCAGCTGGCAGGGACACAGCACCCGCGCAGCTGAGTATAATTCCATGTCTTGTTTGTCGCCCACAGGGGCCGTGTTGCAAGAGGCTGGGGGGAGCCAGGCGGTAAGGAGTGAGGAACGAAGTTTGGGAGGGCCTAGTAAGGCAGAAGTGCCGGGCCTTCGGGATATTTTGCACAGTATGTCGCAATTTCTGAGGAGATTGGAGGGTGGGACAGTGTGCGGGGCTGGTGCATCTCCAGTGGGTGCATGGCTGACGGGGCAGGGGTTCAGGTTCCAGGCTGGAAGTGAGTTGTTGAGACACGTTGGGGATATAGAGGTGGCATCTTCGGTTATATCAGTGTCAGTTCAGACAGAAAAGGAAAAAGGAGATGCGGTAAAGCTGGACGACAGGGCAAAAAGGGGAAGTTTATGTGTGCTTTGAAGGGCCTTTGGGGGCTCATTTGAAAAAAAAGAGGTGAAAGAGAAGATTTGGCGGGATGAGTATGTGGAGATTTTTTCCCTCCTCCCCTTGGAAAAGTTTAATTTGGATAAGAGGAAAAAAGATGATAGCAAGGAGGAGGAGGAAGAAAAGAGGAGGTGGCGATTGTTTTCGCAGACATTTGTAAACTGGTTGCAGGCATTTGCGATATTGGCGAGCGTTATAGGGGAAAAGTTTCCTGAGAATTGTTTGGGATTGTTTTTCTATTTAGATGCGATAGGGGAAGTGCATCACACCTATGGGGGTCAGACATGGCTAAAGTATGATGAACAGTTTAGGCAGAGGAAGGTGGTGCGGCCAGAAAATAAATGGGACCAGAAGGAAATCTGTTGTGAATTCAGCTTTTGGGCTCCCTCCGGTGGTTGTAGAGGGTAATGCAGTTGTGCCTGGACTCCAGGAGTGGACAGGTGTATCTACTAATTGCAAAACTGACTGGGGTATATAGCTTTGCTGGATACTTTAGTCAGTGCCAGTTGTCCATTGTTCTTGAAGGATTCACTTCCCTGCTGGTCTCTCCAGTTTGCTGTGTTTTTCTACAAAGATAAGTCCTGGCTTTGTTTTTGCGGTCACCTGCAGTGGACCTTATAGTTCTGTGCATTTTCATGTTTTGTCTTGTCCAGCTTGGTCTGTGAAGGATTTTTTGCAGCCTAGCTATTTCTCTGGAGATGCAGATATACCCCCCATGTCTTTAGTCAGATGTGGTGATCCGTATTTTCTGCGGTGGATATTTTCTAGTGTTTTTATACTGACCGCATAGTACTCTGTTCTATTCTTTCTTTTTAGCTAGTATGGCCTCCTATGCTAAAATCTGATTTCATATCTGTGTATGTTATTTCCCTCTCCTATCACAGTCAATATTTGTCGGGGGCTATCTATCCTTTGGGGATTTTCTCTGAGGCAAGATAGGTTTCCTGTTTCTGTCTTTAGGGGTAGTTAGATCTTAGGCTGTGCCGAGGGGTCTAGGGAGTGTTAGGTACCCCCCACGGCTACTTCTAGTTGCGCTGCTAGGTTCAGGGTTTGCGGTCAGTACAGGGACCACCTTCTCCAGAGTACGTCTCATGCTGCTCCAAGGCCACCAGATCATAACAGACATCAGGCTTTGGCTGAAGGTCATGGATCCAGCTCGGTACGGGCAGTAATTTCACGGGAGCGAACGTAGTGTCAACCAGCAGGTGGGACACGGAAGCGGCAGTCAGGGTATGCAGGGAGCAAAGAAAAAATCTGTAACGTGCTGCCAGTTTAACGATGGCCAGTGCAAATACGGGAACAGCTGTAAGTTTAAGTATCTGTGTTCCCATTGTAACAGAAGCTCACATGGAGCTTCGAAGTGTTTTAAAAAAGGGGAAGGGAAAGCCCTCTGTGGGTGCCGGTCAAGGGGGAGAGCCCAGTGAGACTTCCAGAGATGGCCCCCTTTCTAAATAGGTATCTAGATCAAGCGAAGGCTGGGGTTATTTTTAATGGTTTTGCATATGGTTTTAAGATTCCCACTCCGAGTCATAATGTTCGTTTTTTGATTAAGAATTAATTCGTTTTTTGATTAAGAAGTGTTGCATTCTGAGGTTGTTGTTGTTAAACTTGAAAAAGAAGGAGATGGGTAGGATGGCAGGTCCATTATTGACCCTGCTGACTGAAGGGGTGGTTATTTCCCCTTTGGGGGTGGTGCCGAAAAAGAGCCGAATAAGTTTCAGTTGATTCAGCATTTGTCGTACCCAAAAGGGGTGTCAGTTAATTATGGTATAGCCCAGTAGTTGTGTTCTATGGAATATACATAGTTCAATGTGGCGGTACAGTTGGTGAGGAGGTACGAATCGGGAGCTTTGTTAGCAAAAACTGACATTGAATCAGCCTTCAGATTACTTCCGGTACACCTGGACAGTATTCCCTTGTTGGATTGTTTTTGGAATCGAGGTTATTATTTGGATAGATATTTGCCGATGGGTTGCGCAATCTCATGTTTATTGTTTGAGACATTTCGTACCTTCTTGGAGTGGGTGGTTAGGGATGTTGCTGGCATTCAATCGGTTATTTATTACTTGGATGACTTTTTGTTTATTGGTCCTCCTGACTCATTGTTGTGTAGGAACGCGTTAGCCGCCATGGTGTGGGTTGCAGAGCGTTTTGGTAGGCCGCTGGCAAAAGAAAAGATGGAAGGTCCTAGTACTGTTTTAAGTTTTCTGGGTTTACTAATTGATTCAGAGAGGATGGAGTGTCGGTTACCGAAGGACAAATTGGCCCTGCAGAAGCAAGAAGTGGATAGAACTCGGAAGGTGACATTGAAGGAGTTGCAGTCGTTGTTGGGCAGGTTTAATTTTGCATGCAGGATCATGCCCATGGGTAGAATATTTTGTCGCAGGTTGTCTGGTGCGACAGCCGGGGTGAAGGCGGCGCACCATTTCATTCATTTGAATAAAGAGCACAGGGATGATTTGATAGTGTGGCAGCATTTTTTGGAAAATTACAATGGGCGGTCATTAATTCAGCATGAGATATTGAACAATTTTGACTGCAAGATCTACACGGATTCTGCAGCTGGGGCTGGTTATGGGGCCTATTACAAGGGAAGATGGAGTGCTGAAAGATGGCCGGAGCCTTGGAAAAATATGGGCCTTACAAAAATCAGGGCATTGTTAGAATTGTTCCCAATTGTCGTGGCGGTTTCAATTTGGGGAGGAATGTTTGCGAACAAGAGTTCGGTTTCATTGTGACAATATGAGCGTGGTCTCAGTGATTAACAGCTTATCAGCTTCATCTCCCCCAGTGATTAAGTTGGTTAGAGAATTGGTTCTCTGGTGTCTGGAACTGAATGCTTGCATTTCTGCTGTGCATGTGGCAGGTGAACAAAATTCAATAGCGGATGCATTGTCTCTTTTCCAGTGGGGGAGTTTTCGGGAATTGGTGCTGGACGCGGAGGTCTCGGGAGTGGAATGCCCTTTGTGGAATGTCCTTTGCATTTATGGCACGTGATTATGGACAAGCAGGAAGGTTGATTCGGGAGTCAGTTATGGACCAGACCTGGTCATCATATGAAGCTTCGTGGCGGGTATGGTAAAGCTCGGTGTCATGTTGGAGCCAGTTGGCGTCTGAGGAAGATAAGACATTAGCGGTTATTTTTAGTTGGCAAGGCGGCTGAGGTAGGTTGGTCAATTTCTAAAGTGAATAAATTTATTGCTGGACTTGCATTTGGCTTTAAGTTGCAGGGGTCAGCGGAAGTTACGAAGAAATTTTTGGTTAGACAGGCATTAAGGGATTTTTGAAGAGGCAATCGGACTTTTGATAGACGTCGGACAATTTCGTTCAACCTGTTGGAAAGGTGGGGCGGAGTTTTGCAAAAGATTTGTCGTTCCAATTTTGAATTGGCGTTGTTTCGGCTAGCGTTCTCTTAAGGCTAGCGTCACACTGAGTTATGGCATTATGGCATAACGCGGTGTAACGTAGTCCATTAACGCCGCCATTGATTATAATGGCGAACGCATCGCTAGCACACGCCCACATTGGGCGTGCGCTAGCGATGTGCCGTAATTTGAGTGACGGACCGCGAACGCTGCTTGCGGGGATCTGCGCTAGCAGGATCGGCTAACGCGATCCCTTTTGGGACATTGCTTAGCGCAGTCCGTAGCGCAATGCGCTAAATGGACTGCCCTAACGCAATGTGACCCTAGCCTTAGCCTTTTTTTTGGCGATGCGAGTAGGCAAGCTTGTGTCACGCAGCAGGGACAGGGCAGGTGGCTTGTTTGGCAGAAGATATGGAATTTTGGGAGGGGGGCATTGTTTTTTGGATCAGGTGTTTGAAGACTGATCAGTTAGGTAGAGGTAGAAGCGTGGTGTTGGGGAGAGTTGATGGGTCGCTGATGTGCCCGCAGGGGTGTTTGGAAGAGTACTGGCATTTGTGGTCAGGAAGGGTGGGCCCATTGTTGTGTCATGCGGAAGGGGCATTTTTGTCTCGTTTCCAGTTTATTGAGGTTTTAAAGAGGGTATTGCAGGAGTTAGGCCTTACCCCGGGTATGTACAGGTCGCATTCCTTCAGGATCGGGGCTGCATCAGAGGCCGATAGTTTTGGTTTAGGTGCTGATGCAATAAGGAGAATTGGTAGGTGGACTTCGAACCGTTACTTAACGTACGTGCATCATTAATTACTGCAGTAGAATGTCAGGGAATTGGTTTGAAATTGATTGTTTTACATATTTTTTTTTAGGTGGTGCCCCTTGTTTAGCCTGGATCTTTGGACATTTGCTTGTGCATTGGGGGCACTGCGGGCCAATGTAAGGCCGGACGGTAGGAAAATGGGTCTTAGTAGGGAGCAAGTGGTTATTCGATGGTTAGGATTTAGAGGGATGGTTTGGAGCAGGGTCCTTTCTGAGTTTTCCAGAGTCGCTCGTTTGGATAGATCACCTGACATTTTGGTTGTGCATATGGATGGGAATGATTTGGGGGTGAGGCCTGTTAGAGAATTAATTAGGGACATACGTTTCAACTTTTTGAGGTTGTGGACATCATTTCCGGGCATGTTGACCGTGTGGTCGGATATTGTGCCTAGAAAGAAGTGGAGGGCAGCTAGATCTTTGAAGGAGATTAATAGAGCTAGGGTAAAATTAAACAGGGCAGTATAGGGTTTTGTGTCCAGAAATGGGGGTATTAGTGTCAGGCATTTTGAACTGGAATCAGAGGTTGGAAATTACTGGTTGGAGGATGGAGTTCATTTAAATGCGATCGGGATCGATTTGTGGACATTGACGTCACAAGAGGGGGTGGAGAGAGCATTGGTGGTGTTGGGGCACTCGCGAGCCTGAGGTGGTCAGGGCTGTTCGTGGTTGGTGGGGGGATGGGGTTCTTGGAGTTGACGCTGGTCAGGGGGAAGAATTATAACCTAATTACAGGCAATTGGAAATTGTGTGTGGTTTTGATCTGGCATTTGGTTATGGGCTCTGGACGGGGTTTTACCCTGGGAGCTTTTGGTGGTTAGTCTTCCTGGAACAGGATGTATGGTGCCCTCGAGCTGGTGATGTACGGCTGAGGGTAACATGGAGGTCGATGTTTAATTTTGTGTTTTGCCAGATATAAGATTTTTAGATCCAAGAACCCTCCCCTCATATTTACATACAGATTGTATTACTTTGTTATGTTATTGTTTGTTAATAAAAGTTGGCCGCTGTGGCCAAAATTTATCCAAAGAACATGAATAGTAGTGTTTTTAGTTAAGGAACGGGTTGGAACAGCGGTGCGGGTGGTTTCAGGATGTAGGTTACCACCTCAGAAACCATATTCTGCATACGCGGTCAAGATGGGTGTAGGAGTAGGGCGCAGCTAGGGAAAAGAGCGGGAAAACTGCCATTCTACTTTTGGAAGTCAGAGCAGGCAGACCCACCCACCCTTCCCTTTATGTTTTTTCTTGTATTTTGCACAAGGACGGGGTTACTTAAAAAAAAAAGAGGAGTATTGGGTATATGATTTTGCATATGTATAGTTGATTTATTGTCACAGTGGCAGGGTTTGCGGGGGGTGGGGGTTCTTGGAGTTGCTGATTAGTCGGAGGAAGGAATTGTAACCTAATTACAGGCAATAGGAAATTGTGTGGGGTTTTGATCTGGCATTTTGGTTATGGGCTCTGGACCATAATAGCAGTGTTTTTATTTAAGGAAGGGGTTGGAACAGGGGTGCGGGTGGTTTCAGGATGGAGGCTACCACCTAAGAAACCATATTCGGCATATGCGGTTAAGAAGTTTTTGGAGCAGAAACTTTCCAAATCCTCCTTCAAAATCACAAAAAAATTTTTACTTCGAGATTCCACTCAGAAAACACAGAAACAAGACTCCATGTGATGCTAACAAGGCACCCTTATCTGGGCACTTACCTTGTGTTGGACATATTTCTAGGCAGCGTTTTTTTAAAATAATGCACCGAAATTAATGCTACATTAAATAATTACTTAACCCCTTAAGCCCCAAGGGTGGTTTGCACGTTAATGACCGGGCCAATTTTTACAATTCTGACCACTGTCCCTTTATGATGTTATGGAACGCTTCAACAGATCTTGGCAATTCTGACATTGTTTTCTTGTGACATATTGTACTTCATGATAGTGGTAAAATTTCTTAGATATAACATGCGCTTATTTGTGAAAAAAACGGAAATTTGGCAAAAATTTTGAAAATTTTGCAATTTTCCATCTTTGAATTTTTATGCCCTTAAATCACAGAGATATGTCACACAAAGTAATTAATAAGTAACATTTCCCACATGTCTACTTTACATCAGCACAATTTTGGAACCAAAATTTTTTTGTTAGGGAGTTATAAGGGTTAAAAGTTGACCAGCAATTTCTCATTTTTACAAGGGAAGGAGCACTGTTTTACTTTTTCAACGCAGAATTGGCTGGAATTGAGATGGGATGCAATGCTGTGTTTGGAGAGCCCTGATGTGCCTAAACAGTGGAAACCCCCAATTCTAACTGAAACCCTAATCCAAACACACCCCTAATCCTAATCCCAACCATAACCCTAGCCACTAGTGTTGAGCATTCCGATACCGCAAGTATCGGGTATCGGCCGATATTTGCGGTATCGGAATTCCGATACCGAGTTCCGATATTTTTGTGATATCGGGAATCGGTAACGGGATTTAGATTAATGTGTAAAATAAAGAATAAAAATAAAAAATATTGATATACTTACCCTCGGACGGGCCCTGGTTGTCACCGCTGCAATCGCCATGTTTTCCTTCCTATGAATGAGCTTGTTAAGTACCTTCGATGACGTCGCGGCTTGTGATTGGTCGCGTAAGCGGTCACATGACCGCTCAGCGACCAATCACAAGCCGCGACATCATCGAAGGTTATTAACGCGCTCATTCCTAAGAATGAGCGCGTTAAGGACCTTCGATGACGTCGCGGCTTGTGATTGGTCGCGTAAGCGGTCACATGACCGCTCAGCGACCAATCACAAGCCGCGACGTCATCGAAGGTTATTAAAGCGCTCATTCTTAGGAAGAAAAGCATGGCGATTGCAGCGGTGACAACCATGGCCCGTCCGAGGGTAAGTATATCAAAATTTTTTATTTTTATTCTTTATTTTACACATTAATATGGATCCCAGGGCCTGAAGGAGAGTTTCCTCTCCTTCAGACCCTGGGAACCATTACGGATACCTTTCGATATTTGTGTCCCATTGACTTGTATTGGTATCGGATATCGGTATCGGCGATATCCGATATTTTTCGGATATCGGCCGATACCGATACTTTCAAATATCGGACGGTATCGCTCAACACTACTAACCACACCTCTAATCCTGACACACCCCTAACCCTAATCCCCTAACCCTAGCCCTAACCCTAGCCCTAACGGGAAAATGAAAATAAATACATTTTTTTTATTTTTTTATGTTTCCCTAACTAAGGGGGTGAATGAAAGGGGGTTTGATTTACTTTTATAGCGGGTTTTTTAGTGGATTTTTATGATTGGCAGCTGTCACACACTAAAAGACGCTTTTTATTGCAAAAAATATTTTTTGCGTTACCACATTTTGAGACCTATAATTTTTCCATATTTTGGTCCACATGGTCATATGAGATCTTTTTTTTTTTGCGGGACAAGTTGACGTTTTTATTGGTACCATTTTTGGGCAAGTGACATTTTTTGATCGCTTTTTATTCCGATTTTTGTGAGGCAGAATGACCAAAAACCAGCTATTCATGAATTTCATTTGGGGGGGGGGGCGTTTATACCGTTCCACATTTGGTTAAATGGATAAAGCAGTTTTATTCTACAGGTCAGTACGATTACAGCGATACCTCATTTAGATTATTTTTTGTTTTGGTGCTTTTATACGATAAAAACTATTTTATAGAAAAAATAATTATTTTTGCATCGCTTTATTCTGAGGAGTATAACTTTTTAATTTTTAGCTGATGATGCTGTATTGCGGCTCGTTTTTTGCGGGACAAGATGACGTTTTCAGAGGTACCATGGTTATTTATATCCGTCTTTTTGATCGCGTGTTATTCCACTTTTTGTTCGGCGGTATGATAATAAAGTGTTGTTTTTTGCCTCGTTTTTTTTTTTTTTTTTTACGGTGTTCACTGAAGGGGTTAACTAGTGGGCCAGTTTTACAGGCCGGGTCGTTACGGATGCGGCGATACTAAATATGTGTACTTTTATTGTTTTTTTTTAATTTAGATTAAGATTTAGATCCTGACGTGCACTGCTCCTGGCTTACCAGCACCTGCTCTGAGCAGGCAGTTGGTAAGCCACCTCCCTGCAGGACCCGGAAGTAGCGCCACGGCCATTTTGGATCCGGGGCATGCAGGGAGGAGACGCTCGGTACAAGGTGAGCACATCGCCTTGTACTGATTGTCTCAGGGAAGCCCCCTCCCTGCGCGATGCTTCCCTGTACCGCCGGAACACTGCGATCATGTTTGATTGCAGTGTGCCGGGGGTTAATGTGGCGGGAGCGGTCCGTGACCGCTCCTGGCACATAGTGCCGGATGTCAGCTGCGATAGTCAGCTGTCATCCGGCCGCGCTCCCCCCGTGAGCGTGGCCCATCGCATATGACGTACTATCCCGTCACTGGGAATTAAGTCCCAGGTCACCTTGACGGGATAGTACGTCATATGGGATTAACGGGGTTAAAATATATCATCATTATTATTGTTATCATTAAATATTTCTCATTCAAATTCTACCCATATCAAGTTTTTTTTCAGGTAAAGATAGAAAACTATTTAATATTTCCAGGGTGAGACATGGGTGTGATATCTTTAGCTGTGTATTGTGATTGAAGAATGCTTGACGATATATAATTTTGTGCCAAATTATTTTTACGATTACAGTCAGTTAGTCATTTATGCAACTGCTGCAAATAACATTACAAAAACAGGTTGTCCTGGGTCTAGTAAACTATGATTAATAGCAGTAACACAAAGAATACTCAGTAATGTACACTGTGTTCCACACTTGCACCATTTCTCCCTCTGGGGCTGCTTCTGGAGTACAGTTGTGCTCAAAAGTTTACATACCCTTGCAGAACTTTTGCTTTCTTGGTCTATTTTCAGAGAACATGAATAGCACCAAAACTTTTTCTCCACTCATGGTTAGTGGTTGAGTGACGCCATTTATTGTCAAACTACTGTGTTTTCTGTTTAAATCATAATGACAACCCAAAAACATCCAAATGACCCTGATCAAAAGTTCACATTATCCATTTCTTAATACCCTGTATTGCCCCCTCTAACATCAATGACAGTTTGAAGTCTTTTGTGGTAGTTATGGATGAAGTTCTTTATTTTCTCAGATGGTTAAGTTGCCCACTCTTCTTGGGCTGTCTAGCATGAACTGCATGCTTGAGATTTCCCCAGAGTGACTCAATGATATTAAGGTCAGGATGGCCAGTCCAGAACCTTCACTTCAGTAGCCAATGACAAGTCGACTTGACCATGTGCTTTGGATCATTGTCATGTTGGAAAGTCCAAGCACGTCCCATGCGCAGCTTCCGGGCTGATGAGTGCAAATTTGCCTCCAGTATTTCCTGATAATGTGCTGCATTAATCTTTCCTTCAACCGTGACCAAGTTTCCTGTCCCTTTGTAGCTCACACATCTCTAAAACATCAGCGATCCACCTCTATGCTTTACAGTATGAATGGTGTTCCTTTCATCATAGGCCTTGTTGATCTCTCTCCAAATGTAACGTTTATGGTTGTGGCCAAAAAGTTCAATTTTGGTCTCATCACTGCAAATTATTTTGTTGCAGAAGTTTTGAGGCTTATCTGTGCTGTTTTGCATATTGTAGGAGAGATACTTTGTGGCATTTGCACAGTAATGGTTTCCTTCTAGCAACTCAACCATGCAGCCTGTTTTTGTTCAAGTGCCTCCTTATTGTGCATCTTGAAACAGCCACACCACTAGTTTTGAAAGAGTCCTGTATTTCAGCTGATGTTATTTGTGGGTTTTTCTTTGCATCCCGAACAATTTTCCTGGCAGTTGTGGACGACATTTTTGTTGGTCTGCCTGACAATGGCTTTTTTTTTTTTTTTTTACAGAGCCGCTGATTTTCCATTTGTTAATCACAGTTTGAACACTGCTAACTGGCATTATCAATTCTTTGGATATCTTTTTGTATCCCTTTCCTGTTTTATACAGTTCAACTACCTTTTCTCGTAGATCCGTTGACAATTCACCCAACCACTAACCATGAGTGGAGAAAAAGTTTTGGTGTTATCATTCATATTCTCTGAAAAAAAGGCAGAAAGCAAAAATTCTGCCGGGGTATGTAAACTTTTGAGCACAACTATAAGTAATACTGAATCTTGTATACATAGGGATGTCCAAGAACAGATCGGACAGCTGCAAGTTGCTTTATCCTATAAGCCTATTTGTTATTACTGGTCGGGTGCGCTTATAAAGGAGATCTTATACATTTATGGCATATCTAAACCTGTGTAGTAGATGTAGATCCCATCCATTGGGCCTGTATCTATCTCAAGAATGGGGCCCTGTAACATACTACTTTTGTCAAAGAATTGGTCAGAATTCCTATACAAATGATTGGAAATACTGACTACCTTTCCACTGACAGTCACATGCATCAGGGCCACATTGTTGAAATTGATGCTTTTTTCTTTTTACATCACTTACAATATGGATTTATAAAGAGTTATATTTTAATGGGTCAGACTTTTATGGACTCTGCAATGACAAATTATGGGTAATTTGAATTTTTACATTTAAAAAAAAAAAAAAAAAAACCTTTCAAAAACTTTTTTTTTCAATTTTATGTCCCTTTATGGAACTTGAACTTATGATTGTTTGATCACTTGTTCTGTATACCACAGTATTACTGTATAGTAGAATTATATATATATATATATATATATATATATATATATATGCTATATATAGTGAAAAAGACTTTCTCCGATGGAGCCTAGCCACAGGTGGACTTCACAACAAGACCAAGATGGCAGACATCTTCTGACTGGGTGGATGGGTGGCAAAGGGAACCAGTTAATCAGCGCACCGGCAATTGTGAGATTTCAATACATGGGGCAATTGCCAGCTCCATACATTAGGACCTAACATAGGATGTGCTTCTATGTCCTACATTGTGAAGGGGTTAAAGGAAGTCTATCAGTGCAAAATGACTCAAATCAAGCCCAGGTGCTTGGTATAACCTTGATATGGCTGAGCAGTTCAATGAACTTTCTCATTTACTTGTTTTTCATCTAAATCTGCCCCCTCTTCCTTGACTGATAGATCGAAAACAAGTAGGTGTGAAGATGCAATGAAATGTGCTCAGCCACACCAAGGGTGCACCAAGCCCCTGTGCTCCATTTGAACAGTGATTCTGTGCTGACAAACTCCTTTTAAAAGGAAATTGTCACATAAAACTTGTTCTGAACCTGCCCGGTGCCGGAACTTAGACCCCATTCAGTATTCAGGTTTCAGCCATATAGGCGGCGCCGGAGCGGATTTAGTCACTGCCTTGAGTATAGAGAGCGGTGGCTGTAAGCAGCAACTTAACAATTGATGGTTAACAGCAAGTCCTAGCTGTAATACACAGCCATCACCTGCCGAGTATGGGTTTACCCTCGGAGTCCACTCCATAGACCAGCTTCCGACTTGTGCCGTACGTGAAGAGGTTAAATGAAGATGAGTTAGGCCAATGCACCAAGTCCTATAGCTAGCAAATGGTGGCACTTACAGTCTAATCTGTATCCTAAGTTGAGCTCTATGAACTCTTGTTCCAAGGGCCTTTGCAAGACCACAACCCATTATGTGGTCTCCATTGTTCTAGGGCTCTGGAGAACTGAACAAACAAATGAATAAACTGCTTAAAAATATAAGAGAAGCCGATTCCGGTTTACCCGTCACCTTTTAGACTTGAATTACAACCTTGTGTTCCAGATCATCTAATGTAAAATATGTTTCTAAATCATAATTGTTTAAATTATGTACATTTCTCAGTAATGGCTAATTTATAGTTCTGACATGATTCACGCTCGTAAATAAGGATTTGTGAGGCCTTAGAAAGTAAAACACAAGTCAATGACAAGTAAAGGAAGCCGCATACGTTTAACTAAATATATGGAAACGATCATAGCCACTATTTGTGTTTCAGAAGCAACTAAGATGAATAATGTTATCTTATAATGCTACCTCAGCGTGTGAGATAATATTATATAGTCAGTGGTGAACAATAAATCATGGCTGATGAGCCAGAAGGAATTACCTGGTAGACATTCAGGTTTTACAGGATAAGTTCATCATACATACAGGAAAATCTTTTATTTTAGGTCACTCCAAGTTATTAACTTTTTAATAGTTAACTAGTTTGTTTATAAAGATTGGCAAAGGATTCAAAGGATACTGGAGCCAAGGGCTGGTGCCCAGAGATTCCTAAAGTTCATGCATAAATCATGTTTTATGATAAGTCATTGAAGATTATTTCAAATTGAATTTATTGGGCATTGTATTTTCCTATAGCCTGGGTTCACAGCATTGTGCAGCTTTTAGCAATCTCATTAGCTTGTTTTATGCTTTTTTGTAGGTCCAAAATGTGACCAAATGCTACAGAAGATTATTGAAAAGTCTACATAAGAGTTTAATGTTTTTTTAAAACTTTTTTTGCACTGCAGTACTGACCTTGCGCAGCCCATGATTGCATGAACAGATATTTTTTTTTTAGCACTTTCAAGCATTTTGATATGGGATCAGGTGGTAGAAAGTAAAGGGAACCAGCTAAGCATTGGAACAGGAGCTGCAGGGAATGGTGAAAGTGAATATCAAAGGGTGGTTCACTTCTTTGACGCAATTTAAAAATATGTCTATAGTGGGTTTTAAAAATACATAAATTAAAAAGGTAGCTCTAGATCCTTCTAGATCCCTGCTGCAACTCTGAACTGATGCCGGTATCCTCCGCTACACTACCAGGTTTATTCCAGCCAAAGAACCAATAAGAGGTCACTCATTGGCTACACTGGTCATGTTCTTCTGAGCAAGAAGAAAGAGCCAACAGACCGATTCTTCTAATGTAAGGCAACCACAACAGACTTTGATTTGTTCAAACGACACCTCCTGGCAGAAGGGAAATTGAGAAGACCAGCAGAGGTCACTGGTAGGAGAAAGGAGGAGCATTAAGTGTTCAGCGAGTATCTGTTTTCCTTTTCTTTCCAACACTACCATGGCTCCATTTTCTAAACTGAGTCAAAACAGTGGACAACCCGTTTAATCCTTTGATTTTTTTTTTAACTGATCAGAGCCATTTTAAAAATAATTTAAAACCTCTTTAGGTCTCTATTCAGAAGAACTGGTATGAATTGATTTGAGAGATCCAGTCCAGCGACCAGGTTTGTAATCTTTGGCCGCTGGATGGGAACCTTGTGAACTGCCTCCTACCTTCTGGCATCTGCAGCTTTCTTTTGACTAGACGACCTGGCGCGATGTCCTCATGAAAAGAAGAGCCACAGATTCCGATAAGTAGAAGGCAGATCTGAAGGTTCCAATACAGCAGCCCCGAGATTACGGACCTGGCAATTGGACTGTATATATCTAAATATTTGTCATATGTTCAGTCCTCTCTACTACATCTGTAGAAACCATAGACCATTATCTATTTCTCATTGCTTAAAAACATTGTCATGTAACTTAGAACAGGACAAGTCAACCAAGTTTCATCATCCTCAACAAACTCCACAATTAAAGGACGTCTTTGGAATCTAAGTTCAATATACCGGTTAGACATATGATCCCTAATTATACATGAAGTACTCGACTTTCTGTTTGAAATTAAATTGGTTATATATAGAGTGCACATTTACCAGTAGGACCTTAGAGTTAATTTCCCTATTTCCCTTGTAGTTCCCAGTTCTTCCCCTTCCCAATCCTCTCCTCCTTCCGTATCCCACCTTCTTCCCTCCCTTATAATGAATTAGTATTTATTATATTGTTTTGTATTGTATTATAAATACTTAAATAAAAATTCAGTTGGAAAAAAATTAAAATATTGCCATCTAATGCTGCATAAGGTCATCCTTCATAATCCAGTTCTTCGATTTTAGACACACATGACCACTATGGCCAATTTTCGAGAAAACCAAATAAGCTGTCAGTATATTTGAAGTGTGGATGGAAATTGGAGAGCCCAGAGAAAATCCACACAAATACTGGGAGAACATACAAACTTCAAGCAGATGTTGGCCTTTGTCAGATTTGAACCCAAGACCTTAAAGTCAATGTGCTAACCAGAGATCACAGGTATAAATGCCATAAACTCACCTCTTTTATAAACTCCATGTTATCCTATGTCTTTTGATATTCTATTCAGGCACATCGGAGTTAGTCTTTATAAACAGGTAACAGATGCTGGGTGTCAGCATCTAATAGCAGCCCATACATTACCTGTGGGGCCTGTCATTTAGCCTTTACAGAATTTCGCAGATTTATAATAATTTGCAAGGCTTTATTCAGTGTTTCCTGTCTCCTGCTCCCCTCTGTCATTGTTAATCTTAGTTAGAAGATACAAGCTTTTACAGTTTTACACAATTCTTTTGATTATTGGCATTTAAGTTATTATAATAATAATAATCATCATCTTTATTTTTATATAGCGCTAACATATTCCGCAGCGCTTTACAGTTTTTGCACATTATCATCGCTGTCCCCGTTGGGGCTCACAATCTAAATTGCCTATCAGTATGTCTTTGGAAGTTATAAATTGAAATCAAAATGTTATTTTTAGATAATTGTAAAACTAAAAACAAACAAACAAAAAAAAACCCCTATCATTAAAAGGGAATCTGTCATAAGAAATTAAACCCCTGAGCTATTAATATGAGCATGTAGCTTTTTCAGCAACAAGTCCAGTAATACCTTTACATGACCGGTCCATTCCCCATTACAGATAAATCAGCATTTGAATTTATATGCAAATGAGGCTGAAGAGCTATGGTAGATCTGAAGCCTTGGTCACTCAAGCTCTATTGAGATCTATGTAGAGGTTGTCAGTCAAGTAGGATACTTCAATTCTACTATAGCTCTTCAGCCTCATTTGCATAAGAATGCACCTAATATTTTATATAATATTATGTGTATTCATATGCAAATGAGGCTGAAGAGCTATAGTAGAACAGAATCCTCTGTCACAGTCTCTGCCTCCTACTTGACTGACTGCCTCTACATAAATTTCAATAGAGCTGAAGTGACAGAGGTTGCAGACCTACTATAGCTCTTCAGCCTCATTTGCATATGATTACACACATACACAGCTATATCAGACAGGGAAGTCATTGTTAGGCCTCAGACTGCCATGCCAACCCATCAGAGACCCCTCAATCTGTAAAAGTCTTTACATTGTGGCAACAAGCTTAAGTTCCTTAGACAAGCAAACTACCAAAACTTAGGCATTTATAGCAATGGTCACATTTGCTATTTATATTTAGCAATTAACCAATGATATTGAATTTCCAGAACATGGCGGCTACTTACCTTCTTAATTCTTAGGGAAACAGTAAAAGCGTACTTGATTTTTCACTTACTGCTTAAGTATTTTGGCTACTGGATGACTTCTAAACTGTAGGTAACCCCATTAAACAGGTTGCCCAGGATTAATTTTTGTCCATATGCTTCCAGACAAAGAAAACAAACACCAATAGTAACCCTCCTCAATTTCAATGCCACTTCTTTAGTATGAACACTGAGGACTCTGTATACACATCACAGGAGACACGGAGACCATTGCTTATATATCTGATAGGATAGTATAGACAGCTCAAACAGACTGCTGTATATTAATTACATAGAAGATGCTGAAACTGCTTTATACATCACATAGGATACACAGATTGCTCCGAGTGTCACGTGTTTACTGCGATAGAGTGGGGCTGGAAGACTGCAGCGTCTGATTTCACGTACTCCTGCACGGATTAGAAGCACATCTTCATATTAAAATGGTGCAGGCTTCTGTTAGCAGTGCAATGGTTAATCTGTTCAGTTGAGAGCTCTTGGAAGCTTTTCAGTATTGATTGTTTCAGCTGTTCAGTGTTGGCCACTCCACCCTCTCCTATATACACTTGCCTCTGTCAGTCTGGATTCCTGTTGTTAGTCTTGTACTGGCGGGTGTGGAGTGGAGTTCTTGGTAGAGTCATTTGGAATGCTGATCTGTGATTGTTGATTGGTGTTTCGGCTGTGTGCAAATCCTCATCCTCTCACTATTTGGCTTACCTACATTTTCTCTCCAGTGTTCTTCTCTGTTGTCTGTGCAAGTGCACATTTGTATGTTTGGTATTTCATTTTTTCCTATACGTCCTCCCTTTTTAGTCTGGTTTGTGTATATACATATACTATTTCTCCCCAATTCCCTGGGTGGGGGAGGGGGTAGATGTGGGGCTGATTCAGGAGTTCAGCAAGGTACGTGGCTTCACCGTCAAAAGTAATCAGGGGTAGATAGGGCGTCCCTAGCATTAGGGACAGGGAAGGAGCCCCTGGTTCCGTGTATCCTGACAATAGAGTTGTGACACAGGCTGGTGTATATAACAGTATACAATGAGGCTGCACTATATACATCACATAAGTATACAACAGTCTCTGTGCATCCTATCACACAGAAGACACCAACACTGCTATATATATATATATCTCAAATAGGAGATACTGAAAGTGCTGTATACATCACATAGAATACACGGAGTCTTGTATACACATCACAGACACTGGGACTGCTTCATGCATTACATAGACACTGAGGCTGCTGCATATATATAACATGTTAGACACTGATAATGCTGTAAATACATCACATAGGAGACAGTTTTCTGTGTGTACACACAGACACAGACAGGTTGCTGCACACATCATAGGATATACTGAGGCTGTTGTATCCATCACAGAAGACACTGAGGTTGCTGTATATACATTATATAAGATACACTGAGGCAACTGTATATAACATAAGAGACACTGAGGCTGCTGTATACATAATAATAATAATCTTTATTTTTATATAGCGCTAACATATTACGCAGCGCTTTACAGTTTGCACACATTATCATCGCTGTCCCCGATGGGGCTCACAATCTAAATTCCCTATCAGTATGTCTTTGGAATGTGGGAGGAAACCGGAGTACCCGGAGGAAACCCACGCAAACACGGAGAGAACATACAAACTCTTTGCAGATGTTGTCCAAGGTGGGATTAGAACCCAGGACTCCAGCGCTGCAAGGCTGCTGTGCTAACCACTGCGCCACCGTGCTGCCCACATTAAATAGGAAACACTAAGGCTGCGGTCTATACACACATATTAGACTTGGAAGCTGCTAAATACACATCACATTGAATACAATGAAACTCTGCTGTACAGGGCCGGACTGGCCATCGGGCAGTTCTGGCAAATGCCAGAAGGGCCGGTGTCAGTAGTGGGCTGCTGCCGATACAGTTATGATGCCGCTACAGTTGAAGGCAATGATGGAGGAGAGAGTGTCTGCTGACGCTCCCTCTCCCATCATTCCCCGCTCTGCCTCTGACACTGCGGGTGCACGTGTACTCACTGTGTCCCAGGCAGTGCAGCGGCAGCCGCCGAGACAGGAGCAGGGAGCAACGCGGGCACAAGGAGAGGTGGGGAGTGTGTTTTTTTATTTTTTTTTACTGGACTGGGGGGCCATTCTGGGGGGGGGAGGAGAGATGTGGGCTGTGCTGTATACTACTATGTGGGCTGTGCTGTATACTACTGTGTGGGCTGTGCACTACTATGCGGGCTATGCTATATACTACTGTGTGGGCTGTGCTGTATACTACTATGTGGGCTGTGCTTTATACTACTATGTGGGCTGTGCTATATACTACTATGTGGGCTGTGTTGTATACTACTATGTGGGCTGTGCTATATACTACTATGTGGGCTGTGCTGTATACTACTATGTGGACAGTGCTGTATACTACTGTGTGGGCTGTGCTATATACTACTGTGTGGGCTGTGCTATATACTACTATGTGGGCTGTGCTATATACTACTATGTGGGCTGTGCTATATACTATGTGGGCTGTGCTATATACTACTATGTGGGCTGTGCTGTATACTACTATGTTCGCTGTGCTGTATACTACTGTGTGGGCTGTGCTGTATACTACTATGTGGGCTGTGCTGTATACTACTACGTGGGCTGTGCTGTATACTACTATGTGGGCTGTGCTTACTGCTACGTGGGCTGTGCTGTATACTGCTACGCGGGCTGTGCTGTATACTGCTATGTGGGTTGAGTTATCTGCTATGCGGGTTGTGCTATATGCTATGCGGGTTGTGCTATATACTATGCGGGCTTTGCTATATACTATGCGGGTTGTGCTATATACTATGCGGGCTTTGCTATATACTATGGGGGTATATTATATTCTATGGGGGAGGCCGTGCTATATACTATGTGGCTGTGTTATATACTATTGTGGGGGTATATTCTATTCTATGGGGGAGGCTGTGTTCTATACTATGGGGGGCTGCATTATATCCTATGGGGGCTACATTATATATTATGGGGAGGTGGGCTGTATTATATTCTATGGGGGCTGTATTAGATTTTATGAGGGATGATTGCATCATACTCTTTGATGGGGCTGCATTATATTCTGTGGATAGGTGGGCTGTATTATATTCTATTTGAGGCTACATTATATTCTATGGGGGGCTGTATTCTATTTATATTCTTTGAGGGGTGATTGCATCATAGTCTATGAAGGGGCTGCATTAAACTGAGGGGGCTGCATTATAATCTATGGCGTGGCTGCATTATACTCTGGGGTGGCTGCTTTATACTATATGTGGGCTGCATTATACTGTATTGAGGACTATGGGGAATACGTTACACTATATGAAGGACTATGGGGTGCATTATACTATGGGAAGTGAATTGTACTACATGGATGACTATAGCGGTGCATTATATTATATGGAGCACTATGAGGAGTGTATTATACTATATGGAGGACTGTCGTGCACATTATAATATATGGATGACTATAGGGTGTATTTTACAAAAATGCTGCTGTTTTTACTGGAACAAAAATCATTGTTCTCAGCAGCACATCACCAGTGTAAACTGTAGATGTGCTGCTGATAACATGATACTGTATGGTGATCTGTTAGTGATGGTTCTGTCCTCATCATTTTTCCTCAGCTGGTGGAAAGAGGCCGGGAAACAAGTGTTGAACAACTTCAGTATTGTCGATCAAACTCATTTAGTGGCCTGAGATCAGCGCATGTAAATACAACCGAAATGCTTTTGTGCGATGTGAAATATGATAGTATTTAGGGCCCCATTTTAAACTTTGCCTAGGGCCCCACTTTGCCTAAAACCAGCCCTGCCTACAAGTGTACAAAGATATTATACAGTCACCATGTGACAAGTGGGCCTGTGTAATTTCAAATGCCAGGGCTGAATTTTAGTCCAAATCCGGCCCTGCTGCTGTACATACATCTTATAGGAGACAGACTGCTGTAGACATCACAGTACACTGAGATTGTTGTATATGCATGTATACGCATCAGAAGGACACAGACTGCTGTATACATCATACAGAATACACTGACTGTTGAGCAGATGGGTTAGGCTACTTTCACACATCAGGTTTTTTGTTTCAGGCTAAATCCGGCTCTTTGGAGAAAAACCGGAAAAAATCAAAACCGGAACCGGTTTTTCCCCCATTAGCGTCGGATTGCGCCAGATGGCCCAGCGTTTCTTCCGGTTTTGTTCCGGATCCGGCGAACATTCGATTCCGGTGTCTGGAAAAAAAAGTCTACTGTAACGTTTTTTGTCCCCGGCGAAAAAGCCTGAAGCGCCGCATCCGGCGCTTCCAACGGTTTGCTACAATGAAGGCCTATGGGAGCCGGAAGGTGCCGGATCCGCAAAAAGGCGGATCCGGCTGCCTGATCTGTTTTTTTTAAATTGAGCATGCTCCAAATTTTTTTTTATCCAATAATCTAGATAGGCTAGCCGGATCCATCAAAAAAACGGATCTGTCGCATCAGTTTTTCAAAATCTGTGCCGGATCCAGTTTTTCCAACATTCGCCGGGTTTAGCATGACACTGAAAACCTGATGTGTGAAAGTAGCCTTATCCAGGCCTGGCTCCAGACTTAGGACTCGGGATGGCTAGGACATCAAGCATATTGGCAGAGCCAGCGTTAGGGGAAGACCAACTAGGCATTTGCCTAGGGCCCCCACTTCCTTAGAGGCCCCTAGCCAGTGGCGTGCTGCTAATAGCAGCATACCATGCATCCGCTTTGGGGCCCATGAGTCACGGGGGCCCAGTGCCAGGGCCGGATCTGCCCCTTCTGCATTCGACTACTGGAGGACTATGGGGCTGCATTATACCTCTATGGGGGGGGGGGTGTTATTTCTACTATGGAGAGTGTATTATACTATGTGTACTATATGAGGGCTGTATTTTACAATGGAGGACTATAGGGAATGAATTATACTATATGAAGAACTAGAGGGTGCATTATACTATATAAAGGACTATGGGGGTACATTATACAAGATGGAGGACTATGGGGTGTATTATACAATATGGAGGACTATGGGATGTATTATACTATATTGAGGACTATGGTAAGTGTATTATACTATAAGGATGACTATGGGGAGTCTATTATACTATATGGAGGACTATGAGGAACAGTATATTATGTAGAGAACTATGAGGTGCATTATACTAAATGCGCAAAATGTTGCCTATTCATCCAATGATTGGATTGTTTATACCGAACAGAAATCATTGTTCTCAGCAGCACATCGCCTGGTGAAAACTGCAGATATGCTGCTGATAAGATGATACTGTATGGGGACAGATTGATCTACTAGTGATCGTTCTGTGCCTATCATTCTTCCTCAGCCGGTGTAAAGAGGCCGGGAAACAAGCATCGAACAACTTCAATACTGTTGATCACACTTGTTTAATGGCCTGAACTCAGCGCATGTAAATGCAATCCAAAGGTTTCTGTGTGATGGTGCAATATATTAGCATTTCGGGCTGCACTTTATCTAAAACCATCACTGCATATTAGCACTCCATACAGTGGGGGTCAAAACTGAATCCTGTGAAACTCCAGAATCTCTGCGCCCATATGGCTAACCGTGAACATAATTTGCTTTTATTAGAGATGAATCACAAAAACGTTATCTCTATGCTAGTCTCATGTGGAATTCTATCCTTTTTAGGCTAGGTTCACATCGTGTTAGTGCCATGCATTTAACGGATCCGTTACTAAGCGGCACTAACGCAATGTAACAGATCCGTTAACGCACCCATTGCCATCCATTATCGTAACGCATCCTAATGCATGTCAAAATCGGCATGAGTTAGTGATGGTCCATTACTTTGTGATGCACCTTCGAACGCGGTCTACCGCGTTTTCGGGTACGTTAGGTCTGCATAGATGGAATCGATGCGTTCGCTGTGCATAGACCTCCATTACTAATGCTTGCCGACACAATGGTACCATGCGTTAGCGCATGCATTAACGCGATTGTAGAAAAACAAGATTTTGGGTATCAGCGTTAGCGCATCCGTTTAACGGATCCGTTAAACGGATGGCACTAACGCGATGTGAACCTAGCCTTAGCAAGTGCAGAAGCTTTGGCAAAATGTAGCAAAAAATCCCTCCATAGAACAACAGTTCATAGTTTCCAGGCAGAGAAAAAAAATAGGAAAAGCTGATTGTGTAGTGTGTGACCTGTACTTGGACTTCTCTATAGCAGGCCACAATAAGCTTTTAATTTTTTACACCTTCCTGAATTTCAACCAAATCTTCCTCTGGGACAGTTAAAGGAAGGAATGTAACCATGAATAATGTACTGTGCTTTACTACCATCCCACTGTGAGAATTTTGATTGATTTCTGCTTCTTTTACTTCTATTTATGGTGAAACCTATTAATTCCAAAGTCATTCAAAACATAGTGATTAACTGAATCGGATAAAATTGTAAGAATCCTGGCTGAATGGATTAGGATCAACCAAATTGTACGTAAAAATAAAACAGATTTTCAAAGTCATTTGAAAAATGGTAAAGCATTGATGCTTTCCTCCAAACAACACCACTTTCGTCAAAAGAACAGCAGCTCAGTCAAATAAGTTCGATGGGTTTGTCTCCGATCGAGCACATCTAGAATTCCATTGGTCGGCAATTGCGTAGGGTCCAGCCAACAGTGTAAATGCCAATTTAGACAGGGCATCATGAAGTAATGGTTAGATTTCATCTGTAATTCTTTAAAATTGATAGCCTGCCCTTAGGATAAGTCATCAATATTAGATAAATGTTGATCTCTTAGCATGCCCACTAATCATCTGTTTGGAGAGGTTGTGACATTTGGGAAGTTTCTGCTGTCTATGCATGGTTTTCATTGTTTCATACTGAACAACAAAGAACCTTAGGGTTCTAAAATATCTTCACGTCAAACTGTGGAAGCCGAGATGTCCAAGTCTTTAAAGGGAACCTGTCACCCCGCCCCCCCCCTCCCCTGGCGTTTTTGACTAAAAGAGCCACCTTTTGCAGCACTAATGCTGCATTCTTTCAAGGTGGCTCTTTTATTTGGGGTCCCTTCCACAGCTGAAATAATCGGTTTTATAAATTTTCCCGCCATACCTGTAGTCTGCCTGGGGGGCATGTCTTTTCCCCCGGACACAAACGCCTCCCAGCCATCAGTCATTTGCTCTTTGCACCGGGCGCCACCTCCTCAGCGTTCAGTTACGTCCCCAGCGCCTGCGCTGTAATTTTTTTTTCCGGGCATCCGCAGTTTGCGCTGCCCTTCGACTCACATCACATGATGGGAACTTACAGCACAGGCGCTGGGGATGTAAATGAAAGCAGAGGAGGCGGCGCCCAGCGCATGGAGGAAATGAGTGATGGCTGGGAGGTGTTTGTGTCGGAGGTAAAAGACGTGCCCCCCCGGGCACACTACAGGTATGGCAGGCAAATTATAAAAACGAATATTGCAGCGTTGGAAAGGACCCCAAATAAAAGAGCCACCTTGACAGAATGCAGCATTAGTGCTGCAGAAGATGGCTCTTTTACTTACAAACGCCTGGGGGGGTGACAGGTTCTCTTTAAAGATAATCTATTACCCTTGTAGACTGCGTGTACATGGTATTAATAGCATTTTTGGTCTGCTCAGCTGTGTTGCCTTTGCTATTTTGAACAAAGTCAATAAAACTGGCCTTCTCATGCATCAAAGCTACCATTCAGAGGAGGATTAAAGTCTTGAGCACCAAGATGGGGAGAGCTGGGCAATAGAGCTTTTAATTAATCACAGTTTGCACAATTATTAGGCAAGTGAGTATTTTGACCATATAATCATTTTTATGTAGATTTTTCAACTCTGCGCTATATAAACTTGAATGCTGATTGGATAAAGCCGATCAGGTGATGTGTATCTGTGTAATGAGAAGGATGAAGCCTAAGGATTTATCAAGGTGTGCAGAATTATTAGGCAGCTTGTTTTCCTCAGGCAAAGTGGGACCGAAAAGACATTAAACTGATTCTAAAAAGTGAAAAATTGCTACAAGTCTTCAGAGGGATGCAGCACTCTTGAACTTAAGATACTGGGGCGATCTCAGAACCATTAAAAGCTTTGGTTGCAAACAGTCAGCAGAGTCACAAAAAACATGATGAGTAAAAAAACAAAACAAAAAAAACACGTTAACCAAAGATTTGAGTGGAATAAAATATGAAGCAATCAGGAAGACATTATCCTCCAGTGTTGTCATATTCCAGAACTGCAACCAGAAGATATTTTACATGCTGTATTTATTCATTATGCCTTTCTTATATAGTGCCATCATATTCTTCAGCGCTTTACAGGCATTATCATTGCTGTCCCCAATGGGGCTCACAATCTAAACTTCCTATCAGTATGTCTTTGCATTATAGAGGGATACCGGGAACCCGAAGGAAACCCACAAAAACATGGGGAGAACATACAAACTCCTTGCCGATGTTATATCAATAATGATGAGCAAAACTATACCATCTATGCATGTAGAGTACTATTCTTTACATAATTATGGTGAATCATGAAGCAAAATATGGGCTGGGTCTAAATTTGATATTATTTGGTAATGTTGTCACCAATCTTTTATTATTATGAACGCAAATAAAAAAAAAAAACAAAAAAACAAAAACACAACACTCTTGACATTAATATTGGATGTGCATGTTATGAACCCAGCACATTCCTCAGCATGAATCACTATCTGTGGTATGTTTATCACTCACTGTGCAATTTTTATTATCCTGTTTTTCAGCCATCATACTAAAGATATGAAGCTGTGCTGTGCTGTGAAGCCTCGGAACTCGCCACAAGGCTATGTGCACACGTTGCGGATTTTGCTGCGGATCGGCAGCGGATCCGCAGCTGTGGGTCCCGCAGCAGTTTCCCATGAGTTTACAGTACAATGTAAACCTATGGGAAAGCGAAAACGCTGTGCCCATGCTGCGGAAAAAAACGCACGGAAACGCAGAGGTTTACATTCCGCAGCATGTCAATTCTTTGTGCGGAATCCGCAGCGGTTTTACACCTGCTCCATAATAGAAAACCGCAGGTGTAAAACCGCAGTGGAATCCGCACAAAAAAACACGGTAAATCCGCTATAAATCCACAGGAAAAACGCAGTGTTTTTGCCCTGCAGATTTATCAAATCCGCTGCGGAAAAATCCACAGAGGACCATTCTACGTGTGCACATAGCCCAACAGCAAGGATTCCATCAGTAATTTTGCCAGGCCTGGAGTGAACTGTATTTCTGTATGGAGCAGAATCTTTAAAGAGATGTGCATTTAAACACGGAGCTGCAGAACTGTATATTGTAACAATATAATGGGACAGGATGTGCTAATAGTTATTAGACATAGAGTTTAATTGGTTTTTTTGTTTGTACAGCAAAATATTGCAGATTGACTTATGACTAAACATTAAATATATAAAGTGATATAAAAGAAAAATTCTTACTACTTATTTATTTTACTCGCTTATACAGCACCACTAATTCCACACTTTACAGACATCATTGCTGTCCCCTTTGAGGCTCACAATCTAAATTCTCTATCTGTATGTGTTTGGAATGTGAGAGGAAAACGTACCATATTTTTCGGACTATAAGACGCACCGGACCATAAGACGCACCTAGGTTTTAGAGGAGGAAATTAGGGAAAAAAAATTGAAGCAAAAAAAAAAAAAAAAGGTCAATTCTGTACTATAATATCTCCTATCCTGGTATATATGGTCCCCTCATCCCTATTCTGATACACATGGCCCCTCATCCCTATCCTGGTATGCATCGCCCCCTCATCCCTAACCTGGTGTGCATGGCCCCATCCTTATCCTGGTATGATTGGCACCATCCCGGTCTTGGTATGATTGGTCCCATCCTTTTTCTTTTATAATTGGCCCCATCCTGTTCCTGGTATGATTGGCCCCATCCTGTTCCTGGTATGATTAGACCCATCCTATTCCTGGTATGACTGGACCCATCCTTTTTCTTTTATAATTGGCCCCATCCCATTCCTGGTATGCATGGCGCCATCAGGAAACATTACACTCACCTACACGGCGCTCCCTCGCAACGTCCTGCTCCGATACCAGCAGCTGCTTAATGCTTGTAAGCAGCACATGGCAGGGACACCATGCGCTGCTCACAAGCAGAGCACAGCTGCACAGAGCACAGCTGCTGTAATATGGTACTCAACGGGAACCGTTCATCGCAGAGAGCAGTGAGTATCCATTCCAGTAGCTCTCACTGTCAGCCGGAGACTTCCTGCTGCGGCCGGCAGTCACGTGTGCCGATACTTAAGAGAAATGAATATTCTGAATATTCATTTTTCTTAAGTATCGGCACACGTGACCGCCGGCCCCAGCAGGAAGCAGGCGGCTGATATTGTGCGATACTGAAGAGGATTGGATACTCACCACTCTCTGTGATGAATGGTCCCGGTGAGTATTCCGGCAGCTGTGCTCTGCTTGTGAACACAGCAAGCATAAAGCACCTGCTGGCACCAGAGCAGGACGCTGCGAGGGAGCACCGTGTAGGTGAGTGTAATGTTTTTTTGTTTTTTTTTAATCTTTCCTGATGGGGCCATGGATACCAGGAACATGATGGGGCCAATTATAAAAGAAAAAGGATGGGACCAATAATACCAGGAACAGGATGGGACCATTTATACCAGAAAAATGAATATGCATTGCCCTCCACACCCATGGGCATGGAATGCAGTGCATATTTATTTCTCTTTAGCAGCGGGCACAGGAGTTAGCCGAAGCCGCAGGCTCTAGCCTCCTGTGACCTGATGCTCCACCGAAACCGCTCCCCCACCTCCCCACCCCAGCCAGACCCCATACATCCGTACTATATGACGCACCCCCCATTTTCCTCCACATTTTGGGAGGAAAAAAGTGCGTCTTACAGTCCGAAAAATATGGTATAATACCAAGGACAACATCTCCAATGAGTGTGTATGTTCTCCCCCATGTTTGCGTGGATGCTCAGGTTTCCTTCCACACTCCAAATACATACTGATAGGGAATTTTAGATTCTAAGCTCCAATGGGGACAGAGATGATAATGTCTGTAAAGTGCTGTGGAAATTAATGGTGCTACATAAACTTTGAAACACAAGTTGCAGACTTCTATCAAAGATATGCATGGGTGAATACTCACAAAAGTATAACTACTATCCAATGGGAAGAAAACTTCTAAAAAATAGCTATATTGGCAGTGTCTTTAGCACTGTATAACCAACTGTAAAAAGAAAAATATATGTTCACACTAAACCAAAGTCTCAGATAGATGCTGAATCCTATAAATAAGAATGTTTAACCAGGCTATGAATTAATTTCTGTTTAAAGAGGGGTTTTTTTTACTTTTTTTTTTTTTTAAACTGGCCAAAGAGATGCGATCATTGGAAAATAATGAAGTATTTACCAGTCCAATGTCCTGCTGCTCTGGAGGTCTGGAGAAATAATGTGCTGTCCATTCTGCAATTAGTTCTTAGATCAGGTGACTGACAGGGTATCATCACTTCCACTTCCGGTAGAAACCACCAAAATGTGATGGCTGGCAAATAAAACTTCCTGTGTATTTTAGAATAGTTGCTTCCCTCTGGGCAGTATCAAAAAATGCATAGAAAATTCCCCTTAATACTTTATTTTCTTGTAATTACTTTAGGAGTCCCAGGTTTTGTTGTATCTGGACATTACATATCCATCGCTCTATCTATGAATATGTTGCACCTTACGTGTATTAGTAACAGGTAATGTGAACAGATGTGGAGCTGGGTTGCCGGCACCATCTTCATTCTTAGTCCTCCTTTGTTCACATTTGTTAGGTATACTTCCTTCACCCAGGCATCCTATTACCCCCAGCGTCCACGTACTTGAGCTTTTAGGATTTTTGGTTTAGTTTCTTCTTCAATATTTCAGAAAACTTCCATCCAAAGGCCATTTTCATTTGTCCAGCATGGAAAGGTTTGAAGCTTGGAAAAGTACTTTATTAGGAGTTTGTCTTCGTTCCTAGGGAAAAAAATTGCAAGTAGGGACTTCCAATCCCCTGCTTTCCCCCCTGCCTGTTTGCCTACTCTTAGCTGCATTTATATAATTTGGAGTACAGCTGATGGCAGTGACCGGGTCAGCGTCTGTCTGCTCTGAGTGTTCTGCTAATCAGAGCAATCTCCTGCTGCAGCTTATCCCCAGAGTTAGTGAGACACAGGTGCTGACCCTGTCACTGCCATCTTCTGTACTCCATATGAGTATGTGTGGATATAAATGCAGCTAGAGCCAGGTAAATCGAGTGAGGAAAAGCAGATGGAGAAAAAAAAATTGGAAGCCTCTTAGGGTGCATGCATTTTTTTTTTTTTAGGAAGGAAGACAAGTGCCATAGCAAAGTGATTTTCAAAGTTTGCTAATTTTCCATGCTGGACAAAGTTATTAAGGAAAAAAAGTTACTCTTTAAGATTCATCAAAATGCTAGAATAAGTTTGCAGCATTAATATTTTTCACGCACAAAGTGGAAAGTTATAGACAATAATATACAACTGCACTTCCATAATTTGCAAGGACAAAAAAGCAAATGGTAATGTGTGGGATGACGATTGCTTTAGTCACGCTGTGACTTGTAGATTATTTCATTGACTTGTATAAAAGTGTTTATCTCAGGAGAAATGAAGACGCAGATGTCCAATCCCCAGACAGCAACATCCCATCATTAACACATCACCACTATATACCGTATTTAGCCACAGCGTAGGGATGGTCACATGACATCACTACTCACATATGGATGGAAATATTTATTATTGCTTTTTGAGAAGAAAATATTAATTGTATTTTAGGCATTTGTGGCTAATCTCTCAGTATGGGATCCTGAACATGACTGATTATTTTGGACGAGTGCTAGCCGTGGTTCTCTTGCGTAGCACGAGCGCTAGCGGTGGTTCTCTTGGGTAGAACGAGCGCTAGCCGTGGTTCTCTCGGGTAGGACAAGCGCTACCCGTGGTTTTCTCGGGTAGGACGAGCGCTACCCGTGGTTTTCTCGGGTAGGACGAGTGCTACCCGTGGTTCTCTCGGGTAGGATGAGCGCTACCCGTGGTTCTCTCGGGTAGGACGAGCGCTAGCCGTAGTTTTCTCGGGAAGGACGAGCGCTAGCCGTGGCTTTCTCAGGTAGGACGAGTACTAACCGTGGTTTTCTCGGGTAGAACGAGTGCTAACCGTGGTTTTTTCGGGTAGAACGAGTGCTAGTCGTAGTTTTCAATGGTAGGACAAGGGCTAGCCGTGGTTTTCTCAGGTAGGATTAGTGCTAGCTGTGGTGTTCTCGAGTTGCACGTGTACCGATGATTCTCTGAGGCTGAGCACACACACTTGAAAAAAAATCCGAGATGTCCAATTTTGATCGATCAATTCAAGTCTATGTGTCTGAGAAACATTGTACTGCACTCAGACAACATCAGAGTCTAGTCAGATTTTCACAAACTGACAGAATGGAGGAAAAATTTTTTTTCATTCAACCCTAGAGAAAAAAAACTGATAAACTGATGCCACACTGATCAGAATAATAGGACCATTTTTCTCAGATGGAAAGAAAACAGTTATGTGCATCTACCCTTATACTGATTCTGTGATGTATGTACAACTAGTACACTAAAGCAACTAGGACTTAAAAGTCTACATACTGAATGTGTGCTGGTCTGGACTATGCACTTTACGAATATAAGGAAAAAGAGAAGCACATCCAAGTAGCAAACTAACAAATTATTTTTTATTAACAAAAAAAATAAATAAAAAGCCTAGCAGTAGGTATAATTCATATTATAGCCATGAATGACCTAACGCATTTCTGGCGTAACAATAACGCCCTTAGGCTACGTTCACATTTGCGTTGTGCGCTGCTGCGTCGGCGACGCAACGCACAACGCAAATAAAAATGCACCAAAACGCACGCAAAAAACGCATGTGTCGTTTTTTGCTGAAATTTCGACGAAAAAAAACGGAACTTGTTGCGTTTTCTTTGCCCGACGCTTGCGGCAAAAAAACCGCATGCGTCGCACAACGCAGCACAACGCATGTCCCTGCGTCCCCCATGTTAAATATAGGGGCGCATGACGCATGCGTCGCCGCTGCGTTCCCCGACGCTGCGTCGGGAAACGCTAATGTGAACGTAGCCTTAATCATAGTCTGGATCAAAGCATCATGGGAGAGTGTAGAAAAACAAAGACAGACCAATCACATGTGAGTATGCAATAGATATTGATATTATTAAAGGGGTTTCCCACTAACAAAGTTAATTTTAATCAACATATCTTGGAATTATAACTTCAACAAATTTATAGATTCCTGTGCGGAGATAATCTTATAAATGTGCCCCTGCTGCGTACAGTGTAATGGCCTTGTCTGACCGTACAGGAACATGGTCTGATCATACCACAGCTCCTGGGCCGGGGAGGACACAAAAAAGTATACAGATAGGACAACATGATGGGATCACAAATGGTTCTGTATTTCAGGATACACAAGCAGAGAAATATTTTAACCCTAAAAAAAGCATAATTTACAATCCCATGTTGTTTTGTCTGTATACTCTTTAGCTTTCTCCCCTGGCCAGGAGCTGTGGTATGATCAGGCCATGTTCTTGTACGGTCAGACACAGCCATTACACAGTACACAGCAGGGGCACATTTATAAGATTATCTCAGAACAGGAACATTTTATTTAAACACATCCAATTGTGGAAATTATTATTATTCCAAGACAAATTAATTGAATTGTACTTTGTTTGCGGGAAAACCCCTATAATTCAAGCTGTGGTGTATATCTGCATAGATTACCAAATAGATTTAATGCATTTATTTGATCAGATATGTACAGAATATATATGATAATTCGTATACTTTTAACATTGTTACTTTTTTGTAATAAAATGCAGCAAAGGTTTCCAAAGATGAGATGAATTGTTAATATTTGTATCAAATGCAAAATAAAAATTTTTAAACATTATTTATATATGTATATTGAAGAAACATCAGCATGATACAAATTATGCATGATTCAGTATATTAGTCATTCATATGGATCAAGAACATGGTTGACTGTCTGATATATCACGCATGTGATCGGTAAGAGCTGTTTGAATCGATTCTGCCAATTGCCACCTCCAGTTACTTTTTCAATCCCATAAAAAAGGAAAGTGAGCTAACATTTCCTGCTTGTTTATCTATAAAATATGTTTAACCCTGAGGTTATGTGCACACGGTGCGGATTTGCCTGCGGATCTGCAGCAGATTGGCAGCTGCAGATTCACAGCAGTTTTCCATCAGGTTTACTGTAAGCAGGGGAACGTAGCTACCTAGACTTGCGGGGCTGCCGCCCCTGCTGACATAACCTCATATGAACTGTAGTGTGGGAATTTTTCTGAATATTTTCTCACGCTCGAATTCATATGGGGTTATGCCAGCAGGGGACGCAGCACCGCAAGTCTAGGTAGCTACGCTCCCCTGCTTCCCATTCATTCCCCAGTTTTTACAGGCAGGAGCACAGCTGCATTAGCAGAGCTCCTGGTTGTAAAAAAATTAAACCCCTTCAGATGGATTTACAGCATGGGACAGGACTGTAACGGCGGAAAGGAGTGGGATATTGTTGTTTTTTTATTTTCACTTTTTTACAGAACGAGGTTCGTCATTTGGATTGAGAGTATAATAAACTATTACAACACCCTGTGTATTTATTTCAATAAAATACTTTTTTCCTAGTGTGTGTGTGTGTTTTACTAACCATTTACTACTATTGGATTAATAATGGATAGGTGTCTTATTGACACCTTTCCATTACTAACCAGTCTTAATGTCACCTTACAATAGCAAGGTGACATTAACCCTTTATTATTCCATATCCCACCACTACTCGGGAGTGGGAAGAGAGAGGCTAAGTGCCAGAATAGGCGCATCTTACAGATGTGCCTTTTCTGGGGTGGCTGGGGGCAGATGTTTTTAGCCAGGGGGGCCAATAACCATGGTCCCTCTCTAGGCTCTTAATATCTGCCCTCAGTCAATGGTTTCCCCACTCTGGTAGAGAAAATTGCGCGGGAGCCAACGCCAGTTTTTTCCGCGATTTAACCCTTTATCTTAACAGCTAGAGCCCCCAAATTTTGCACACACTAACATTAGTAGTGAGGAATATGTAAAAATATAAGGGATATGAAATGGTTTACTATTTGTGGAAATGTCTCATATCCTTTCGGGTCTGGGAAGGAGATAGCAAAAGTCGGCAATTGAATTACCGGCTTTTCTGCTATCTAGCGCTGGATTAATATATATATATATATATATATATATATATATATATATATATATATATATATATATATATATACTCTATATATATGTTCAACACCACTTGGAGCTGTCTTAGCAGCTACTTAAAGGTCAACGACAATCTATTATACCAATAGGAACCCTTTATGTACTAAAGATAACACAGATAAAATATAGCTTTTAATTAATATACCAATTAAAACCATGCCACAAATACAATCAGATAAACACATAAAACACACAACCGTGCACTCTGGGATAACCCTGCCAAACAATACCTCTTAGTACTGCCTACCTATCAGTGGAGGTTGGCACCCTAAACACAGATACGAGATTGGCGCCCCCACTCACCGTCGGCTGTCCCTATGTCTCCTAGTATGGATCCTGATATAGGTGTCACATACAGACCAGCACTTACACTAGACAGGAAAAAGATAGGCAGAATAACTGGCTGATTGTATATATATATATATTTATGAATAATCATATATATAAACTAGGTTTGTGACAGGGTGAGATACACGGACTAAAGACCAACAATGTGCATAACAAAAAAGTGCTTGTGTATTAAAATAGGCCTCACTACCTCTGTACCCTACTGCTGTGCAGCCTGCCTAGCTGTGGAGGTTGGCACCCTACTGGTCAGCGGAATGGCGCCCCCACTCAGCAACGACTGGCCCTGGGAAGCCCTAATATTAAATCCCAGCCTGATAATGATCAGACACAGATGTGTAAATACACAAAAATGGCAAGGCACAAAAACATATATAGCTGCAGGGAGAAAAAGAAAAAAAGGAAAAAAAAAAAAACCCTTATCTTCAGCCGAAGATAGCCTAGTGCTTAGATATATGCATGGTAAACAGAGGGTGAGACCGATACTTATCAGTGTTGATATTTCATACGCCTCTACGCGTTTCACCCCAGCGGATCATCAGGAGGCCTTGATATGTAGATGCTGCATGGAATCATGCTTGGTGCACTTATATACATGTCTTAATGAGCTTACTAATAATGGGGCGGTGTGAGCATACCAAACAACAGAGCATGGGACACCGCCATTTTGGAGTAGTCCTAATATGATAGAGGGATACCTAGAGCCTATAGACTAATTGATGGCCGCTGTCTGTCATCGCAGACATGTTAGGGAGCGTGCTATAGTGTGTAAGTTAGCCCCTAACATAGCGTTCTGCTCCATACAGGCAGGAAGTCCCAGTGTGCATTGCAAAACAAAAAACAAAAAAAAAAAATTAGCACACCAAGCACTCAGACTCACAGGGAGGAGGGGTGTGTGCGCTATCACATATGTCACCGGCGCCTGCTCACAGGACCCCAGAGTGAACAATTTACACTCACCAGCGCCGAACAGCGACGTCACCCGGCCATCCCACCACGAGCCCACACAACCACTAATGCGCAGATGGGGACAAACCAGCGTGACCACGCACCTCCGCACCAGCGGCGTGCACATGAGCATGGCCGTTTCCACAGCGCATGCGCCAGGCACCCCCAGACACGGGATTGATGCTGGAGGCATACTATACAAATGCGCAACCACGCACGCGCGGACAGCGCAGAGCCAAAACCATGTCAACGGCATCACATCTACCGCGCACGTGCCTACCGCTACGTGTCTCACAATGGAGCAAGCATAGCTCGTAGGTCCTGCCAGTGCAGCATATTGTGTGCACAGACACAGCCAATGGCTGCATTGCTGATAAAGACAGCCATACTACTGAAGATATAGCATACCCCACATAGGGGGAGGAAAAGAAAAGGTTAAAAGCAATACGTTAATACCTATCACTTTATTATATATGGACGTATTCCTACCAAAAAGATGATGTACAGCTGCTTTAGTTATGGGACAGTTGTAATTATATACACCGCCAAAGATCTAAATGACCGGAATATTCAGCCCTTTTTCTGCACCACCATGTAAATAGTATATATCAATACAATGCATATACTATCAGATACTATACCCACATGACAACACATGGGATTTGATATATATTAGATGGCCACAGTCAATACTGTCAATCCCTGTGAACTCACAGGGTGTATAGTGGTGGCATGGTCAGCCACGATTTAGTTTGTCGGTGCCCAGAGACTTAGAAAACGAAAGACACCAATACTAGAGTCTCACACAACTAAGGGGAGGAGAGCATGGGTATATCAGGTCATAGGAAGCATGTATATGAGACATATTCATTGAGGCCTAGTGGGGCCAAACAGTTGACCCGATGGATCCAGGCGCATTCTTTCTGTAATAGAAATCGGTCGAAGTCACCACCTCTTGGGTTCGGTGTATATACCTCAATGATGCTGAAAGTTATTTCATGAACATTACCACCATGTTGGTCATTCATGTGTCTTGCTACCGGGGTGTCACGTTTGTGCTTGATATCGCCTATGTGCTCCCCTACACGCCTCCTAAACTCCCTCCTCGTCTTACCAACATAGTCCATAGGACAACTGCATGTAGCCATGTAGATGAGCCCACTTGTCTTACAGTTAGCAAATTTACGTAGATAGAATTTTTTGCCAGTTACGGAACTATTCACAAATTTCCCTAGTTTCATAAATTTACAGTTAACACATGCTCCACATTTGAAAAAACCACACGTCCTACGGTCCAGCCAGGTACCTTCTGGGGTAGATCTCTTAAAGTGGCTATGAACCAGATCATCCTTCAGAGACCTACCTCTCCTATAGGTGATCAGAGGCCTGGGACCCACCCATTTGTTCAAATCAGGGTCAGATGTCAAAATGTCCCAGTGTTTAGCCAACACTTTGACCACTCTCTCATTCTGACTGTCAAAGGTCCCTATGATTCTAGTCTGGTCAGGATCACTGGCTGCAGGTCTACTGCATGATTGTAAGAGAGTACTTCTATCCAAAGAAAGGGCATGTTTGTATGCCGCTTCAATAACCCCTCTGGGGTAGCCCTTTTCCAGAAATCTCATCTTCATATCTCCTGATTGTTGGATGAACGTTCCTATCTCCGAGCAGTTCCTTCTCAGCCTTATAAATTGGCCCCTGGGGATACCACGTTTTAGGGCTTTGGGGTGATAGCTATCCCATCTTAATAGGCTGTTGGTACTAGTGGGCTTCCGGTAGATTTGTGTGCGAAGGCACCTATCCTCGTTTTTTTGGATGTATACATCCAAGAATGGCAGGGTCTTATCATTGATGTCAAAGGTGAACATCATGCCGATGTTATTCGTGTTAAGTTCTTGAATAAACTCAATAAAGCCCTGTTTTGGACCCTGCCAAATAACGAAGATGTCGTCGATAAACCTATACCAGACCCCCACAAATTGATGCCACCACTTACTTTCATCGGTAAAGACTATGGTTTCCTCCCACCAGCCCAGGAACAGATTAGCATATGATGGGGCACAGGGACTCCCCATCGCGGTGCCCCTGAGCTGGTGGAAGTACTTCCTGTCAAATATGAAAAAGTTTTTTGTGAGAGTAAATTGTAGAAGGTCTAGTACAAATCTACTGTGGGCCCTATGTTGAACTGCTCTAGATCTAAGAAAGTGGTCCACCGCTTTTAATCCCAGATGATGTGGGATATTGCTGTAGAGGGCCTCCACGTCTATGGAGGCCAAGAAGGAACCCTCAGCAAATTGTATCCCCTCGAGTTTGAGGAGTAGGTCAGATGTATCCCTTATGTATGAAGGAAGGGCTAATACGAATGGTCGAAGTACCTCATCAATGTAGACACCGCAGTTTTGGATCAGTGAGTCTGAGCCAGACACTATAGGACGACCTTTTAGTGGTTCAAGTCCCTTATGTACTTTAGGTGTGGTATAAAAAGTAGCTGTAAGGGGGTGGGCTGGTAAGAGGAAATCATGTTCATTTTTAGAAATTAACCTCTCGGTGTGTGCTACTTCAAGTATATCCGTCAATTCAGTTTTGTATTGAGTTATGGGGTCAGCGCTTAGGATTTCATATGTGGTTGAGTCACTGAGGATGGTGTTACACATTTTGATGTAATTAGTTTCTGTCATAATCACCAGGTTGCCCCCTTTATCAGAGGGCTTGATTATCAGTTTATTAATTTTCATCAATTTTTGTAATGCCTCGTATTCACCCTTAGATAGGTTGAAGTCTCTCGGGCCCATAGGTATTTTTTTCAGGTCCCTTTCTACCAACTTCAGAAAAATGTCTATGCTGGTAATATCACCCTGTGGTGGCATTTTTTTACTTTTGTTTTTAAGGGTCGTGAATGGGCCCTCCCCTTCATTACGGGTGTTTTCATCTAGCAAGTCAACCAAGGCTGAATATCCACCCATATCCTCTTCACTAAGACCCAATTGATTCAGTGTGATCTGGTTGTTGTGCGCAAAAAACTTTTTCCATTTCAGCTTTCTGCAAAACAAGTGTAAATCCTTCGTCCAACCAAAGCTATCATATTTATTAACGGGAACGTAATTAAGGCCCTTTTTCAATAAACTATATTCATCACTTGATAAGACATAATCAGATAGGTTTATAATCTGGCCCTGATTTAAGCCACCTTGGGTCTTAGGTAGTAGCCTGTATTGGCACTCCTCTCTAAAAAAGAAGAAGAAGAGGGCGCAGAAGAAGGTGCTGAGGAAGAGGGACCATTTGTAGTGTTGGGGCCTCTGCCATCGTACTGTGACTGTACATTTCTTTGGGGGCCTCTGTTGAAATTTCTGCCCCTGCCTCTCAATCTTTGCCTGAACCTTTTGCCACCTCTATAGGGGGCACTTGTTTGCAGACGCTCAGTATCAGAGTTATCAGTATCCGAGGATGAAATATCAGAGATACTGTTTTGATTAAATTTATAGGCCTGATTCTCACTAAAGGCTTTCAGATCTCTTTGAAATTGTGACTGTTTTCTCTCTTTGATGAAAGATTGATATTTCTCTACTGACGTCTGCAACAGGCCCTCCCGTCTGTTGAAATCTGGATCACTTTTTAGCCGTAGGATGTTATCTATTGATTTGTTCAATTGTGTGGTAGAGAGATCGAAGAGTTTTCGTTCCTCTTCAAGGAGTAACTGCATAAATCTAATGGATGAGTCGATAGACTCCTTAATCCATTTGTTCAGTAAATCAGGAGAGGCAGTTCTTGTTGATGGATTTATGTTAATCCTCAGACCATTTGGTATTACTCTATTTTTGATGTAATTTTCAAGGGCTTTAATTTCCCACCATGATTTTATGTGCTCTTTGTAGTCACCGTATAAATCACCAAATTGTGATTTCAGTGATTGATTAGCTGAGGTTGGACCAGGTTGTGTGCAAAAGGCCTGATTGGCGTCCTCAATCCAGGCGTCTGTGTTTAATGGGCCCGACAAAAAACTAGCCATGCCACAGAATTCAAAATCAACACCACTTGGAGCTGTCTTAGCAGCTACTTAAAGGTCAACGACAATCTATATTATACCAATAGGAACCCTTTATGTACTAAAGATAACACAGATAAAATATAGCTTTTAATTAATATACCAATTAAAACCATGCCACAAATACAATCAGATAAACACATAAAACACACAACCGTGCACTCTGGGATAACCCTGCCAAACAATACCTCTTAGTACTGCCTACCTATCAGTGGAGGTTGGCACCCTAAACACAGATACGAGATTGGTGCCCCCACTCACCGTCGGCTGTCCCTATGTCTCCTAGTATGGATCCTGATATAGGTGTCACATACAGACCAGCACTTACACTAGACAGGAAAAAGATAGGCAGAATAACTGGCTGATTGTATATATATATATTTATGAATAATCATATATATAAACTAGGTTTGTGACAGGGTGAGATACACGGACTAAAGACCAACAATGTGCATAACAAAAAAGTGCTCGTGTATTAAAATAGGCCTCACTACCTCTGTACCCTACTGCTGTGCAGCCTGCCTGGCTGTGGAGGTTGGCACCCTACTGGTCAGCGGAATGGCGCCCCCACTCAGCAACGACTGGCCCTGGGAAGCCCTAATATTAAATCCCAGCCTGATAATGATCAGACACAGATGTGTAAATTCACAAAAATGGCAAGGCACAAAAACATATATAGCTGCAGGGAGAAAAAGAAAAAAAGGAAAAAAAAAAAAACCCTTATCTTCAGCCGAAGATAGCCTAGTGCTTAGATATATGCATGGTAAACAGAGGGTGAGACCGATACTTATCAGTGTTGATATTTCATACGCCTCTACGCGTTTCACCCCAGCGGATCATCAGGAGGCCTTGATATGTAGATGCTGCATGGAATCATGCTTGGTGCACTTATATACATGTCTTAATGAGCTTACTAATAATGGGGCGGTGTGAGCATACCATGTTGTCACGATTATTTGAGCCCATGGATCCATTCTATATCCATTTTGCAAGCCGGCGAGAAAATCTCACCATACGGATACCATACGGAGGTTTACATGCTCAAAATACGCAGCCACACCCTGCCCATGGATGACATATGGATCACTGTTTTGGGATCATTTATGCGTATTGCATAAATAAATTTATGCGTATTGAAGAAATAAAAACCCAATATGGCTAAACAAAGAAGTAAGACAGGCAATTAACAGTAAAAAGAAAGCATTTGCACTACTAAAGCAGGATGGCACCATTGAAGCTCTAAAAAAATATAGGGAGAAAAATACTTTATCTAAAAAACTAATTAAAGCTGCCAAAAAGGAAACAGAGAAGCACATTGCTAAGGAGAGTAAAACTAATCCCAAACTGTTCTTCAACTATATCAATAGTAAAAGAATAAAAACTGAAAATGTAGGCCCCTTAAAAAATAGTGAGGAAAGAATGGTTGTAGATGACGAGGAAAAAGCTAACATATTAAACACCTTCTTCTCCACGGTATTCACGGTGGAAAATGAAATGCTAGGTGAAATCCCAAGAAACAATGAAAACCCTATATTAAGGGTCACCAATCTAACCCAAGAAGAGGTGCGAAACCGGCTAAATAAGATCAAAATAGATAAATCTCCGGGTCCGGATGGCATACACCCACGAGTACTAAGAGAACTAAGTAATGTAATAGATAAACCATTATTTCTTATTTTTACGGACTCTATAGCGACAAGGTCTGTTCCACAGGACTGGCGCATAGCAAATGTGGTGCCAATATTCAAAAAGGGCTCTAAAAGTGAACCTGGAAATTATAGGCCAGTAAGTCTAACCTCTATTGTTGGTAAAATATTTGAAGGGTTTCTGAGGGATGTTATTCTGGATTATCTCAATGAGAATAACTGTTTAACTCCATATCAGCATGGGTTTATGAGAAATCGCTCCTGTCAAACCAATCTAATCAGTTTGTATGAAGAGGTAAGCTATAGGCTGGACCACGGTGAGTCATTGGACGTGGTATATCTCGATTTTTCCAAAGCGTTTGATACCGTGCCGCACAAGAGGTTGGTACACAAAATGAGAATGCTTGGTCTGGGGGAAAATGTGTGTAAATGGGTTAGTAACTGGCTTAGTGATAGAAAGCAGAGGGTGGTTATAAATGGTATAGTCTCTAACTGGGTCGCTGTGACCAGTGGGGTACCGCAGGGGTCAGTATTGGGACCTGTTCTCTTCAACATATTCATTAATGATCTGGTAGAAGGTTTACACAGTAAAATATCGATATTTGCAGATGATACAAAACTATGTAAAGCAGTTAATACAAGAGAAGATAGTATTCTGCTACAGATGGATCTGGATAAGTTGGAAACTTGGGCTGAAAGGTGGCAGATGAGGTTTAACAATGATAAATGTAAGGTTATACACATGGGAAGAAGGAATCAATATCACCATTACACACTGAATGGGAAACCACTGGGTAAATCTGACAGGGAGAAGGACTTGGGGATCCTAGTTAATGATAAACTTACCTGGAGCAGCCAGTGCCAGGCAGCAGCTGCCAAGGCAAACAGGATCATGGGGTGCATTAAAAGAGGTCTGGATACACATGATGAGAGCATTATACTGCCTCTGTACAAATCCCTAGTTAGACCGCACATGGAGTACTGTGTTCAGTTTTGGGCACCGGTGCTCAGGAAGGATATAATGGAACTAGAGAGAGTACAAAGGAGGGCAACAAAATTAATAAAGGGGATGGGAGAACTACAATACCCAGATAGATTAGTGAAATTAGGATTATTTAGTCTAGAAAAAAGACGACTGAGGGGCGATCTAATAACCATGTATAAGTATATAAGGGGACAATACAAATATCTCGCTGAGGATCTGTTTATACCAAGGAAGGTGACGGGCACAAGGGGGCATTCTTTGCGTCTGGAGGAGAGAAGGTTTTTCCACCAACATAGAAGAGGATTCTTTACTGTTAGGGCAGTGAGAATCTGGAATTGCTTGCCTGAGGAGGTGGTGATGGCGAACTCAGTCGAGGGGTTCAAGAGAGGCCTGGATGTCTTCCTGGAGCAGAACAATATTGTATCATACAATTATTAGGTTCTGTAGAAGGACGTAGATCTGGGGATTTATTATGATGGAATATAGGCTGAACTGGATGGACAAATGTCTTTTTTCGGCCTTACTAACTATGTTACTATGTAAAATACGGACCGCATTTCCCTATGCCAAGTGTGACGCCGGCCTAAGAAATGAAGGTCAGTCAGTCTGAAAAATAGGGAAAATTTTGAAAGTGTCCCCAAGTGCAGTTGCAAAAACCATCAAGTGCTACAAAGAAACTGGCTCACATGAGGACAGCCCCAGGAAAGGAAGACCTAGAGTTGCCTCTGCTTCTGAGGATTAGTTTATCCGAGTCACCAGCCTCAGAAATCGTAGGTTAACAGCAGCTCTGATTAGAGACCAGATCAATGCCACACAGAGTTCTAGCAGCAGACACATCTCTACAACAATTGTTAAGAGGAGACTTTGTGCAGAAGGCCTTCATGGTAAAATAGCTGCTAGGAAACCACTGCTAAGTACAGGCAACAAGCAGAAGAGACTTGTTTGGGCTAAAGAACACAAGGAATGGACAGCAGACCAGTGGAAATCTGTGCTTTGGTCTGATGAGTCCAAATTTGAGATCTTTGGTTCCAACCACCGTGTCTTTGTGCGACGCAGAAAAGGTGAACGGATGGACTCTACATGCCTGGTTCCCACCGTGAAGCATGGAGGAAGAGGTGGGATGGTGTGGGGGTGCTTTGCTAGTGACACGGTTAGGGATTTATTCAAAATTGAAGGCATACTGAACCAGCATGGCTACCACAGCATCTTGCAGCGGCATGCTATTCTATCCGGTTTGCGTTTAGTTGGACCATCATTTATTTTTCAACAGGGCAATGACCTCAAACACACCTCCAGGCTGTGTAAAGGCTATTTGACCAAGAAGGAGAGTGATGGGATGCTACGCCAGATGACCTGGCCTCCACAGTCACCAGACCTGAACCCAATCGGGATGGTTTGGGGTGAGCTGGACCGCAGAGTGAAGGCAAAAGGGCCAACAAGTGCCAAGCATCTCTGGAAACTCCTTCAAGATTGTTGGAAGACCATTTCCGGTGACTATCTCTTGAAGCTCATCAAGAGAATGCCAAGAGTGTGCAAAGCAGTCATCAAAGCAAAAGGTGGCTACATTGAAGAACCTAGAATATAAGACATTTGCAGTTGTTTCACACTTTATTGTTAAGTATATAATTCCACATATGTTAATTCATAGTTTTGATGCCTTCAGTGTGAATTTACAATTTTCATAGTTCTGAAAATACAGAAAAATCTTTAAATGAGAAGGCGTGTCCAAACTTTTGGTCTATACTGTATATATTATGAGTCCTTATAATTAATCTTCATTGATTAGTTACCCCCTCAATAGCTAAGGATGTATGTGTCCTCCATCAAGAACTTGTCTATAAACGATGCCCATGTGGAAGGACTGATTCGCAGAATGACCTCTTTGCAGATAAATATATAGTTGAGGGCTGAAGCCAGACAAAAGTAATTTGTTATTTGAACCAGTTAGCTATGGACAGACATGTCCTTTTTTTTTTTTTTTTTTTTTATAAAAAATAAATGTAAAATGCTGCCTGGTCTTCCAGAAAAGCGATCATCTCCAGACAGCCGCCTACAACAGTCATCTGGATCGTATCTCCAGGGTGTGGACTTTCTAATGACAAGTAAAAGAGAACTGCATCTGTGTTGTTATCTGTATGTCATAGCAATAAACTAATAACTCGTCATTGACATGTGACATCCTGTGCAAGGAACTGGGACCTGCCTTATCTGCTCTGTCGGCTGCAGGAACTTTTTGCAAAGGCCGGAATGAAAAAAAACTGAATTTTTGTAACTAATTGGGTTCTCTGAAACTGGTTAGACTGTAATTATAATGCAATGTAAAGGAGATAAGAAGCACAAATACCAGAATCGTTCACATTACAGACTGAGCACGCCTGATGTATAGTAAGACTACAATAAGATGGGCTGTACTGAGTAAGCGTCGCTATTACTGCTGTTTTTCTACATCTATAGTATACTATACTTTATAGTTAGGCATTTTAGTTTAGTTGTGTGCACACAGCCTTGATTTATCATTTGCGTTGTTTTTTTTCTTTTTTAAAGTCACTTTTCAGTTTTGTGGCATTAATTGCTGTTTTTGGTGCCAAGTTCATCAAAATGGCAAACATGATTCCTGAATTTGGCAAAAAGCCAAAAATGGGCTTCCCCATCTTGAATTGCTTTTGCAACTTTTTGCCACTAAAAGTCACAATATGTCACCAATCAGCCAAAAATCACAGAAAAAAAATGGTGCCAATATATTAGGATATTCGAAAAATATACCAGACTGAAATGAAGTTGTGCCAAATTTTGAAACTTTTTTTTTTTTAAAGTTGCAATTGATGAATCAGAAAAAAACAAACATCTGGAATCACTAAATTCTGCCCAGAAAGCGGAGGGGGAAGTAAAAAAAGAACGGAAAAAAGTGCACATATAAACAAGACCCAGGTGCAAAGGCAATGAATGATGAATTCGTACCAATGTACATGACGTTTGGAAGCAGACACATGCCGACCATACAAGTCACCATTATCACATTTTTGGGGACCTCCTTATATGATCCCAAGGATTTAATTAAAGGGGTACGCCAATAAATTAGGGCATATCAGTAGGTAAGACATACCATACCAATTTGATCATTGGCTTATTCCCTGCACTGCAGTGCTCCTGTCCACTCATGGTTCACATAATTGTAAGATATTTGGGAGTTTTGGAAAACCAACACTTACCAATCAGGAAATCATTGCATTTTTTAGCAAAAGGGTAACAATGTTTTGAACTTTTGACTCTCACCATCCACTATTGCTTCAAACGCGAGACTACAATTATTTAGCAGATAATCATCCTGACTATCTCATACATAAATGTGACTTGCAACTATTTAGCATTTGGTTATCGATGCAGATTTTTGTCATGTCACTGTATTGTTACCGTTTTGCTCCTGGTGGTAGAAAAATCTTTTAATTCCTGTACACCACAAACTATAACCTAATAGCTCAATGTGCTATTAGGTTGATTCCCAAGCCAAAGGTTATTGGTTCGAATAGAGGAGCAACTAAGAAGAAGATTTCCCAAGAAAAGAAAAACAGCATCTTCAAGTCCATAGATCGCGGTCTACTGGCCAAGAAAATTGCCAAACTGTATCATGTGAATGCCAAGACAGATGGAAGAAAACAAAATGAAGTCTGTCCAACAATTTGAAAGGTGGACATCCAGGCAAAATATCGGAGTCAATAAGTCAGTCCATCACAAGGTCTATCAGTTCTGTCACGACAAACACAGAAGTGGAGGTGGCTCGTATGCTTCACAATAGTGAGATCACAGACACTCATGCAAGCACCGTGCGATGCACGTTACACAAGTCTGGAATGGTGGCCCGAAAAATGTGAAGAAACCTCAACTGCAATATAGTCATGAGAAGCGTCAGCTCGAGTTTGCAAAAAAAGGACAAAATGTGGATAGCAGACGATTAGAAACGGGTGATTTGAAGCGATGAGACGAAAGTCAGTAGACTAGGCTCTGATGGGTGCAAATGGGTCTGGAAAAGTACAAGAAAGTGTCCCAACAGGACATGGACCCAGAATATATGTCGAGATTGGCAAAGAAACAGTTAATTGACAATGAAGCAGAGGTGCTGGATTGGTCCCCACAGTCCCCAAATCTCAACCTAATCGAACACTTGTGGCTAGAGTTGAAGAATGAAAAACATATACATACCCAAGTAAGTCGACCAGTATGCCCCAACGTTGGGAATGTGTAGGAGAGAGCTGTTATTAAATTTCAGTCAAGAAATATTTGAATCTGATTAAGAGTATGACCAGAAGGATTCAGCCAGTGTGGAAAGCCAAAAGGTGGATTTACAAAATAGTAGAAATTAAAATTTAGATTTTTAGGAGTAAAACAATAATAATGCATGATAAGAATTTGCATAAATAATCATATGCTATAAAGCTGAAAGTCAAATTGATGTGTGAGATAGCCAAGATGATTGTCTGTAAAATGATTGTAGTCCCACTTTTGAAGCGGTAGTGGATGGTGAGATATGGAGCCTGAAAGTCAAAAGTTCAAAATGATACCTTGGTTGATGATTGGTTGCTTAATCTGTATTTGCAGTTTTCAGTTAATGAGATTCTCGTGCTTTGGGGTTTTATGTGGTGCTCTGCAGTGACCTGCCTCCTATTTTAAACACTGCATATAATAGCTTTGGGTTTGAAAAATCACTTACCGATAGATTGTACTGTGCATACGCCGCTGCCATCTTGCTGGAGCCAAATTAGTTTCTTTGTGCTTCATAAAAATGGTGCCCGCACATGCTCAGTAGCATCTATGGATAAGCGATGCTCTTAATCTGTGCAAGCCCCACCCACTGGTGGGCAAACTGGCACAGAATCTGTAATAGGTGTGTACGCACAATGGCAACTAGAGTAGAGTAGCTTATGGTCTTGTGCACATTATGTTGGGCCACTTATTCATGACTCCATCAGGGGTTCCATCCAAATCCCAGAAAGAGCAAATTTGGACGTGCCCTCAACAGAGCCCTTCAATCAATAGGGGCTACATTAGACTTTGTTTCAGCAGTCAATTTTGAGTCCTTTTTGGGGGCGGACTCTGAAACGTAATTTACAGGAATAAAAAAAGTGACGAAACTCATCATGGAGTCACAAATATGTGGCATGAGCAGGATCTGGACAGGGCCTAAATAGCACTCTACCTAGAAAACGTCCATGGGACAATCCTGATCTCCCCAGAAATCATGACAGTTCTGGCAATACAAGCCAGCTCCATTGGCATCCAGCACAAGTAAAGCGGGTTGCACCAGATGGTTATGGAGCTGGCTTGGAGGAGCCTGGTAACCTGATTTTTATACTTTATCTTTTTATTTTATGCTCTAAGACATTACCATTCTGCATAACAGTAATAGATGTTTCAGAACAGTATATCTAATTATAGGTTCCAACAAAAAGAAAGTTTTTAGGCACCAGTTACGGCAACAATGTTTCTGCATTAACCCCTGTTAAAGGGAACCTGTCACCTGAATTTGGCGGGACCAGTTTTCAGTCATATGGGTGGAGTTTTCAGGTGTTTTATTCACCCTTTCCTTACCCGCTGGCTGCATGCTGGCCGCAATATTGGATTGAAGTTCATTCTCTGTCCTCCGCCCATATGACCGAAAACCGGTCCCGCCAAATTCAGGTGACAGGTTCCCTTTAAATCTCCTTGAAGGTTCCCTTCGGGGTGGTGCAATCGCATAGATTAAATTCATAAAACAACGACGATGAAGAGAACAGTAGCACTAAGCCGATCCTTATTCATGCGTGATTTTAATCCATTACAAATATAACATTGTTAAATTACTGTCTGTCAGGTCTTTTTTACCACCTGGAAAAACTCCCCTGACGCCTGCACCTCTGCATGTAACAATATTATTTAAGCAAAGTATATGGCAGAAGTAATTCATTATAAGAGCTTAAAGAGTTATTCTGAAGTATCTTCCTGTAGCTCAGAGCTATGCAGCCTCCCTACTTCGTGGTTTTTGATGGGGGGGGGCACTCCTTGATTTCTGGGTAAGTAGAACTACAAAGCTCAGCACAAGTTCTGTTGTAACACATTCAGCCATCAGTGGTTTGTTCTGGAGTGTTCATGACTATCACAATATTTGTATATAAGGAGAAAACAGGGTATTTGAACAAGCACACAGCTTTGGACAGTGAAAGCCATGATTAAGAGAACTATTGGGAGATGGCGAAGCTGGGACCTGGTGATTAAAAATGAATTAACAGCAGCTTGTCAGAAGCCGAGAGGGAGGGAGGGAGCTTAGCAGTTAACTGAATCTCCATACATAGAAATCAATAGTCTGGAGAGAGCCATCTGGTATGTTAAGAGTTAACTCCTCTCCTAGACTGTAGGAACTCAATGGAAGCCAGCTGTACACTTTGAAAGATAAAATTTGTCCTTATGGGAGAATGTCAGCAGATTAAAAAGCAAGTCAATTGTAAACTTGCTGAATTTCATGCATTCTGATTTAAGCAATTTATTAACTTGAGAATACTCCTTTAAGCCTGTTGTGGTGCATAAGGTTATATAGTTCCATACTACAATCCATGTACTTATAACCTCTTCTAGAAGTAATGCCCTTACATTTGACATCTGATGGAGCACACAACTTTTTTTCTCTTGGAGTTCATAAGAAGGCATATAGTACTGACACCATGAAGTTGTGGGCACCATAAGGCCAGTTTCACACGTCAGTGTCTCCGGTACGTGAGGTGACAGTTTCCTCACGTACCGGAGACACTGACACACGTAGACACATAAAAATCAATGCATCTGTTCAGATGTCATTGATTTTTTGCGGACCGTGTCTCCGTGTGCCAAACACGGAGACATGTCAGTGTTCGTGGGAGCGCACTTATTACACAGACCCATTAAAATCAATGGGTCCGTGTAAAGCATGTACCGCACACGGACGTTGTACGTGTGCAGTCCGTGTGCAGTGCAGGAGACAGCGCTACATTAAGCACTGTCCCCCCCACTGGTGCTGAAGCCGCGATTCATATCTTCCCTGCAGCAGCGTTTGCTGTAGAGAAGATATTAATAATAGTGTTTAAAATAAAGATCTGTGTGCACCCCTACCCCCTCCCCCTCGCTGTTCTGAAAATACTCACCCGGCTCGCTCTCTCCCCGGCGCTGCTTCCTCTCCTGGCTGCATCTTCTCCTATATGCGGTCACGTGGGGCCGCTCATTTACAGTGATGAATATGCAGCTCCACCTCCCATAGGGGTGGAGCCGCATATTCATAACTGTAATCGGCGGCCCCACGTAACCGTATACAGGAGAAGATGCGGCCAGAACAGGAAGAAGCGACAGCCAACGAGGGAGCTGGGTGAGTATTTTCAGAACAGCGGGGGGGGCGCATACATCTTTATTTTAAACACTATTATTCATATCTTCCCTGCAGCAAACGCTGCTGCAGGGAAGATATGAATCGCAGCTTCAGTGTTATGAATAGGTAATTCAGAACCACAAGGGACCTTGAAGTTCAGAGCACACAAGTGACCTGACAAAAACCACAAAACATAGGATGAGCTCTGAGACGTGGGAACTCTGCTGACCGCAATCCCTAAACCTATCAAACCACACTAGAGGTAGCCGTGGATTGCGCCTAACGCTCCCTATGCAACTCGGCACAGCCTGAGAAACTAGCTAGCCTGAAGATAGAAAAATAAGCCTACCTTGCCTCAGAGAAATTCCCCAAAGGAAAAGGCAGCCCCCCACATATAATGACTGAGTTAAGATGAAAATACAAACACAGAGATGAAATAGATTTAGCAAAGTGAGGCCCGACTTACTGAATAGACCGAGGATAGGAAAGATAGCTTTGCGGTCAACACAAAAACCTACAAACAACCACGCAGAGGGGCAAAAAGACCCTCCGCACCGACTAACGGTACGGAGGTGCTCCCTCTGCGTCTCAGAGCTTCCAGCAAGCAAGCAAAACCAAAAAAGCAAGCTGGACAGAAAATATAGCAACAAAAGTAACACAAGCAGAACTTAGCTTATGCTGAGCAGACAGGCCACAGGAACGATCCAGGAGGAAGCAAGACCAATACTAGAACATTGACTGGAGGCCAGGATCAAAGCACTAGGTGGAGTTAAATAGAGCAGCCCCTAACGACTTAACCTCACACCTGAGGAAGGAAACTCAAAAGCCGCAGTACCACTAGTGACCACAGGAGGGAGCTTGATCACAGAATTCACAACAGTACCCCCCCCTTGAGGCGGGGTCACCGAACCCTCACCAGAGCCCCCAGGCCGACCAGGATGAGCCATATGAAAGGCACGAACAAGATCGGCAGCATGGACATCAGAGGCAAAGACCCAGGAATTATCTTCCTGACCATAACCCTTCCACTTAACCAGATACTGGAGTTTCCGTCTCGAAACACGAGAATCCAAAATCTTCACTATATACTCCAACTCCCCCTCCACCAAAACCGGGGCAGGAGGATCAACAGATGGAACCACAGGCGCCACGTATCTCCGCAACAATGACCTATGGAATACATTATGGATGGAAAAAGAATCTGGAAGGGTCAAACGAAAAGACACAGGATTAAGAACCTCAGAAATCCTATACGGACCAATGAAACGAGGCTTAAACTTAGGAGAGGAAACCATCATAGGAATATAACGAGATGACAACCAAACCAAATCCCCAACACAAAGTCGGGGACCCACACAGCGTCTGCGATTAGCGAAACGTTGAGCCTTCTCCTGGGACAAGGTCAAATTGTCCACTACATGAGTCCAAATCCGCTGCAACCTGTCCACCACAGTATCCACACCAGGACAGTCCGAAGACTCAACCTGCCCTGAAGAGAAACGAGGATGGAACCCAGAATTGCAGAAAAACGGTGAAACCAAGGTAGCCGAGCTGGCCCGATTATTAAGAGCGAACTCAGCCAACGGCAAAAAGGACACCCAATCATCCTGATCAGCAGAAACAAAACATCTCAGATATGTTTCCAAGGTCTGATTGGTTCGTTCGGTCTGGCCATTTGTCTGAGGATGGAAAGCCGAGGAAAAAGACAAATCAATGCCCATCCTAGCACAAAAGGCTCGCCAAAACCTTGAAACAAACTGGGAACCTCTGTCAGAAACGATGTTCTCTGGAATGCCATGTAAACGAACCACATGCTGGAAGAACAATGGCACCAAATCAGAGGAGGAAGGTAATTTAGACAAGGGTACCAAATGGATCATCTTAGAGAAGCGATCACAAACTACCCAAATGACCGACATTTTTTGAGAGACGGGGAGATCCGAAATAAAATCCATAGAGATATGTGTCCAAGGCCTCTTCGGGATCGGCAAGGGCAAAAGCAACCCACTGGCACAAGAACAGCAGGGCTTAGCCCAAGCACAAATCCCACAGGACTGCACAAAAGAACGCACATCCCGCGACAGACGGCCACCAAAAGGATCTAGCCACCAAATCTCTGGTACCAAAGATTCCAGGATGACCAGCCAACACCGAACAATGAACCTCAGAGATAACTTTATTCGTCCACCTATCAGGGACAAACAGTTTCTCTGCTGGGCAACGATCAGGTTTATTAGCCTGAAATTTTTGCAGCACCCGCCGCAAATCAGGGGAGATGGCAGACACAATTACTCCCTCTTTGAGAATACCCGCCGGCTCAGGCAAACCCGGAGAGTCGGGCACAAAACTCCTAGACAGAGCATCCGCCTTCACATTTTTAGAGCCCGGAAGGTACGAAACCACAAAGTCAAAACGGGAGAAAAACAGCGACCAACGAGCCTGTCTAGGATTCAACCGTTTGGCAGACTCGAGATAAGTCAAGTTCTTGTGATCCGTCAAGACCACCACGCGATGCTTAGCTCCTTCAAGCCAATGACGCCACTCCTCGAATGCCCACTTCATGGCCAGCAACTCTCGATTGCCAACATCATAATTTCGCTCAGCAGGCGAAAACTTCCTGGAAAAGAAGGCGCATGGCTTCATCACCGAGCAATCAGCACCTCTTTGTGACAAAACAGCCCCCGCTCCAATTTCAGAAGCATCAACCTCAACCTGAAACGGAAGCGAAACATCTGGTTGACACAACACAGGGGCAGAAGAAAAACGACGCTTTAACTCTTGAAAAGCTTCCACAGCAGCAGAAGACCAGTTGACCACATCAGCACCCTTCTTGGTCAAATCGGTCAATGGTTTAGCAATACTAGAAAAATTACAGATGAAGCGACGATAAAAATTAGCAAAGCCAAGGAACTTTTGCAGACTCTTCAGAGATGTCGGCTGAGTCCAATCATAAATGGCCTGGACCTTAACAGGGTCCATCTCGATGGTAGAAGGGGAAAAAATGAACCCCAAAAATGAAACCTTCTGAACACCAAAGAGACACTTTGACCCCTTCACAAACAAAGAATTAGCACGCAGGACCTGGAACACCATTCTGACCTGCTTCACATGAGACTCCCAATCATCCGAGAAGACCAAAATATCATCAAAGTATACAATCAGGAATTTATCCAGGTACTCTCGGAAGATGTCATGCATAAAGGACTGAAATACTGATGGAGCATTGGCAAGTCCGAATGGCATAACTAGGTACTCAAAATGGCCCTCGGGCGTATTAAATGCAGTTTTCCATTCATCGCCCCGTTTAATACGCACAAGATTATATGCACCACGAAGATCTATCTTGGTGAACCAACTAGCCCCCTTAATCCGAGCAAACAAATCAGATAGCAGCGGCAAGGGGTACTGAAATTTGACCGTGATTTTATTTAGAAGGCGGTAATCAATACAAGGTCTCAGCGAACCATCCTTTTTGGCCACAAAAAAGAACCCTGCTCCCAATGGCGATGACGACGGCCGAATATGACCCTTCTCCAAGGATTCTTTTATGTAACTCCGCATACCGGCGTGCTCAGGTACAGATAAATTAAACAGTCGACCCTTAGGAAACTTACTACCAGGAATCAACTCGATAGCACAATCACAATCCCTATGCGGAGGTAGGGCATTGGACTTGGGCTCATCGAATACATCCCGGTAATCAGACAAGAACTCTGGGACCTCAGAAGGGGTGGATGATGAGATAGACAGAAATGGAACATCACCATGTACCCCCTGACAACCCCAGCTGGACACAGACATTGATTTCCAATCTAATACTGGGTTATGGACTTGTAGCCATGGCAACCCCAACACGACCACATCATGCAGATTTTGCAACACCAGAAAGCGAATATCCTCCTGGTGCGCAGGAGCCATGCACATGGTCAGCTGGGTCCAATACTGAGGCTTATTCTTGGCCAAAGGCGTAGCATCAATTCCTCTCAATGGACTAAGACACTGCAAGGGCTCCAAGACAAACCCACAGCGCCTAGCAAACTCCAAGTCCATCAAATTCAGGGCAGCGCCTGAATCCACAAATGCCATGACAGAATAGGAAGACAAAGAGCAGATCAAAGTAATGGACAAAAGAAATTTTGACTGTACCGTACCAATGGTGGCAGACTTAGCGAACCGCTTAGTGCGCTTAGGACAATCGGAGATAGCATGAGTGGAATCACCACAGTAGAAACACAGCCCATTCTGACGTCTGTGTTCTTGCCTTTCAGCTCTGGTCAAAGTCCTATCGCACTGCATAGGCTCAGGTTTATGCTCAGATAATACCGCCAAATGGTGCACAGATTTACGCTCACGCAAGCGTCGACCGATCTGAATGGCCAAAGACATAGACTCATTCAGACCAGCAGGCATAGGAAATCCCACCATGACATCCTTAAGGGCTTCAGAGAGACCCTTTCTGAAGATTGCTGCCAAAGCATATTCATTCCATTGAGTGAGCACAGACCACTTTCTAAACTTCTGACAATAAATCTCTATCTCATCCTGACCCTGACACAGAGCCAGCAAATTTTTCTCTGCCTGATCCACTGAATTAGGTTCATCGTACAGTAATCCGAGCGCCAGAAAAAACGCATCAATATTACATAATGCAGGATCTCCTGGTGCAAGGGAAAATGCCCAGTCTTGAGGGTCACCACGTAATAAAGAAATAATGATCTTAACTTGTTGAACTGGGTCACCAGAGGAGCGAGGTTTCAACGCCAGAAACAGTTTGCAATTATTTTTGAAACTCAGAAATTTAGCTCTATCTCCAGAAAACAAATCAGGAATAGGAATTCTTGGTTCTAACATAGAATTCTGAGCCACAAAGTCTTGAATATTTTGTACTCTTGCAGTGAGAAGATCCACACATGAAGACAGACCTTTAATGTCCATCACCACACCTGTGTCCTGAACCACCCAAATGTCTAGGGGAAAAAAAAGGCAAAACACAGTGCAAAGAAAAAAAAATGGTCTCAGAACTTCTTTTTTCCCTCTATTGAGAAGCATAGTACTTTGGTCCTCCAGTACTGTTATGAATAGGTAATTCAGAACCACAATGGACCTTGAAGTTCAGAGCACACAAGTGACCTGACAAAAACCACAAAACATAGGACGAACTCTGAGACGTGGGAACTCTGCTGACCGCAATCCCTAAACCTATCAAACCACACTAGAGGTAGCCGTGGATTGCGCCTAATGCTCCCTATGCAACTCGGCACAGCCTGAGAAACTAGCTAGCCTGAAGATAGAAAAATAAGCCTACCTTGCCTCAGAGAAATTCCCCAAAGTAAAAGGCAGCCCCCCACATATAATGACTGTGAGTTAAGATGAAAATACAAACACAGAGATGAAATAGATTTAGCAAAGTGAGGCCCGACTTACTGAATAGACCGAGGATAGGAAAGATAGCTTTGCGGTCAACACAAAAACCTACAAACAACCACGCAGAGGGGCAAAAAGACCCTCCGCACCGACTAACGGTATGGAGGTGCTCCCTCTGCGTCTCAGAGCTTCCAGCAAGCAAGCAAAACCAAAAAAGCAAGCTGGACAGAAAATATAGCAACAAAAGTAACACAAGCAGAACTTAGCTTATGCTGAGCAGACAGGCCACAGGAACGATCCAGGAGGAAGCAAGACCAATACTAGAACATTGACTGGAGGCCAGGATCAAAGCACTAGGTGGAGTTAAATAGAGCAGCCCCTAACGACTTAACCTCACACCTGAGGAAGGAAACTCAGAAGCCGCAGTACCACTAGTGACCACAGGAGGGAGCTTGATCACAGAATTCACAACACTTCAGCACCAGATGCTGGTACGTGTGGTACCCAGCACGGTGCGTGTGGTACCCAGTGGGCACACGGGCGGCACCCGTGTGCCGCACTGATGTGCCACAAAAACGTAGGGGCACACGGACACGGATAATTCTATACCGATTTTTTCCGGTACCGGAATTATCTGGACGTGTGAGACTGCCCTAACAGATAGTGAATGTTCCGAGAACTGCGAGGGGATAAGGAATGTTTCAAGGTATTTGATTTAATAATTATAAGGTTTGTTGTGGTTGATCAAAGATATATGGAAGCAGTCTATTTTTATCAAATGGGAGATACACTTTAATTAAACATTTCCAATATAAATCCATTATGTTACACTCCCATTCTTCTGCATATACCAGAATGGAATTTATTACAATGAAAGCAACATTACAACCAGACTGTTATAGACTGGAAGAAAATTGTTAGTAGTGAGTATATGTTACACCTCTGGCTTCAACAGTATTCATTAAAGACTTATTCAGAGCAATTAGGTAACCCTAGACTGAATGCTGGTTACAGAATGACAGGTGTTTGGAGCTGCCCCCACAGCACCTTTATATACTAATTGTCATGTAGATGAAGCCTGTTGGTTTGATCCCAAGCCAGAACTGAACTACCTACAATAGGGTTTGTTGTTAGGGCCATTGTAAGACACATTCCCAGAATTCATGACATGCAAAATTTGTTCTAAAATCTTTATATGCTTTCTGGAAAAAGCGAATGACATTCCTATTATGAAAGAAAGATCTTCATCTTTTCAAGCGCATATGAATTTAAAATGCATAGATTATGCCCTTCTACTGCACCATAAAGGCATAGAAATCATATAGAAATATCGGTGTGAATGACCAAAGTAGAAAGGAAATAGGTAAAAACTACATTTTTATTGATAAGATTTATAAACAGTAAAAATACCAAGTTATCTCATGACTAACACTGGTATTTTTACTGTTTATAAATCTCATCAATAAAAAATATTTTTTACCCATTTTCTTTCTACTTTGGTCATTCACACTAGATTTATATATGATTTCTATGTATGTGGTGTAGACCCATAACCTAAGTCCTTTATACATACCGTACTTCATCGTTTTACTTTTTTATTTTGCACACAATGCTATAGTTTGCCATAAAGGCATATTAGCCTTATTTTCTTTTAAGCCAATGTACACCAGGGTTTTTTTTTTATTGTTTAATTCATTTTTAAATGCAAAATTCAAGCAAATAGTATTCATTAAAAATATTCTATGTTGCTGCTGCAAGATTTTGTAAGGCTAGTGTGACAAAGTCACTGGTAAAGTACTAGCGGAGAGACATGTGTCACTACGCTTAATGGCGTCCATTATGTAAAACCCAGAGTATTTTCCTCCAGCTCACCATGTGCCGTGAGGGGGTTAAGCTAGTTTTCATAATGGGCTGGCTTTTATGTGGACATCCATAGAGAAGGAGGGAGGATGTCCACCTTATCTCCACCTGCAGAACAGGCAAAATTGTGTGCTGACAGAGCCTGTGTGATGTCACAGTCATGAGTTCAGTCACATGGAGGAGTCACATGGTCTGAGGCTTAAATAGAAAGGCTCCATAGGCAGTCTTTGTTCAGCAAGACTGGAGAGAGGATCTCCAGTGGTTTTGTGTCCTGAGGAGGAAAGACTGAACCCATGTTGCTCCAGAGCGGGATGTTACCTGCAAACGTATGGACTGTGTTTCTGCATTTTTGTTTTCTTTGTTGTTTTCCTGTTTTTGCCTGAAGGGCTATGTTTATGTTCCCCTTCTTGTTGGTTTATGCTGCCATATAATAAACCGAAGATTTAACGAGACTGTGTTCCTGTTTTGTACCTCTGTGTTCCACCAAGTGAGTTGAACTACCACACTAGGTGCACATTGCATTTATGGCCACTGTCCAGTGCTTATGCTCAGGAGGCACATGACATGGGCAACAGAATTAACCCCTTTCTGACCTCAGATGGGATAGTACGTCCGAGATCAGAACCCCCGCTTTAATGCCGGCTCCGGCAGTGAGCCCGCATCAAAGCCGGGACATGTCAGCTGTTTTGAACAGCTGACATGTGCCCGCAATAGTGGCGGGTGGAATTGCAATTCACCCGCCGCTATTAACTAGTTACAGTGGGGCAAAAAAGTATTTAGTCAGTCAGCAATAGTGCAAGTTCCACCACTTAAAAAGATGAGAGGCGTCTGTAATTTACATCATAGGTAGATCTCAACTATGGGAGACAAACTGAAAAAAACAGACAATGTGATTTTCTGGATTTTTTTTCTAACATTTTATTTGCATATTATGGTGGAAAATAAGTATTTGGTCAGAAACAAAATTTCATCTCAATACTTTGTAATATATCCTTTGTTGGCAATGACAGAGGTCAAACGTTTTCTGTAAGTCTTCACAAGGTTGCCACACACTGTTGTTGGTATGTTGGCCCATTCCTCCATGCAGATCTCCTCTAGAGCAGTGATGTTTTTGGCTTTTCGCTTGGCAACACGGACTTTCAACTCCCTCCAAAGGTTTTCTATAGGGTTGAGATCTGGAGACTGGCTAGGCCACTCCAGGACCTTGAAATGCTTCTTACGAAGCCACTCCTTCCTTGCCCTGGCGGTGTGCTTTGGATCATTGTCATGTTGAAAGACCCAGCCACGTTTCATCTTCAATGCCCTTGCTGATGGAAGGAGGTTTGCACTCAAAATCTCACGATACATGGCCCCATTCATTCTTTCATGTACCCGGATCAGTCGTCCTGGCCCCTTTGCAGAGAAACAGCCCCAAAGCATGATGTTTCCACCACCATGCTTTACAGTAGGTATGGTGTTTGATGGATGCAACTCAGTATTCTTTTTCCTCCAAACACGACAAGTTGTGTTTCTACCAAACAGTTCCAGTTTGGTTTCATCAGACCATAGGACATTCTCCCAAAACTCCTCTGGATCATCCAAATGCTCTCTAGCAAACTTCAGACGGGCCCGGACATGTACTGGCTTAAGCAGTGGGACACGTCTGGCACTGCAGGATCTGAGTCCATGGTGGCGTAGTGTGTTACTTATGGTAGGCCTTGTTACATTGGTCCCAGCTCTCTGCAGTTCATTCACTAGGTCCCCCCGCGTGGTTCTGGGATTTTTGCTCACAGTTCTTGTGATCATTCTGACCCCACGGGGTGGGATTTTGCGTGGAGCCCCAGATCGAGGGAGATTATCAGTGGTCTTGTATGTCTTCCATTTTCTAATTATTGCTCCCACTGTTGATTTCTTCACTCCAAGCTGGTTGGCTATTGCAGATTCAGTCTTCCCAGCCTGGTGCAGGGCTACAATTTTGTTTCTGGTGTTCTTTGACAGCTCTTTGGTCTTCACCATAGTGGAGTTTGGAGTCAGACTGTTTGAGGGTGTGCACAGGTGTCTTTTTATACTGATAACAAGTTTAAACAGGTGCCATTACTACAGGTAATGAGTGGAGGAAAGAGGAGACTCTTAAAGAAGAAGTTACAGGTCTGTGAGAGCCAGAAATCTTGATTGTTTGTTTCTGACCAAATACTTATTTTCCACCATAATATGCAAAAAAAATGATAAAAAAACAGACAATGTGATATTCTGGATTTTTTTTTCTCAGTTTGTCTCCCATAGTTGAGGTCTACCTATGATGTAAATTACAGACGCCTCTCATCTTTTTAAGTGGTGGAACTTGCACTATTGCTGACTGACTAAATACTTTTTTGCCCCACTGTAAATGCCGCTGTCAAACGCTGACAGCGGCATTTAGCAACCGCTTCCGGCCATCTGGCCGGAAATGAGCGCATCGCTGACCCCTGTCACGTGATCTTGGGTCAGCGATGAGTCAGCATGACAGCCAGAGGTCTATTGAAGACCTCTGATTGTTGATGCCGGTTTGCTGTGAACGCCACCCTGTGGTCGGTGCTCATAGCAAGCCTGTAATTCCGCTACATAGGGGCAATCTATGCATCGCTCCTATGTAGCAGAGGCGATCAAGTTGTGCCAGCTTCTAGGCTCCAATGGAGGCTATTGAAGGATGGAAAAATTAAAAAAAAAAACATGAAAGAAAATATAAAAGTTTAAGTCACCCCCCTTTCGCCCCATTCAAAATGAAAAAAAAAAAAAAAAAACCTACACATTTGGTGTCGCCGTGTTCAGAATCGCCCGATCTATCTGTAAAAAAAAAGGATTAACCTGATCGCTGAACGGCGTATTGAGAAAAAAAATTCGAAACACCAGAATTACTTTATTTGGTCGCAGCGACATTGCATTAAAATGCAATAACGGGCGATCAAAAGAACGTATATGCACTAAAATGGTATCATTAAAAACATCAGCTCGGCACGCAAAAAATAACCCCTCAACCGACCACAGATCATGAAAAATGGACCCGGCACGGGTATCGGAAAAGTGCGCTTTTTTTTTAGCAAAGTTTGGAATTTTTTTTTACCACTTAGATACAAAAGAACCTAGACATGTTTGGTGTCTATGAACTTGTAATGACCTGGAGAATCAAAATGGTCAGTTTTAGCATTTAGTGAGTCTAGCAAAAAAGTCATACAAAAAACAAGTGGGATTGCACTTTTTTTGCAATTTCACAGCACTTGGAATTTACCAGTTTTCTAGTACATGACATGCAAAACTCAATGTTGTTGTTCAAAAGTACAACTTGTCCCGCAAAAAATAAGCCCTCACATGGCCATATTGATGGAAAAATAAAAAAAGTTATGGCTCTGGGAAGGAGGGGAGCAAAAACAAAAATGAAAAAACAAAAATATCCAGGGTCGTGAAGGGATTAAAGGGAACCTTTGGGCAGAAAGATTTTTCTGTATTTTCATGACTATGAAAATTGTAAATTCACACTGAAAGCATTAAAACCATGAATTAACACATGTGGAATTATATACTTGAATTATATACTTGAAAATATGTCTTATATAGTCTAGGCTCTTCAAAGTAGCCACCTTTTGCTTTAAAGTGATGCATAGGCAGCATCAATAGTAAAAAGTTGGTCACACGGGGTTTATAGCAGCGTTAACGGAGTGCGTTACACCGCGGCATAACGCGGTCTGCTAATGCTGCCATTAACCCTGTGTGAGTGCTGACTGCGGGGAGTATGGAGCGGGCGCCGACTTAGGGGAGTAAGGAGCGGCCATTTTGCCGCCAGACTGTGCCCGTCGCTGATTGGTCATGGCTGTTTTGCCGCGACCAATCAGCGACTTGGGATTTCCGTTACAGACAGACAGAAAGATGGAAGTGACCCTTAGACAATTATATAGTAGATATATATATATATATATATATATATATATATATATATATACATACACACACACACTCACATCGATAGCTGCTACTGTGCCATTTTCAAGCTGATTTTTTTTTTGAATGAATATCAGGATTACAGTGAACAAATTAATCAAATGTAGCCAAAGACCTAATATGATTGAGCAGGCAAAAGAAAAAAAAAAGTAATTTTAACATTGCAGCAACATTCAGGAGAAAGCGCCTCATATGTTAAGTTAAAATCCAGATCATGATGGATGCTTAAAAGGAATCTGTCAGCAGGTGTTTGCTATGTAATTGTGGTGCCCCAGAGGGTCCAGTCACTACAGAGGTACTGCACCTCACCCAGAGGAGTGGTACTCCGCTCTCAGGTAAGGAGGGGACACTACACAGTACCCACACACTAGCATCCAACACTAGACCTCTATAGGCCTGGAGGGAACCAAGTAGAGGGTGTGGGTGGATGAAGTAGAGAGGGGTTGTAATGGAAACAGGAGGGAGGAGTCAGGAAGATTCTGGAAAGGCAGTGAGTGAGAAGGAGTGGAGCAGAGCAGATGTGTGAGAGAGTTGGAGCTGGGTATTTGAGCAGTGCGGAGTTAGCCCCAGCAAGAGAGGACAGAAAGAGAGAACAAGGAATATAGAGAACGAAGCTCCTGACAGAAAGAAGAGAGAAGGAGTCCTAGGGGCACGGGTAGTGAGGAATACACCCGTGGGGCCCGTATCCACATCGACTGTATTTGGGTGGAGGGACCAGGTCGCAGTGGGGGAACCGGCCCCCAAGACTAATGGAGAACTACAAGGCAAAGCTAGCAAGCCGGAGGCTGTGGTATCTGTATGTGCCACATCCACACATATTCGCTGAAAAGGCAGCCATATAGGATCAAGGGGACCAAGAGGATGTCGCCCAACAAGATCCGAGGCTGCTGGCTTGGGACACTGTGTGAAGGCATAGGGCAGGAGAGGCAGGAGCCAGCACAGCGATACGGCCAGGAAAGGAACATAAGAATGGGATTCCGGCAAAGTGTACCCCAAAATACCTGAGAGCAGGCTGAGCCACAGACCCGGAGGACACAGCACCTGGGCTGGGGATTGCATCTAAGAACGGTGAGTAAAAGTGTGGAAACTGCACCACCATGCTGTGTCCTCAATTATTACTGAGTGACCTGCCCTGCACCACAATATCCACCATCACATTTAACACCAAAACTGCCCTGGAGCTTAGCTCTACCCGTGGGGAGCTGTAATATCTCTGCTGCATCAACATCTGCCACAGAGGACCTGAACTGCAGCATCGACCACTCATTGCCGAACACCACAGGTGGAGTCACGAAGTAATCCCTTATAAATTTTATTCCCCTTGCATCATTAACATCATCATCATTAATTTTATTGGACACCCAAGGCCACGGACCGGGTCGCTGCTGCTGTGACAATCCCCTTAAGAACCGTCAGACCCAGCCCGAGTACCTCACGGTCCTAGCAGGTACTCCATAATCTGATAACAGCATGAGGTGGGGGGCTAAAACCCAGATTTCAGAGGTGCCTCTCATCAAACTTACAATGTTTCATAAGCTACTAGTGCTAAAACTTTGCTGTGACTAGCTGGTCTCTGAGCACTGGTCTCACACACCCCTTCCTGTGACAGTGAACTCACTGTCTATGGACATTGCATATACAGAGTCTGATGTGGGCGGGGGAAGCTTTTCACCTCTGCTTCAATGCTAAATGTAAAAGCTCTGACTGTGTCAAAACGGCAGCACGCAGTAAACTAAGTGATACATCGTTAGATTCAGCTTCTCCTTTCCTACATTATGCTGCTCTCAGATGAGGTAGCAAAAACCTGGTGACAGATTCCCTTTAAAGCCCCCATGCACAAATGATACTCACCAATTGACAGAATTCCCAATACACAGAAACATTCAGCCTCAGATAAAATATGCTCAGCCAAGTTCCGTGAAGGAACCATGAGTACTCCACACACATTAGACAGTGGCCAATCCCACCGATATCTTTAATCTAATGTGTATCAGATTTTTTACAGTGGCCTCCATGACATCCCCATTGACACTTCCTTCTCAGCTGCCACTAAACTTCTATCTCTCACTTCCTCCTTCGGCCTCAATGGTTCTCTGCAGACAAAGATGGTCACACACTGGACCTCATCTTCACTCGCCTCTGCTCCCTATCTAACCTCTCTCTCACCTCCTCTTTCTGACCACAATCTACTCACAGTCTCTTCCCTCTCCACTCCTTGTCTACAATCCCCACCCAATAAACGTGCACACCCTTGTGGAAATCTTAAACACCTCAATCTACACTCACTCTCTGAATCCCTCCTCCCTCTCACAGACATAAGTTCCCTACACAATGTGGATGACGCTGCCGCTCCATATAAATACCACAATAGTTGTAGCTTTGGAATCTCTTGCCCCTCTCACACATACCAAAGCTCACAAAATCAAGAGACAGCCCTGGCACACCAGCCTGACCAAAGAACTGAAGCGAGCTTCCAGGGCTGCTGAACGCAGATGGAAAAGATCCCACTCCAACGAGCACTTCATTGCATTCAAACAGTCCCTCACTACTTGCCACAGCAAAGCAAACCTACTTCTTATCTCTCATATCCTCCCTGTCTCACAACCCTAAACAGTTATTCAACACCTTCAATTCTCTCCTCTGTCCCCCAGTACCTCCTCCCTCCCCATTCATCTCAGCTGAAGACTTTGCTTCATTTTTCCAGCAGAAGATTGAGAACATCAGAGACAGTTTTAGTGGACAACCCCCAGAAACCTTCCTCCCAACTACCCAGCCCTCTACCTCCAAAACCAACTTCTCCACCATTACAGAAGATCGACTCTCCACTCTACTCTCAAGATCGCATCTCACCACCTGTGCACTTGACCCGATCCCATCCCACCTCATCCCAAACCTCGCCACAGTCTTCATCCCAACCCTAACCCATTTCTTCAACCTATCACTAACAACTGGTGTTTTCCCCTCAAGCTTTAAACATGTCTCAATCACACCTATCCTCAAAAAGCCCTGTCTTGACCCATCCTCTGTATCCAGCTATTGCCCTATATCACTTCTCCCCTATGCCTCAAAACTACTGGAACAACACGTCCATATTGAACTGTCTTCCCATCTATCTTACTGCTCTGTCTTCAACCGCTTACAATCAGGTTTCCGGTCACACCATTCCACTGAAACTGCCTTAACTAAGGTCACCAATGACCTATTAACCGCCAAGAGCAAGCAACACTACTCTATCCTCCTCATCCTGGACCTGTCCTCTGCCTTTGACACAGTGGACCATTCCCTGTTGCTGCGGACCCTCTCATCCCTTGGCATCACAGACTTGGCCCCATCTTGGATCTCATCATACCTAACTGACCAGACATTCAGCATCTCCCACTCACATACCACCTCCTCACCTCGCCCCCTATCTGTCGGAGTCCCGCAAGGTTCAGTTCTAGGGCCGCTGCTCTTCTCCATCTACACCTTTGGCCTGGGACAGCTCATAGAATCTCACGGCTTTCAGTATTATCTCTATGCTGACGACACACAGGTTTACATCTCTGGACCAGATATCACCACCCTACTAACCGGAATCCCTCAATGTCTGTCCGCTATTTCATCCTTCTCCGCTAGATTTCTAAAACTTAACATGGACAAAACAGAATTCATTGTCTTTCCCCATCTTATGCGACCCACCCAACGAACCTAGGCAGGGTCCTCTCTCCTCCTGTACCAGTTGTGACTTGTATTGTTTAAGATTATTGTACTTGTTTTTATTATGTATACCCTCCTCACATGTAAAGCGCCATGGAATAAACGGCACTATAATAATACTGTAAATAATAATAATAAGTAATAATAATATAGGCTATAAAAAAAAAAAATAAGGCTGCGCGGCACTCCAACTAGGCTATAAAGGCATCAATTTAAAATATACATCATGAAAAGACTTTGCAAAAATCGTATATACTTACCGATAACGGTATTTCTCTGATCCCATGACGGCACCACAGAGAGAGAGAGAGATCCGCCCTCAGAGACAGGAAACCTACAGATGAAAATGGCGGTACCTCTCTCCCCCATCAGTTGGTTTACAGAGCATTATAATTATACAGAACTTTCAGCTGCAGCTCAAATGATTATGCAAACAAAATTTATTGGACTTAAACTTAAAAGAGGCACCGCGTGGCTAATTATTAACCCCTTCCCGACCTTTGACGCCACGTAGGCGTCATGAAAGTCGGTGCCATTCCGACCCATGACGCCTATGCGGCGTCATGGAAAGATCGCGTCCCTGCAGATCGGGTGAAAGGGTTAACTCCCATTTCACCCGATCTGCAGGGACAGGGGGAGTGGTAGTTTAGCCCAGGGGGGGTGGCTTCACCCCCTCGTGGCTACGATCGCTCTGATTGGCTGTTGAAAGTGAAACTGCCAATCAGAGCGATTTGTAATATTTCACCCATTATAACGGGTGAAATATTACAATCCAGCCATGGCCGATGCTGAAATATCATCGGCCATGGCTGGAAATACTAGTGTGCCCCCACCCCACCCCTCCGATCGCCCCCCCACCCCCCCGATCTGGCCGGTACACTGCTCCGGCTCCCCTCCGTCCAGTGCTCCGCTCCTCCCCCGTGCTCGTGTCCGCTCCCCCCGTGCTCCAATCACCCCCCCGTGCTCCAATCACCCCCCCTGCACTCCGATCCACCCCCCCCGTGCTCCGTTCCACCCCCCCGTGCTCCATTCCAGCCCCCCCGTGCTCCGTTCCACGCCCCCCGCGCTCCGTTCCACCCCTCCCGCGCTCCGATTCCCCCCCCCCGTGCTCCGATCCCCCCCCCCGTGGTCCCCCCCCACCCTATCATACTTACCGATCCAGCCGTGGTCCCGTCCATCTTCTCCCGGGCGCCGCCATCTTCCAAAATGGCGGGCGCATGCGCAGTGCGCCCGCCGAATCTGCCGGCCGGCAGATTCGTTCCAAAGTGCATTTTGATCACTGAGATATAATCTATCTCAGTGATCAAAATAAAAAAAATAATAAATGACCCCCCCCCCCCTTTGTCACCCCCATAGGTAGGGACAATAAAAAAATAAAGAATTTTTTTTTTTTCCACTAATGTTAGAATAGGGTTAGGGTTAGGGGTAGGGTTAGGGTTAGGGGTAGGGTTAGGGTTAGGGGTAGGGTTAGGGTTAGGGTTAGGGCTAGGGGTAGGGTTAGGGTTAGGGTTAGGGGTAGGGTTAGGGGTAGGGTTAGGGTTAGGGGTAGGGTTAGGGTTAGGGTTAGGAATGTGCACACGTATTCTGGTCCTCTGCGGATTTTTCCGCTGCGGATTTGATAAATCCGCAGTGCTAAACCGCTGCGGATTTATGGCGGATTTACCGCGTTTTTTTCTGCGCATTTCACTGCGGTTTTACAATTGCGATTTTCTATTGGAGCAGTTGTAAAACCGCTGCGGAATCCGCACAAAGAAGTGACATGCTGCGGAATGTAAACCGCTGCGTTTCCGTGCAGTTTTTCCGCAGCATGTGTACAGCGATTTTTGTTTCCCATAGGTTTACATTGAACTGTACACTCATGGGAAACTGCTGCGGATCCGCAGCGTGTGCACATACCTTTAGAATTAGGCTATGTGCACACGGTGCGGATTTGGCTGCGGATCCGCAGCAGTGTTCCATCAGGTTTACAGTACCATGTAAACATATGAAAAACCAAATCCGCTGTGCCCATGGTGCGGAAAATACCGCGCGGGAACGCTGCGTTGTATTTTCCGCAGCATGTCAATTCTTTGTGCGGATTCCGCAGCGTTTTACACCTGTTCCTCAATAGGAATCCGCAGGTGAAATCCGCACAAAAAACACTGGAAATCCGCGGAAAATCCGCAGGTAAAACACAGTGCCTTTTACCCGCAGATTTTTCAAAAATGGTGCGGAAATATCTCACACGAATCCGCAACGTGGGCACATGGCCTTAGGGTTAGGGTTGGAATTAGGGTTGTGGTTAGGGTTAGGGGTGTGTTGGGGTTAGGGGTGTGTTGGGGTTAGGTTTGTGATTAGGATTATGGCTACAGTTGGGATTAGGGTTAGGGGTGTGTTGGGGTTAGTGTTGGAGTTAGAATTGAGGGGTTACCACTGTTTAGGCACATCAGGGGTCTCCAAACGCAACATGGCGCCACCATTGATTCCAGCCAATCTCGTATTCAAAAAGTCAAATGGTGCTCCCTCACTTCCGAGCCCTGACGTGTGCCCAAACAGTGGTTTACCCCCACATATGGGGTACCAGCATACTCAGGACAAACTGCGCAACAATTACTGGGGTCCAATTTCTCCTGTTACCCTTGTGAATCTAAAAAAATGCTTGCTAAAACATAATTTTTGAGGAAAGAAAAATGATTTTTTATTTTCACGGCTCTGCGTTGTAAACGTCTGTGAAGCACTTGGGGGTTCAAAGTGCTCACCACATATCTAGATAAGTTCCTTGGGGGGTCTAGTTTCTAAAATGGGGTCACTTGTGGGGGGTCTCTACTGTTTAGGCACACCAGGGGCTCTGCAAACGCAACGTGACACCCGCAGACCATTCCATCAAAGTCTGCATTTCAAAAGTCACTACTTCCCTTCTGAGCCCCGACGTGTGCCCAAACAGTGGTTTACCCCCACATATGGGGTATCAGCGTACTCAGGAGAAACTGGACAACAACTTTTGGGGTCCAATTTCTCCTGTAACCCTTGGGAAAATAAAAAATTCTGGGCTAAATAATTATTTTTGAGGAAAGAAAACGTATTTATTATTTTCACGGCTCTGCATTATAAACTTCTATGAAGCACTTGGGGGTTCAAAGTGCTCACCACACATCTAGATAAGTTCCTTTCAGGGTCTAGTTTCCAAAATGGGGTCACTTGTGGGGGGTTTCTACTGTTTAGGCACATCAGGGGCTCTGCAAACGCAACGTGACGCCCGCAGAGCATTCCATCAAAGTCTGCATTTCAAAACGTCACTACTTCAATTCCAAGCCCCGGCATGTGCCCAAACAGTAGTTTACACCCACATATGGGGTATCACCGTACTCAGGAGAAACTGGACAACAACTTTTGGGGTCAAATTTCTCCTGTTACCCTTGGGAAAATTAAAAAATTCTGGGCTAAATAATTATTTTTGAGGAAAGAAAACGTATTTATTATTTTCACGGCTCTGCATTATAAACTTCTATGAAGCACTTGGGGGTTCAAAGTGCTCACCACACATCTAGATAAGTTCCTTTGGGGGTCTAGTTTCCAAAATGGGGTCACTTGTGGGGGGTTTCTACTGTTAAGCCACATCAGGGGCTCTGCAAACGCAACGTGACGCCCACAGAGCATTCCATCAAAGTCTGCATTTCAAAACGTCACTACTTCACTTCCGAGCCCCGGCATGTGCCCAAACAGTGATTTACCCCCACATATGGGGTATCAGCGTACTCAGGAGAAACTGGACAACAACTTTTGGGGTCAAATTTCTCCTGTTACCCTTGGGAAAATAAAAAATTGCAGGCTAAAAGATCATTTTTGAGAAAATAATTTTTTTTTTTATTTTCATGGCTCTGCGTTATAAACTTCTGTGAAGCACTTGGGGGTTCAAAGTCCTCACCACACATCTAGATTAGTTCCTTTGGGGGTCTAGTTTCCAAAATGGTGTCATTTCTGGGGGATCTCCAATGTTTAAGCACACAGGGGCTCTCCAAACGTGACATGGTGTCCGCTAATGATTGGAGCTAATTTTCCATTTAAAAAGCCAAATGGCGTGCCATCCCTTCCGAGCCCTGCCGTGCGCCCAAACAGTGGTTTACCCCCACATATGGGGTATCAGCGTACTCAGGACAAACTGGACAACAATATTTGGGGTCCAATTTCTCCCATTATCCTTGGCAAAATAGGAAATTCCAGGCTAAAAAATCATTTTTGAGGAAAGAAAAATTATTTTTTATTTTCATGGCTCTGCGTTATAAACTTCTGTGAAGCACCTGGGGGTTTAAAGTGCTCAATATGCATCTAGATAAGTTCCTTGGGGGGTCTAGTTTCCAAAATGGGGTCACTTGTGGGGGAGCTCCAATGTTTAGGCACACAGGGGGCTCTCCAAACGCGACATGGTGTCCGCTAACAATTGGAGCTAATTTTCCATTCAAAAAGTCAAATGGCGCGCCTTCCCTTCCGAGCCCTGCCGTGTGCCCAAACAGTGGTTTACCCCCACATATGAGGTATCGGCGTACTCGGGAGAAATTGCCCAACAAATTTTATGATCCATTTTATCCTACTGCCCATGTGAAAATGAAAAAATTGAGGCGAAAATAATTTTTTTGTGAAAAAAAAGTACTTTTTCATTTTTACAGATCAATTTGTGAAGCACCTGAGGGTTTAAAGTGCTCACTAGGCATCTAAATAAGTTCCTTGGGGGGTCTAGTTTCCAAAATGGGGTCACTTGTGGGGGAGCGCCAATGTTTAGGCACACAGGAGCTATCCAAACGCGACATGGTGTCCGCTAACGATGGAAATAATTTTTCATTCAAAAAGTCAAATGGCGCTCCTTCCCTTCCGAGCCTTACCATGTGCCCAAACAGTGGTTTACCCCCACATGTGAGGTATTGGTGTACTCAGGAGAAATTGCCCAACACATTTTAGGATCCATTTTATCCTGTTGCCCATGTGAAAATGAAAAAATTGAGGCTAAAAGAATTTTTTTGTGAAAAAAAAGTACTTTTTCATTTTTACGGATCAATTTGTGAAGCACCTGGGGGTTCAAAGTGCTCACTATGCATCTAGATAAGTTCCTTGGGGCGTCTAGTTTCCAAAATGGGGTCATTTGTGGGGGAGCTCCAATTTTTAGGCACACGGGGGCTCTCCAAACGTGACATGGTGTCCGCTAAAGAGTGGAGCCAATTTTTGATTCAAAAAGTCAAATGGCGCTCCTTCCCTTCCAAGCCCTGCCATGCGCCCAAACAGTGGTTTACCCCCACATATGAGGTATCAGCGTACTCAGGACAAATTGGACAACAACTTTCGTGGTTCAGTTTCTCCTTTTACCATTGGGAAAATAAAAAAATTGTTGCTAAAAGATAATTTTTGTGACTAAAAAGTTAAATGTTCATTTTTTCCTTCCATGTTGCTTCTGCTGCTGTGAAGCACCTGAAGGGTTAATAAACTTCTTGAATGTGGTTTTGAGTACCTTGAGGGGTGCAGTTTTTAGAATGGTGTCACTTTTGGGTATTTTCAGCCATATAGACCCCTCAAACTGACTTCAAATGTGAGGTGGTCCCTAAAAAAAATGGTTTTGTAAATTTCGTTGTAAAAATGACAAATCGCTGGTCAAATTTTAACCCTTATAACTTCCTAACAAAAAAAAATTTTGTTTCCAAAATTGTGCTGATGTAAAGTAAACATGTGGGAAATGTTATTTATTAACTATTTTGTGTCACATATCTCTCTGGTTTAACAGAATAAAAATTCAAAATGTGAAAATTGCGAAATTTTCAAAATTTTCGCCAAATTTCCGTGTTTATCACAAATAAATGCAGAATTTATTGACCTAAATTTACCACTAACATGAAGCCCAATATGTCACGAAAAAACAATCTCAGAACCGCTAGGATCCGTTGAAGCGTTCCTGAGTTATTACCTCATAAAGGGACACTGGTCAGAATTGCAAAAAACGGCAAGGTCTTTAAGGTCAAAATAGGCTGGGTCATGAAGGGGTTAATAACTAACTAAATCTAGTGTGCGCACCTATGTGTAAAGGGAGGGAATGTACAGGTGCCGTCATGGGATCAGAGAAATACCGTTATCGGTAAGTAACTACGATTTTCTCTTTCCCCCATGACGACACGGAGAGATTTATATAGATTGTACATTAGGGGGGGACCACTGCTTCCAGAACCCTTTTTGTGAAGGTGAGGTCTGAAGAAGAGGTCAAGTCTAAGCGGTAGTGCTTAAAGAATGTAGAGGGAGAAGACCAAGTGGCGGCTCCACATATCTGCTGTAGTGAAGCGCCGACTCTCTCCGCCCATGATGATGCTGTATTTTCCCCACCAGGGACATGAAACCAACTGATGTGGGAGAGAGGTACCGCCTTTTTCACCTGTAGGTTTCCTGTCCCTGAGGGCGGATCCCTCTCTCTCCTTGGTGCTGTCATGGGTGAAAGAGAAAAGCTCACAAGATTCCTTTGGTGCTCACAAGATTCACAAGGTGTCCGAGCGCTCAGTCCTAACAGTGACTCCATGATGATGGGGTGGCTGATCTGCGTGTTACCTGCTTACTAATTTTGTGCTATTCTAATATATACGAGTCAGACACTCAGTCTCCATCTGACTAATGGACCCCTATGAGCAAAATTAGTTTATAGATGAGGAGCTTTGATGGCGTGAAGACTAAAAATAAACAAGTGTGATGTCAATGGGACCTAATAAAAGTATATAGGACAATAGAATTAATTTACAAACATAATAAAGTACCCACTTATCAGAGGACGCCGACATAAATCAGTCAGTAATGTTCATGTAGAGAGAAGTAAAGGAATATGTATAACACAATGATCTAACAACCCTAGGCGTGTACTGTACCTATCACCGGCTCCGAGGTCAGAGTCCATATGTGCCATCACCCTCCATTCTAGCAGATCAATAAATTACTTGCATCTAAACAAGTCAATGTAATACAGATAACCTACTGCATTGTGGTTAAGACTGAGCTTAAAGCTAACATTTTATACACGTTTAATGTTTTTCTGTTTAATTGTTTTCTCCTCGTGTTCTCTCCCTCTACTAACCTACCTTTGCCTGACATTGCCATCTCCGTGTGCGGTTCCACCATTACTCCAAAGCAACATGCCCGCTGCCTTGGGGTCATCCTTGATTCTGACCTTTCATTCACCCCCCACATCCGATCACTGGCTCGCTCTTCTTACCTGCATCTCAAAAACATTTCTAGAGTTCGCCCTTTTCTTACTTTCGACTCTGCAAAAACTCTGTTTCACTTATTCATTCTCGTCTGGACTATTGTAACTCTCTACTAATCGGCCTCCCTCTTACCAAACTTTCCCCGCTCCAATCTGTCCTGAATGCTGCTGCCAGGATCATATTCCTCACCAACCGTTACACCAATGCCTCTACCTTGTGCCAGTCATTACACTGGCTACCCATCCACTCCAGAATCCAGTACAAAACTACTACCCTCATCCACAAAGCACTCCATGGCTCAGCACCATCCTACATCTCCTCCCTGGTATCAGTCTACCACCCTACCCGTGCCCTCCGCTCCGCTAATGACCTCAGGTTAGCATCCCCAATAATCAGAACCTCCCACTCCCGTCTCCAAGACTTTACACGTGCTGCGCCGATTCTTTGGAATGCACTACCTAGGTTAATACGATTAATCCCCAATCCCAACAGTTTTAAGCGTATCCTAAAAACTCATTTGTTCAGACTGGCCTACCGCCTCAACACATTAACCTAACTATCCCTGTGTGGCCTATTTATAAAAAAAAAAAAAAAAACTATCAGGTTCCTCGCATCATGTTCTCATTCACTTTATGCAGTTAATAGCCCTCTGTGTCTGTACTGCTACATACTTAGGCAGTTAACTGGTTCATGCAGCTTTACATGAACACCCGAGCCTTACACTATGGCTGGTCCGAATAACTAAAGCAATTGTTACCATCCACCTCTCGTGTCTCCCCTTTTCCTCATAGTTTGTAAGCTTGCGAGCAGGGCCCTCACTCCTCCTGGTATCTGTTTTGAACTGTATTTCTGTTATGCTGTAATGTCTATTGTCTGTACAAGTCCCCTCTATAATTTGTAAAGCGCTGCGGAATATGTTGGCGCTATATAAATAAAAATTATTATTATTATTATTTCATAGTCATGCCATTTGTAACAAGTCAGAGTCACCATGACAGAACAATGTCAGCTCTCCACCTCTAGTCTTGCCACACCCAGCAGCGGCAATGATGTCTCAACTAGAGCATGTGACTGCTGCAGCCAATCACTGGTTCGAGTGGTCTTACGATTAGTTCTACACCGTAAAACTTTGACATAAAAAAAAAAAACGTCACTTGGAAAAACCCAAACCCAGAACATTTTGATTTGTAGAGCATCTGAACAGAAAAAAAAAATATTATATTGAACTATGAATGTGCAGTAATCTTTGTGAGATAAACGAGAACCTTTAAATGGACAGTCATATAATTGTAAGATAGGATTAAATAATTTGATATGTCTTCATAGGATGATAATGAGGAAAATATCAATGTGTCACCAGATGAAGGGAAAATACAGGAAAAGTTCTGATAGGTCAGAAATAGAAGTAAGAAGATCACATTAATGTCCAAAATTAATGAGCACTGCTACAGGACGCCAAATAAAAGCCCACCCTCGCTCACAAACCAGAGTGATACCGGTGCTTCTCACAAAATTAGAATATCATCAAAAAGTTAATTTATTTCAGTTCTTCAATACAAAAAGTGAAACTCATATATTATATAGAGTCATTACAAACATAGTGATCTATTCCAAGTGTTCATTTCTGTTAATGTTGGTTATTATGGCTTACAGCCAATGAAAACCCAAAAGTCATTATCTCAGTAAATTAGAATACTTTATAACACCAGCTTGAAAAGGATTTTAAAATCTGAAATGTTGGCCTACCGAAATGTATGTTCAGTAAATGCACTCAATACTTGGTCGGGGCTCCTTTTGCAGCAATTACTGCATCCCCTACACATAATATCACAATATATCAAGAGATAAAAGAAGAAATGCTTACAATACACATTTCCTGCTTTAAGTAACCTTATTCTGATCTCCAAAAATCATTATAATGTTTTTACATTTATATTTGTTGTTTTTTTTATTAATTACGGTTTGATCAAAGAGAAAGCATTAGCTATATCCAGATCACCTTCACCGATTCCATAAACAGAGAACAATAAAAGTTAAGTTCTTTGGGCGTCATGTCATAAATTATTACGACTATTGAATGAGAGAAAAGAGCAAACAAAAGTCAGCCAAACAATAGAAACAGCCCCGGCGTCAGACCGCAGCGGGGTCACATCATCCTGAGGGTGGGGGGTGGGATATAGAACAAGCCGTGAGGGTCTAGGAGAGATATATACGTGATCGAGGCCCTGATTTTACATCACATTTTCTATGTCCATTCATTACATTTTTGAGTTTTATGGTAGAATTACTTTTCTGTATAAAACTGATGCACAATATTCAATATTATAAGATCCAGTTGTTGTTTTCTTGGCAGATGTTTTTTGATTCAGTTAAAAGATCCAATTGCAGTGAAATGGGAAGACATTTATTCTACCCCCATTCAAATGATCATATCTTGTATTAAATCACTTTATTCATGCAAATGATCATATCTTGTACTAGATCACTTTATTCATGCAAATGATCATATCTTGTACTAGATCACTTTATTTCAGCTTTTGTCATCCAAAACTAACCCAAAAACGTAAATAACAATTAGTACAAGTGTGAAGCGGTAGGGCACCGACTGTATGACTCCTCCTTACGTATTTCCACAGTTCATGAGCCAGAAGTGGTTTTATTTGATATTTACTTATTCATTACATTTTTTAAAGAAAGGATAAAAGCTCCATCCTAATATGTTGTGGAGGAAAGAGAACACCTGGAACACTCACTAAATAGTTCAGTGATAACTTGTATCAGTTATGCAAATAAAAGCAGTCGGAGCCATTGATTATTATGGTGCCCATCCGGGTTCTGTTTATTAGAACAGAAGAAAAAGTTCTGCAAAAAAAACCAAAACAAATTTTGTAAAAAAAAAAAAAAATAAGGACACCAAACGAACCAATACAATACAATAGTCAATACAATTTGCATAATTGGTGCAAGAGATCACTTGTTTTCATTTGTTTGCTCCTGAACAGACCCTTATGAGAACGGAGGATACAACATGGGAGTTTACAGCTTGGCAGATACAGCCAGTGTTCAGTTCCTATGTTTTTATAACTTATATGATAAGTTTTGTGGGGGGTTTTAATGACACGGATCCTTTTTCTTCATACATCGCTTTATTGCAATGTTTTAAAACACATGTAAAAATATTCGTGACATGAAAATTTTTTATGGCATTTTCTGTTTTATCTAATTCTTTTTTTTTTTTTTTTTACAAATATTTTTCGACATTTTATTGAGAAGCCTATACAGAGGAAATTGTTAAAATAAAACTCAGTATTTGGTAAAATACCACCGCTGATCCTAAAAATACTACAAAAAAAGCCACAAATGGGGAGGGTTTTTTTTTTTATATATATATTTCTTTATAAACTGGTAACACTTGCAGATAAAAAAAAATTGCAAATGAAACAAAGCGACAAACACCAACCAAAGGGCTGCAGAAAGACCAATGCGTAACCTGCTATACAAAAATACTGCCATCAAACAAAAATCAGAGTTTTCGGTAGAAGCGTGGACAAATTGCCGGTCTGGTCCTGATAGCTCGGCCATGAGAAGACAAGTTGACATGACTGAGCCTTTACTGCCGTCTACTGGACCGATGATGCACTTCAGGACATGATTTCTTATAATGAAGACATCTTCCACTTATGATTATATACAGCACGATCAACTTCTGATGTGATTATTAAAAAAACTTTACCAAGATCCTGTTAATCTTCCCGTAGTATAATAAAGGCACCATGCGAACAGCATTACTATTGACTCACTGCTTAGCAAGGTGTCTCTGTCATCAGAATCAATATTTGTTAAAAGGCAGCAAAAGGGACGTCAGTGACAGCTGATAATCAGGAGACAGGGGTGGAAGAGAATTTTCAGACTATTGCACGCTACAGAAATTATTCACCTTGTAGTTAACAGCACCAGTGAGAGAGACTGGACGGAGAATTCGGATGTGTTCACAGTTATAAAATTAACAGATTTATAATCCGCTGCTGGGGAATTAAAAACAAAATAAAGGCCCCAGTTTATCATTTGCATTTTTTAAGTCACTTTCTTTTTATATCTTGTGGTATTATTTGCCAGTTTTGGCTCCAAATTCATCAGATGGCTTGAATTTGGCGAAAAGTAAAGAATGAGCTTTCTTACGGTCTTGAACGGTTTGTGCGACTTGACGCCATAAGTTGCTGAAATGCGTCAAAGATTGGTTATTTCAAAAATAAACTAAGGGGGGGACGCTGGAATTAAGTTGAGACAAATTTTGCTATTTTTTTCTCTTTTTTAAGTTGTAATTGATGCATCAGGGTAAAAAAAAAAACAATTGCTGGACTATAAAGTAGACTTTAAAAAAAAAAATCAAATAAAAATATTGAATTGTGTGCAAACAAAAGGATGCACAAAATTATAAAAGGAAAAAAAAACAGGCACAAAAGAAATGATGAATCGGGGGTTAAAGGACCGGTTTCTTTGAATGTTTTTTTTGTTTTCTCTCTTGAAAGGTCATTAATTTGCATCCTTTCTATCTGATGCCATTTTGGGGGGTAAAAAAAAAAAAAAAAGTAGCGGTACTTTGCATAATTTTTTTTTTTTTTTTAACGGACAGTAGTATTCTTGTTTTACATTATATTCTATGATGAACACATCATAATGGATGGTCTTACGTCATGTTTTTTGTTTAACGGTTCCATTATTTTAGCATTGCGAGTACCCACAGAGAATAGAAATGTTCAGAGGCGCCTTTAGTAAGAGTGGATCCATTACGAACAGAAAAAGAATGGATGCAAATGGGGGCTAAAAGCCGAACCACGCCCGTCTTGATGAGGGGGCATAGTGGAGTCAGAGGCACCTGGTTGATTAGGAGGCGCAACACCTCTTAATGGATCATGCACAACTGAAAAATATAATTCCCCTCCGTGCTCTTCACCGCATATCTTACACCAGGGATTTCTCTAAAGCTGCCTCGGCTTACAGCAAGGAACAGTGAACGACTGGCACTGGCAAATTTCTGGAAAATAGGCAGAGCCAGTGGTGTACCGCTAATATTGGCAGACCACACGGCTGCTATGGGGCCATGAGTTGGGGGAGCCGCCTCCTCCATCCTTGCCTGGTATCACACTTTCAACTGTATCAGCATCCTGGATACGGGCACCGTGTTGGGGGTCACTGTGAGGTACCATACTTTGCGAGGTGGGGGTAATGTAGGGTCATCAAACTGTGTGTGGAGAGTACTGTGTTGGCATTCACTGTTGTGGTACCATGATGTGTTTGTGGGGCACTTTTGTTGCCATCATACCACCCTCTCAAAGCCACCATAAAGTATCAATGTGTGGGAACACTAAGGGTCTTCAATACGATTAAAATCACTTTGTAAGTGCTGCAAAGTTGTGAGATCTGCTCTTCTGTGAATCGTCCGAATAGTCATTTTTTCTGTTTTTTGCAGTAATGGAAGGGGCCCCAAGTTAGAACTTCTGCATCACCAATGAGGGGGCATGGATGTGCAGCCAACATATTTCGTCATAATTTAGTAGTGTAAATTATGGCAGAAACGTACTCTAGTCAATTTAGTGCCAATTTACCAAACCATATGCGCCCATTTTAATAAATTTGGTGCAAAAATCAACCAGCGGAAATGGAAAAACCATGCAAAAAAAAAAAATTACATAAAAAAAAAATACAAATTAAAATCTGAACTCATGTCCTTATTGGAAATCTGAAAGATCCCTGCGACAGTACTAAGAGTTAGACTGGAACGCATAAAAGGTTAAAGAAAAAGAATCTGCATCTGGTAATCTGTAAGTACTGAAAACGATGAGGATGTACCTGTACCGGTCCTGAATCTGCTCTCTGACAGCTCAGAGATGCCTCCTGTTGTAATAGTCTTCTTCAGCCTGGATGTTGAGATGGCTGCGCTGCCCCCTGGCTTTGTAAGCATGTCATCACTGCTTGCTCTTTTCAACTAAAATTATAAAAAAAGAAAAAAAAATGGAGTTAACAATATCATCAATTTCACCACCGTATGAGTATCAGAGATTTGTGTAATACACCAATAATGAATGGAATATGGAGTAATACTTTGTTAAATAATAAAACGCTGAGTAAAAAAAAAAGCTACGTAGTGTGAACGTTCATATTACAACTAATGACAGCACAGCTTTCATTGTCCCAGGGCCATTGGTTTATTTTATTTATTTTTTTAACGTATGATGATTTTTTCTTGAAAAAAACTGCAAACAGTTAAGTGAGTGTACCAGAGTGAGCGTACCGGAGAAACCTATATCTATCCTAATTCCTAGACATGCAGCTTCATTAAGGCAGTGCCAACTACTCTTTGGACAGGATAAATATATCACCAATAAAAGATTACCAATGTGCTATTTATTGGTCTAGGAATAGCGCTCAGACCCCAATACCGGGCAATAATAACTGCAGCACTCTGTCTCTCAATAACATGTCAGACGTCAAACCTGGGACATCTACCCAGGTCCCCAGATGTTTTTGACTTTCTTTATTGCATTTCTCTTTCTGTATTCTCCCTTTTCTAGCCAAATAATGCTATTCAGTTTATTTCTTAAATCCCCTAGTGACTGACTAGACGTTCAACCAGTGTAATGCGATAAGTTTGCGTGATTGATAGAACCTATGACTAGAAAAGCCAGAAAGGGGGATATGCCACCTATCCCGAGAACCAAGGCTTAATTTGTATCTGGTACCTGTGGGAAAGATGACAACCCGTTGGGACTTATCCTTTATACCTGCATGTAAGTATTGTACAGACGGGTATTCTCTCAGTAAGGCCGCATTCATATTACAGCGAGATACGTCAGAGTCTCGCAGGTTAAAACCAAGCTCTGGCACCGGCACTCCGGAGGGGAGCGTGCGGCTCCATGTATTGCTATGCGGCCGCACGCTCCACTCTGGAGTGCCGGTGCCAGAGCTTGGTTTTAACCTGCGAGACTTGGCCGTATCTCGCTGTGTGTGATCCCAGCCTAAAAGTTTGTTTTTATGAACCACATGCCTCCTGGACTGTTTGGTGCCCTGGTTCCATAAAAAGGATTCCTGGACTCAGAAGATGCCTGCTGGCCACAAGTAAATGGGAAGCACCACATACACAGCAGCACACCAGGACTGAGACACACCTTGTCTATTGGATGCCAGAGCGACTGGGAGCAGAAGCTCGCGCACGACTATCTCGTTTGGGCATCTTACATCCTGTCTAACAGCAAACCCAGTGTTCGCTTCCAATGCATATAAGGGTGAGGTCTATTTTTTGCCTTGTAAAACAATATGTCCTGTTTTGCCCATACTCCCGCTCTTTTCCCAACCATGAAAATGTTGCATCGTAGATGCTATGAAATAAATACACAGGTCCGCTATTGCCTCTCTTCTTGCATCTCCCTTCTGATTTATCCCTCTGAAGTGTTAACTTGATCCCGGCGCCATATTAGTTCCCTGATAGTCTGTATTTTGTCTGTATTTTGCGAAAAATAGGTGGTGGAATCTAGCAGAGCGAATTATGCAACAGGTAGAACAATTGAGGCATTAAAATAATTTTAATGAGATTCACTCTACCCATTACCAACAGAGGTAATCTACACCATGTATTTATTTTGGATCTAAATCCCCCTAATAGGGAGTTTACATTAGCCGTAATAGTTTTTTGGGTTTAAATTGACCACTACACCAAGATATTGGAATTTATCCACTACCTGTATCCAGGATTGCTCAATTATTTCCAAAGAGGGAAGAGAATATAGTGGCAATAATGATGATTCTTCCCAGTTAATTATGAGGCATGACCATTGACTAAATTTTGCACACTGTCTTAATTGGTCCAAAAGATGATTCTACATTACCCACCTAAAGGTGACAGACATATCGTCGGCATGCAGACTCACCTTTTTTTCAATATTATTGCCAATATTTGGTACCAGAAGAACCCACCTTCTAAAAACTTACCAATTGGCTATGCAGCCTTTCAATTAACTTTTTTCAGCAACGATCCCAAACAGTTAAACGGACTTCCGGTAAAAACAATCCATGTTCGGAGTTCGGTCGCAGACATTACACTTCAGGTTCGCTCATCCTTAGTCTTGGCTTATTAGTTCAGGTCTTTTGTACCTTTTAAAACTTCTCAAATTCATTAATGATCGCCTTATGGTTGATCTCAACAAATCTCTGGATTTCTGTTTGGTCGCTATCAATTCCACTGGCTGATTCTACGTTTTTTGCAGCTAAGCCATTTGAGGTGATCCTTAGAGAGCGTTTTCAGGTCTTGTGGAAATAGTCTCTTCAGAAAGGAAGAGGACTAGAACTCTAGTGCCACCTACTGAAAGTAGCAATCCTAAAAGTTAATGTTGACCCTTTAACGCGCCTTGTCACATGACTTAGGATAAAAGCCAAACCAGAATCTCAATTTGCAGACACTGTGTTTCGGGGTACTGCCCCTTGTCAGTGCAAAGTATGAGATCTGGTTTGGATGATTGAGAGGCGTCTGACCGGGATCCAAGTAGTAACAATTCTCTTTGCGGAGAGTCAACATTGACTGTTAGGATTGCTTCTTCCAGCAGGTGGCGCTAGAGTTCTAGTCCTCTTCCTCTCTGAAGAGGCAATTTGCATATTTCCCAGAGGAGCATTGTGTATTTAAGTCTCCTCATCTCGGCATGCTTAACATGTCACTCTCCGCAAGGAGAAATGTTACCACTTGGATTAGGTCTAGTGAAGAAAGTGGTTTAATGATTAATAGTTTCCATGAACATTTTCAGATGCTTCAGAACATCCTTGTTTCTATAATCTACATATAATTGTCTAAGGTCGGCGTCACACTGGCGTTTTAAACGGCCGAGTGCAATGCGATAAAAAAAAATCGCATTGCACTCGGACCAATGATAAGTTATGGGGCAGCTCCCAGCAGCCGACTTTTTGTCGCATGCTGCGATTGTCTCGGACCGAGGAAAACTCTCGGCTCACTCGCACCCATATAAGCCTATGGGTGCGAGTGAGACAGCGCACACCACTCGGATATCATCCGTGTGATGTGCGTTATAAGCGGACCCCAGCAATGGAGGAGATGGAGAAATTCATTTCTCCGCCTCCTCCGCAGTTGTGCTCCAATCCTCCCTGTGCGAGAGAATCGGAGCACAGACACATGACACTCGGCTCCTGCTCTGCTGCGAGCAGGAGCCGAGTGTCATTAGCATATCACATCCGATGATCTCGCATCACATGCCATACGCCAGTGTGACGCCGGCCTAAGGGTCACTTCCGTCTGTCTATCTGTCTGTCACGGATATTCATTGGTCGCGGCCTCTGTCTGTCATGGAAATCCAAGTCGCTGATTGGTCGCGGTAAAACAGCCATGACCAATCAGCGACGGGCACAGTCCGGAAGAAAATATCCGCTCCTTACTCCCCGCAGTCACGGACCGCGTTATGCCGCGGGTAACGCACTCCATTACCGCCGCTATTAACCCTGTTTGTCCCCAACTTTTTACTATTGATGCTGCCTATGCGGCATCAATAGTAAAAAAATGTAATGTTAAAAATAATTTAAAAAAACAAAAAACCTGCTATACTTACCCTCCGTAGTCCGCCGAGCCGCTCGCGCCTGCCGCCATCTTCCGTTCCCAGCGATGCATTGCGAAATTACCCAGAAGACTTAGTGGTCTCGCGAGACCGCTAAGTCATCTGGGTAATTTCGCAACGCATCCTGGGAACGGAAGATGGCGGCAGCCGCACGCCTATCGCCGGAGCTTCGGTGGATCCCAGGGGTGAGTATATAACTATTTTTTATTTTAATTATTTTTTTAACAGGGATATGGGCCCACACTGCTGTATACTACATGGGCTATGTTAAGATACCACGTGGCTCTGTGCTGTGTACTACATAGGCAGTGTTATATACTATGTTGGCTGTGTGATATACTCCGTGGGCTGTGCTAGATATTACGTGGCCACTGTTATATACTGTGTGGGCAGTGTTATATACTATGTTACTGGACAATATACTACGTGACTGGGCAATATACTACGTGGCTGTGCTATATACTATGTGGCTGGGTAATATACTACGAGGCTCTGTGCTGTATACTACGTGGCTGGGCAATATACTGCGTGACTGGGCAATATACTATGTGGATGGGCAATATACCATGTGTGTCTGTGCTGTATACCAGGGGTGTCAAACTGCATTCCTCGAGGGCCGCAAACCATGCATGTTTTCAAGATTTCCTTAGCATTGCACAAGGTGCTGCAATCATTATGTGTGTAGGTGGTTAAATTATCACCTGTGCAGTACAAGGAAATCCTGAAAACATGACCTGGTTGCAGCCCTCGAGGAATGCAGTTTGACACCCCTGCTGTATACTACGTGGCTCTGTGCAATATACTACGTAGCTGGGCAATATACTACGTGGCTGGGCAATATACTACGTGGCTGGGCAATATACTACGTGGCTGGGCAATATACTACATGGGCTGTGCAATATACTACGTGGACATGCATATTCTAGAATACCCGATGCGTTAGAACCGGGCCACCATCTAGTCATTCTAATAAATGTTATAGGTTCAAATATATAATCATATTGCGAAATCTTGTCTCTTCCGATGGTCCTCGGCTGGCTCTTCACGTTTTCTCTGTGATTTGGGCAGCATGAATTGAGTAACAGGGCCCCTTTAAGATCTCTACAATGATCAATGACTCAGTAGTCTGCTATTCCTGACTGCAGTTTCCAAGCACCCTTAGGGCACTGTCAGGCGGCCATATAACAAGGACGATGATCGCATCGCAGTGGGTGGACTGGCCGTCGGCTCTCCTGACAAGAACGTGGTTATAAATACATGCTGTCACTTTCTGATCAGGAGAGCCGCTGGACAGTCAGTCCACTGCGATACGATCGTCGTCCGTGTTATACAGTCGTCTGACTACGACCTTAGGGTTATTCACAGGTGGAGTTTTTGCAGCAGAAATTTCTGCATATCTTGGTAGGGAAAACGCTGCAAAAAAAAAAAAAAAAAAAAAAAAAATCGGTGCATTTTTGTCACGTTTTTGCAGATTTTTCTCCACCAATTAGTCTTTGTTCATACGTTGCATTTTTCCTGCAGCTAAAACCTGATCTCTTGGCAGTAAAGTTTCTGCCAAAATGCAGGTTTTGCTGCTTTTCTTGATTCCTTTTTCTGGATCCCAAACTTCAGCTTTGCTTCTGAGTTGCCCGCCAGGGTCGTGGGGTACTCGGTACCAGGTCTGGTACTCACAGGGGGATGTCAAGGTGGCGGCGAACTGGCCCGTGGCCCTGGGCACCCATGTAAAAGGGAAAGTCTTTAAAGGGATTTGGTGAATAAAGTTTGTATAAGTTCATGACGCCACCTGTGGTTTTCAGTCAGTAGGGACCGACGTCGTTTAAAGGGGTTCTCTGGGGTGATGCTACTGCAGCTAGATGGTGACACTTCCCACAGGTGAAGCGGGGTCCCCAGGGCTCCCAAGGTGTATGGCACAGATAGTGTGGTGGATGGTATAGTAAAGAACCAGGACCCAGGTTTGCAGTTTTCACCTGGTTTACTGATGGTAGCAGTCAGCCTCAGTCCAGGGTACCAAGTGCAGGGGTAGCTGTGGTCCGGCCGGCTTGGAGGCAATAGGGGATCCCTCTCCCAGGTAAGGTCCGTAAAGCCTTTCCTATTTGCGCTAGCTTGAGAGGTCCCTGCTGCTTGTAGCTTGCTGGCAAGGTACCCTCTCTCTCCTGTCCTAAGACAGATGTCTGGACGGTGGGCAGTTTGAGCCGTTTTATAGGGTCTTTATCATTACCCGGGTTCTTCAGGTTGCTACTTCACCTCAGACTTGGTGTGGTCAATTAACATACAGTCCTATGCCCTCCGGTTCGGTCGCGTGTCCTGGAGAACAACATGACCTAGTGCTCCCAGTTTCTGCGCTCTGGGTCTGAGGGTGTCCTGTCGCCGTTCCCCTCTGAGCCCCCTTCTCCACTGTGCTCCTTTCCTCTTTAGCTCCACTACAATACAATCCTTCAGGTTCTCTCTTCCTTTTCCAGGGGCTGCAGCTCCCATGTGGCTGCTCGGCCCCACTGTGTGTTCCAGATGTCCTTCTCCTATCTCTCCCTCCAACAGACTAACTCGCTCTTCCTCCAGACCAGTATGCCTATAGCTTAGGGAAGCTCCCCTGAATCCGGGTTCAGAGCTCCCCCTTCTGGCCTGGATTCAGAGCATGTTGTATTTAAGTGCTTACCTGGTAAAGAGAATCCTCCTTGCCTCCAAGCATGATATCACCCTCCCCGAAAAAAAGGCGACATCACTGTAACAAACTATTACCTGGGGTGTTACACTTCCACCTTGCAAGCATGAACAGTACAAGGCGTTAGGCCACCAATGCAACATCGACTTATGTGAAACCATAAAATATTTTAGGAAAAAGGAATTGATCAAATTATTTAGGGGAAAGTTTTTTTTTCAGACAAAAAAAAAAAAAAAAAAAGAAAAAAAAAAAAAGAGACTTCTGAACAAAGAGCAGACTTGAACTAAGGTTATACAAGCTCATAAAAAAAAATACACAATTGCAATTGTAAAAACAGCGGAGTAACAGCACGTTCGCTCTGCCGGCACCATTTTAGTCTATGGCCCAGTCGGCGCATACATCCACATTATGTTTTGCGGGAGGTTCAGACGTATGCCCCGATTGTGAGACCAAGTATGTCCCTAAACGCAATGTGAAATCGCCCCAACACTTCATTAATTAAACAACTAATACTAACATCCATGTTCTTGTGAGGATACCAAGACATCAAGGTTTTTGCGGTTTTTTTTTTGTTTGTTTCTATGGATGAAAAAATGCTGAAAGAATTGACATGCTGCAGATTTAAAGGGAACCTGTCACCATAAATAACGCTGTTAACCTGCAGATATGTGGTTAATCTGCAGGTTAAGGCCGGGTTCCCATTAGCTCATAGCTTAAGATGATTCTCTCATGTGAGAGCATGTTCTAATGACACTAGGCTCCAGATCTGCTATGAGCATGATCCGAGCGTCAGTGCTTCATGATCCCATCCTCTTACATCAGAGAATCTGAGCACAGCTGCAGAGGAGACGTAGAAAGTAATTTCTCCATTTCCTCTGCTGCCGGCGTCAGTGGGTATCGCACTGCACTCGGGTGATATCCGAGTGCAGTGCAATGGTTCACACGCACCCATAGACTTATATGGATGAATGCAAAAACAATTGCAGATGTGCGATGTACCATAGAGAAACATTGGGGCGAGTGTAATATGATTTTGTATCGGAATGCACTCATCCGAATGGATCGCAAGTGGAAAATGATCTTTTTTCTTTCTGCCAACATTCGGTATTCAGTTATAGGGGCGGCACTGTTCAGTCACCGCTCTGAGTATACAGAGCAGTCGCTGTAACTGCTCCCCCAACCCTGACTAACACACCCTGTACATTGCAGCTGGCTGTTAGTCAGGGCTGGGGGGCACTTACAGCAGCCGATCTGTATACTCAAAGCAGACACTGAACAGTGCCACCCCTATGGCCACATTCATAATTCACTATTTGGACAATATTTTACCTCAGTATTTGTAAGACAAAACCAGGAGTGGAACAATCAGAGGAAAAGTATAATAGAAACATATGCACCACTTCTGTATTTATCACCCACTCCTGGTTTTGGCTTAGGCTAGTTTCACACTAGCGTTTTGAGGAGCTGCGGAGGGCTGCGGACTTCTTCCGTGAAGCCCCGCCCTTGGCCGCACCTCCGCCGCTAGCTCCGCCTACTTCTGCATGCAGCGTGCATACCTATCTTTAACATTAGGTACGCAGGTCGCGCGGCTGTATGTGGATGCTTCCGCATGCGTCGTTTTGACGATGCGAAGAAAAAAAAGAAATTGCAACCAGCTAAGTCCTACGCTGGTCGCCGCATCGTCAAAACGACGCATGCGGAAGCATCCGCATACAGCCGCACGACCTGCGTGCCTAATGTTAAAGATAGGTACGCAGGCCGCATGTGGAAGTAGGCGGAGATGCGGCCGAGGGCGGGGCTTCACGGAGGAAGTCCGCAGCCCTCTGCATCTCCTCAAAATGCTAATGTGAAACCGGCCTTACAAATACTGAGGTAAAAAAATTCACCAAATACTGAATGTGTGAACATAGCCTATAACTGAATACCGAATGCTGGCAGGGAGAATAAAAGATCATTCTCTCCCTGCTGCGTGCAGGCACTGGACAGCATAATAATGCTAGTAAGGCCGGGATCACACATGCGAGAAACATGTCCGTGTCTCGCATGTGAAATCCAAGCTCTTGCGCCGGCACTCCAGAGAGGAGAGTGCGGCCGCATAGCAACACATGGAGCCGCACGCTCCACTCCACAATGCCGGCGCCAAAGCTTGGATTTGACATGCGAGACACGGACGTGTTTCTCGCATGTGTGATCCCGGCCTAACCTGCAGACTAAATCGCGTTATTTCTGGTAACAGGTTCCCTTTAAATTTGCCACAAGTCTGCAAGGAAAATTAAGCAACTTGTGGATGAGATTTCCGGAATCTCATTCACTTTTCTGGCCCTAGGAAACTCTTTAAGTTTTGCAACAAATCTGCAACGTGTGCACAGGCCCTTATGCAATTTACCAACAGCTTCTCTGAAAAAGGACCGAAGTCCAGGTCCGTTATAATGCAGTAATTGTGTTGATTAAAACCGTCACAGTTTTTCTGTTGCTGATTTCAGGATGCGATGTAGGAGCTCAGAGAACAGTGGGGGGGAATTTACTTACAGCAGCATTTTTTTTTTTACACCAGTCCATCTAACAAACCTGTAAAGTGCATTTAATTCATTGCTGTGCATGCACTAGAAAATCAAATGTAGGCCAGCCAATGCACTGGTGTAGAATTTCTGGTGCAAATGATAATAAATCTGTCAGACTGTGTGGCCCACACCTTCCGCTAAGCTAACGGATCTATCACATTGAATACTTCCAAATATTATGTGTGTGGGCAAATCAAAGGCATTGGAAGATTTAGCTGACCACATCTGATCTGGTCATCCACTATTTTATTCCTCTGCACTGGTCTGATCACTAGGTGTATGGAGATCTGCATTGTTAGTGACCCTTGTTTTTGCAGCAACCTATGAGGTTATGAGCCCACGTTGTGGAATAGGGTGCAGATTTTTTCGCACCTTTTTTGTAAAATCCGCAGGTAAGAACGCACTGCGTTTTATCTGCGGATTTACCTCGGAAATCATGCAGATTTTGTGCGGATTCCACCTGCGGTTTTACACCTGCGGATTCCTATTGTGGAGCAGGTGGTGTAAACCGCTGTGGAATCCGCACAAAGAATTGACATGCTGCGGAAAATACAACGCAGCGTTTCTGTGCGGTATTTTCCGCACCATGGGCACTGCGGATTTCATTTCCCATACGTTAACATGGTACTGTACAACGCATGGAAAACTGCTGCGAATCTGCAGCGGCCAATCCGCAGCAAAATCCGCAACATGTGCACATAGCCTAAAAGATTTTAATCTTTTGCGCTGCCTAAAGTTTCACAAGGAACAGTCCTATGCATGTAAGTTGGCAGAAGTCCTCTGAGTAAGCTACGAAATAACACCTGAAATAAGTAAGGGAAAAGTCCATTGTTATAAGATGTCACTAAAATATTTCAGCAATTTTCAACTGCTAGGGATAATGTAATATGTGGAAGATCTGATTAGTGTATATACAATATTCCATCGTTCTTGTTACCTTACTTAGCCGGGACTCAAATGCAAGTGAATTAGTTGATCTAGACGTTCTCATCCCGAAGGCAATAGTTGGAATAGCTTTCGCCCTCTCTGTCCCATGGTTTCCTTGCTTGTTCTGTACATTTATAGACCGTGCAGAGCTCTTCATACCCTACGGATACAAAAATTTTGAAATAACATTTAGATTACCCATGGTCTATTCCACAAGTTGGAAAAAAAAATTAATAAGCTAGTGATAAGCAATTTATCAATTCAAAATTGAAAAAAAAAAAAAAAAAGTTTTCTTAAACTGGTCACTTTTTTATTCTTCTTAAAAAAAAATTAAAACTTGAAAGAGTTCACACAACCAGAAGACAAAATTAAAGAAATGATACAAGTAACCCGTGTGATGTTTACACAACTTGTACAAAAGACTGGGTCCTTACCCAGTGAACCCACTTTAAAGAGAACCTGTCAGCACGTTTTTAGGAAAGGGTCTAGTACTATGGCTGTATAGTTGCTTGTTCCCTATTAATCCCACCTTGGACAACATCTGCAAGGAGTTTGTATGTTCTACCCGTGTTTGCGTGGGTTTCCTCTGGGTACTCCAGTTTCCTCCCACACTCCAAAAGACATAGTGATAATGAATCTAGATTGTGAGCCCCAATGGGGACAGTGCTGCTGATGTTTATAAAGCTCTATGGAATTAATGACGTTACGTGTGCCGCCCGTGTGCCGACTGGGTACCACACGGAGCGTGCAGGAGACAGCGCTAGAGATAAGCGCTGTCCCCTGCATCTGGTGCCGCCATTCATATCTTCTGTCCAGCAGCATTTGCTGGAGAGAAGATATGAAAAATCCTTTTTGTTTTTTCATGTTTAAAATAAAGATTCCTGTCCCCACCCCCCTCACACCCCCTGTGCGCCCGCCCGCTGTTAATGAAATACTCACCCGGCTCCCTCGCAGCGTCCTGTCCTGGCCGCAGCTTCTCCTGTATGAGCGATCATGTGGTGCTGCCCATTACAGTGATGAATATGCGGCTCCACCCCTATAAGGGATCTTTATTTTAAACACGAAAAAACAAAAAAAAAGGATTTTTCATATCTTCTCTCCAGCAAACGCTGCTGGACAGAAGATATTAATGGCGGCTTCAGCACCACGTGGGGGGGACAGCGCTTACTGTAGCGCTGTCTCCTGCACGGCACACGGACCGCGTCCGTGTGCGGTACGTGTTTTACACGGACCCATTGACTTTAATGGGTCTGTGTAATCCGTGCGCTCCCACGAACACTGACATGTCTCCGTGTTTTGCACACGGACACACGGTCCGTGAAAACACGCCGACATGTGCAGAGACACATTGATTTCAATGTGTCTACGTGAGTCAGTGTCTCCGGTACGTGAGGAAAGTGTCACCTCACGTACCGGAGCCACTGACGTGTGAAACCGGCCTCAGTGGTAAAATTTCTTTTATATGCTGTAATTTGTGTTAATTTATGGAAAAAAAAAAAGGAAATTTGGCAAAAATTTTGAACATTTTGCACTTTTCAAACTTTTAATTTTTTTACCCTTAAATCAGAGAGTGGTGTCACACAAAATAGTTAAAAAATTACATTTCTCACATGTCGACTTTACATCAGCACAATTTTGGAAACAATCTTTTTTTGTTAGGACATTAGAAGGGTTAAAAGTTGCCCAGCGATTTCTTATTTTTCCAACAAAATTTACAAAACCATTTTTTTTAGGGACTACCTCACATTTGAAGTGAGTTTGGGGAGTCAATATAACAGAAAATACCCCAAAGTGACACTATTCTAAAAAACTGCACTCCTCAAGGTGCGCAAAACCACATTGAAGAAGTTTATTAACCCTTCAGGTGCTTCACGAGAACTAAAGCAATGTGGAAGAAAAAAAACTTACATTTTACTTTTTTCACAAAAAATTTATTTGGAACCAAATTTTTTTAGTTTCACAAGGGTATCAGGAGAAAATGGACCCCAAAATTTGTTGTGCAATTTCTCCTGAGTATGCCATTACCCCGTATGTGGGGTAAAGCCACTGTTTGGGCGCATGGCAGGGCTCAGAAGGGAGGGAGCACCATTTGACTTTTTCAACGCAAAATTGGCTGGAATCAATGGTGGGTGCCATGTCGCGTTTGGAGACCCCTGATGTACATAAACAGTGGAATCCCCCCAATTCTAACTCCAACCATCCACGAGAGAAGTCCGCCTCCTGGTCTGGGATGGCGGAAATCGGAGAAGGGACTGCCCATGGAAGAGAACGTGGGATCAGCAGGAAGGTGCAGCTCAGAACCCGGGCAACAAGATGGCGAGAGGAGGTCACACGGAGGATGGGGAGGAAGCAGGAAGCTGCCCCAGCCAATGGGAGAAGAGAGAAGACCAGCCGTCAGCAATGAACCCGGAGGTTCTTGGAGCCGTTGTGGAGGAGCTATGCTGTCAGCTCCGGCGGTCCTAGTTCCATGCTGCAGAGAGAATGGGAGCAGCAGAGGAGCAAGCTTCCGATATCCCAGCCCGCAACGGAGGAGTCCGACACCGGAGACTCTGTGGCAGCAGGTAAGGAGACCGACTCTGCCCCGGTAGCCGAGGACACCCTCATAGGACCTTTTGATGCACCGACACCCCCACCACCCGGCCGGGTATACAGCCATATTGATTGGGAGCAGCCCTCGGGTATCGTACACACCTCCACAGCCCCGCTGCAGCCAACAAGAGAGCTCCAGGAAGTGCGTGGAGAATGGGTGACATTCCGGTGGGAGCACTCTGGCACCGATCTGATAGGATTCCCTGGGGAAGCCCAGGCTGAGGGAGAATATCTGGAGGTCATGAGCCAGGAGGAATATTGCTGCCAGCAAACGCTCAATTGGGAGCAGGAGGATAGGGAGCGGGACCTCCGGCACAGGGCCATAGAGGAGAGGAACCTGCGGGCTAAGGCTCAGACCTGAAAAATTAAACATGAAGAACGGGGCCCAGAGACAAGGCACAGCGGTGGCCTTTCGCATAAAGGCTGGCTGGGGATTCATTAAGGAACCTGGAGTGCAGGCAGAAGTTTTTGTCAACGTGACGTGGAATCCTACCTTCTAGAGGGACACCCGGATAGGGACCTCTACCCAGGGGATCGTGTCACCTACACCCGACACTGGGGTGAAAAAGGGTGGTATGCGCTGCATGTCCACAAATGCATACCGAAAGGGGCAGCACGCAGGTCACCCGCAAATGATTCAGAGCCACAGCCAGCTCCATTACCTGGAAAGGTAACCTCTACACCTGCAACCGCAAGGGAACCAACCACCGTGTGTTCCAGGGCTATGCAGGCCACAGTGGAGATGCACTCTAGGAGCACCCAGACTACCATAGTGGGTACCTACCAATCTTTTGCTTTTATCATATAAAGAATGGCCTTAAAGATGGCACTTCCCAAACTTCATGAAAACCCTACAAGGGGCACAGGCACCGCCTATACAGGTCATGTATTGATTCATATACACTTTTTTTTACTCCTTATATATGAGCACATCTGTCTATGAGGCTTTACTACAGACTCAACTCATCCTTTGTTATATATCATGCTATTAATTAATCCTGCTGCACTTTATTTCATTGTGCTATGAGCCAGGGATGCCAAAATTGATTTGCACTATGCCAATGTATTTATTCAGCACTAAGCACTTTTTTTAGGCTATCCACAAATGGCTATATATGCACTAGGCACTTTTTTGCAGCCCTTGGTTTGAGAGGCTAGGGGTGTATATTTGGTTAGTAAGATATACCGTACTTGCACTAGACAGTTTGTTTAGTTAAAAAGGGTGTATGTTCAGCTGGTAGGAGTTTTTTTTGTTTTTTATTCAGGTCCATGTGGCATTCTAATTGTTGTTTTGGTTTGCAAACCTTAGGGTATGTGTCCACGGGCCGCATTACATCCGGAATAGCTGCGGATTGAACGCAGCGTCCAGATGTTACAGCATAGTGGAGGGGATTTTATGAAATCCCGTCTCCATTATGCATGCGAACACGCACCCGGCGGCCCTGCGTTTCCGGACATGCGGCGCCTCTTTTTAGAGCACAGCATGTCCATTTACCTTGCGATGACGCTGCATCGCCGCAAGGTAAAACACAGGGTCTTATGTGTGGGGTGCGATGAATCCGGATGTGTGCAATGAACAAATCCTGAATTACCGCGTCTACAGAAGGGGGCGGCGCTTTGGGCGGAGCGAGTTTTCCGCTCCGTCCAAAGCGCCAGCCATCCTGAATGTGGACACATACCCTTATACACATTCAATCTGTAACTTCACTAGATATTTATTTAAAGGACCTTGAGTATATACTTTTCATATTGATGCATACTTGTATATGGCGGTACTATTTTTTGCATTTGTATCTCTATTTGTATTCTTTTAATGTGATTACTAAATAAAGATGTATTGATTATTTTTTTGAACATTTGGCATTGGCTTCCATTGATTGTACAACTTTTTGTTTTACCTGGCATAAGACTGAACTCCCGGCAAGGAGACTGCAATGTCCAGGTATACCCCTGGAAACATCGGGATTAGACTGTAAGTTGAAAGTTCATTTAACCTGGCAAGGTTTCTGTTTGAAAAGTTGATTTGTTTAAAGAGACACTGAAGCCATGGACAGTGAGTGGTCGGAACTGTCATGTAAATAGTTGGCACTTCTTAAGGTGCTTTCTACTGGTTTTACATATAACACATGAAGAAACTGTTTATTGTTTGCACTAAAGTTATTGCCTTAAAGTGACCAAGAACAAAAACCCGTTTGGCGTAGCTGAAAAAGTGGTCCAGAGAGGAGACCAGTGATGCCTTGCAGCACGCCCAACACCTACGTTGGGGGTTTGGAGCGGGACCCCCATGCTGCTGTTGTTGGTGAGAGGAGCCTCACAACTTGCTGAATAATTATTATATTATATGATATAATAAAGACTTTGTTAATGTGATGTTGAAATACTTGAATGTTTGCTCCTTTTAAATGCTGCACTACCTCAGTTTAGAAAATGTTGACCTTGTTGCACTTTGTTTAAGAAAGTGTTAATCTTTAATATTGCTAGAAAAGTACACCTGTAAAAGGGAAAATAAATCATAGTTTATATGTCAGACAGAATGCACAAGTAATATTTGGTATTACAGAGAGTTCCATATTTTTTGGTAAAGCTAATGTTTTGCACTTGTAATATATGTTCCAGCAACGATTAAAGCAAAAAATAACCTCCTATAAAAGGGAAGAAAAAGTTTACATAACCTGTTACCTGTTTTCAAAAATGTTTTGCAATATCTAAGTACTGGATATAATGGGGGTGGGTTTGGGTTGTGTAACTCCACGGGTAACCGATTGTTGCAGTGGTATTGCCTCCCTCACGGGGAGGGTGATGCCATGTCTGGAAGCGAGGAAAGATCCCTTTAGCACTTTAGAAGGTAACACATGCATACAACACTGTTCTGACTCCAGGCCAGAAGGGGGAGCTCTGATCCAGTTTGTGGGTGGCTTCCCTATATATATTTTGGCTGGAGGAGGAGTTCGTCACTCTGTCTGAAAGAGTCAGGGAGAGAGCTGGAGCAGCGCAGATGTGAGGTACTGCAGCTCCTGTGAGGAAAGTTTGGGCCATGCAGACACGTGTTTCTGCAACTCCGGGGAAGAGAAGAGAGGAACAGAGCAGATTGTAGAGAGTGTGAAGGAGGAAGGAGTAAAGGAGAAGTAAAGAGCTGGAGGGGAGCTGCGACTGAGCTTCCTCCACGCTGAAGCGCAGGAAACAGGTGGCCGGAAGACCGAGGTTGTGGTGGTAACTGTATGCCCCACAGCAGAAACTGGCAGACAGGAGATTGCAAGTCGCCTGTCCACCATTACACCCGAAGGCACAGTAGCACATAGAGCCCGGAGTCATCTTAGAGACACCTGTAAAAAGGCTCGAGTTGCCTGCCATGCAGGTAGTGTCCTACCTAAAGGGACAGAGAGAAAGTGAGGACCTTGTGTGAAGCCTTAGGCAGCAAGGAACTACAACACAGCACAGTAAGAAAGGCTTCCAACCCCACCTGGCTAGGGGGATCTCCGAATCACTTTTCCAGGCTGGCCGGACTGCACCATCACCTGTGATCCGTACCCTGGACTATGGCTGCCTACTACCAGTAAAAGGTAGCGAGACTGCAACCTTGTGTGATTTAAAAAGAGAAAACACAGCAGTTTAACAATAAATGGCTTCACCCAACCATGAGTGGAGAAAAAGTTTTGGTGTTATCATCCACATTCTCTGAAAAAAGGCCAAGAAAGCAAAAATTCTGCCGGGTATGTAAACTTTTGCGCACAACTGAATATTACATGCATTTATAGTTTACAACAGTTATGGTCTTTGATCATATAGAGCAGGGGTGGGGATTCTTTTTTCTGCCAAGAGCCATTTGGATATTTATACCATCCTGCGGGGGCCATACAAACTCTGCCCATAAAGTACACCCTGACTCTGGCACTGGTTTCAGGACGTAATCTTTCATTGCATGCCCTTCAGTGTTCAGTAGTGAACATTGCATGTGTGTGCTAACAGAGCAAGAAGAAATTAACAAGCTGGTTGGAATCAAAATACACCTCCCTGCCCAAGAATGCGGTCCCTGAGATTCTGCTCGGGGGCCTGATAAAAGGTCATCAAGGGCTGTAAATGGCCCTGGGGCCTGAGGTTCCCCACCCCTGATATAAAGCGACCATGTAATGTTCTGATGGAAGAATTGCAGAATACGATGGCTTTGATCCTGCATTCTGTGAAAAATGGAGCAGTATTGGTGTGGCGTAAATTAAAACATATCACCTATCCATAGATGTTGGGTGTCTGACTGCTTAGACCCCACTAATCACAAGTATACTAGTCCTGTATGAATGCCTGGATGGAGCTGAAGTTGTACTGTACTTGATTATCTCAACCACGACTTCAATTAATATGCATACAAGACCCAGTTTTCGTGATCTTTTCTTATCCCAGTTAGAAGATCTCCAGCACTCGGAAAGTTATCACCTATTGTAAATTGCTATAGTAAAAAGTTGCAACTTTTTTTTCCATTTTTACATTTTTAGTACACTTTATCAAAATAAAGTGATAAGCAACATCATGAGTGTCTGTTATCAGCATCGTCTCGATAGATTGCATCCCTAAATCAGCAATTTTCCAGCGTACTACCGTACAAATGAGATAACTGTTCAGCTCTGTATTTTCAAAGTGCTTTTAATCAATTATTCTGATGTAAAGCAGAAAACTTCTGAGTACAAATTCTTCAAAAGTATTTGCATAAAATGAAAGAAGCATGTATTCTAGAAATGTTTCAATTGATGCACAATATTATACAAAGCAAAATAAGTGGTGACACAGACATCATTGTAACGAGCAGCAACAGGGCTTACAAAAAATTTTTTAAGGTCAAACGGCAGCCCGGGGCCAAATATGCTTTTAAAAACTTTTAAAGAACTTTTTTGTACTTGTGTGCAGCGTTTTTGCAAATAGCTTTGGGCATCCAGGAATCTCTCCAAAGTACAGCTCACCCCAATTAACATGTAGAAATATTTTTCCTCCCCAGTGCCTGGGACCAATCTCCCTTAGTAAATTTAGGATTAAATTGACACATCCTTTAAATATGAGAAGAGTCAGACCACAGACTATAAGGCATTGTTTACAAAGATTTTTCAGGTCAGAAAAATCTGGTGCATATTTGTAGCAGAATCCACTGCTAAAGTTCAAAATTGACCTCTTGGATTTTCTGCAGACTTGCATCTTACCAGTCGTGAGCGCACACTTAGACTAACCCAATTTCATAGACCAATCCATTAGTAGCTTCTCACCATGGATTCTGGAAGAAATCTGCACAGACAAGGCTTCAATAAGTGACTTTTTTTTTTTTTTTAATCTGCAGGATAAAAATCAAATGACTGCATGAATTTACAACTGGAAACACTGGGAAGCATTTTGTGGGGGGAAAGAATGTCAAGTGGATTTTGGAGCATAATATCCTAAAAGAACAAAATGAAAAGCTGGAGATTAATCACCTTTCCTAGAGTGCTCAGTAACTAATCTGTCCAGTTCTGCCAGAAAGATACAAGGGACTATTTGTAATGCTCTTATATGTGATTGTGCTCGCCATAAAGTAACATTTTGGTGCAGGACCTGTTCATGCTGCATGGCCTGCGTGAAGGAGTGTTGATGTCATGCATATTTGTGTTCCACAATTAGGCCAGCGTCACACAACGTATAAAAAAAAAAAATAAAAAAAATTAAAATAAATAAATATCGGTCCGTTTTTCACAGCCGGAATTTGCAGAAATGGTCCTGGACAGTGATCTGTATGTCATCCGTGTGCAATGCGAGGATGCAATTTTTTTTCTCATCGAAACATCCGTGTGACATCCGTATGTCATCCGTATGGCAAGATTTTGTAGCCGGCTTGCAAAATGGACATATAATGGATCCATGGCCTCATATTCGTGAAAACACACACATATATATATATATATATATATATATATATATATATATATATATATATATATATATATATATATATATATATATATATATATATTTATATATATATATATTTATACAGTACAGAACCAAAAGTTTGGACACACCTCATTTAAAGATTTTTCTGTATTTTCATGACTGAAAATTGTACATTCACACTGAAGGCATCAAAACTATGAATTAACACATGTGGAATTATATACTTAACAAAAAAGTGTGAAACAACTGAAATTATGTCTTATATTCTAGGTTCTGCAAAGTAGCCACCTTTTGCTTTGATGACTGCCTTGTTAACTCTTGGCATTCTCTTGATGAGCTTCAAGAGGTACGGTAGTCACCAGGAATTGTTTTCACTTCACAGGTGTGCCCTGTCAGGTTTAATAAGTGGGATTTCTTGCCTTATAAATGGGGTTGGGACCATCAGTTGTGTTGTGCAGAAGTCTGGTGGATACACAGCTGATAGTCCTACTGAATAGACTGTTACAATTTGTATTATGGCAAGAAAAAAGCAGCTAAGTAAAAGAAAAACGAGTGTCCATCATTACTTTAAGAAATGAAGATCAGTCAGCCCGGAAAATTGGGAAAACTTTGAAAGTGTCCCCAAGTGCAGTGGCAAAAACCATTAAGCGCTACAAAGAAACTGGCTCACATGAGGACCGCCCCAGGAAAGGAAGACCCAGAGTCACCTCTGCTTCTGAGAATAATTTTATCCGATTCACCAGCCTCAGAAATCGCAGGTTAACAGCAGCTCAGATTAGAGACCAGGTCAATGCCACACAGAGTTCTAGCAGCAGACACATCTCTACAACAACTGTTAAGAGGAGACTTTGTGCAGCAGGCCTTCATGGTAAAATAGCTGCTAGGAAACCACTGCTAAGGACAGGCAACAAGCAGAACAGACTTGTTTAGGCTAAAGAACACAAGGAATGGACATTAGACCAGTGGAAATCTGTGCTTTGGTCTGATGAGTCCAAATTTGAGATCTTTGGTTCCAACCACCGTGTCTTTGTGCAACACAGAAAAGGTGAACGGATGGACTCTACATGCCTGGTTCCCACCGTGAAGCATGGAGGAGGTGTGATGGTTTGGGGGTGCTTTGCTGGTGACACTGTTGGGGATTTATTCAAAATACTGAACCAGCATGGCTACCACAGCATTTTGCAGCGACATGCTATTCCATCCGGTTTGCGTTTAGTTGGACCATCAGTTATTTTTCAACAGGACAATGACCCCAAACACTCCTCCAGGCTGTGTAAGGGCTATTTGACCAAGAAGGAGAGTGATGGGGTGCTACGTCAGATGACCTGGCCTCACAGTCACCAATCGAGATGGTTTGGGGTGAGCTGGACCGGAGAGTGAAGGCAAAAGGGTCAACAAGTGCTAAGCATCTCTGGGAATTCCTTCAAGATTGTTGGAAGACCATTTCCGGTGACTACCTCTTGAAGCTCATCAAGAGAATCCCAAGAGTGTGCAAAGCAGTCATCAAAGCAAAAGGTGGCTGCTTTGAAGAACCTAGAATATCAGACAAAATTTCAGTTGTTTCACACTTTTTGTTAAGTACATAATTCCACATGTGTTAATTCATAGTTTTGATGCCTTCAGTGTGAATGTACAATTTTCATAATCATGAACATACAGAAAAATCTTTAAATGAGAAGGTGTGTCCAAACTTTCGGTCTGTACTGTATAAAAATAAATAAATAAATAAAAATCGGTCCGTTTTTCACGGCCGGAAATGTTCCTGGACAGTGATCTGTATGTCATCCGTGTGCAATGCGAGGATGCAATTTTTTTCTCATCAAAGTATCCGTGTGACATCCGTATGTCATCTGTATGGCAAGATTTTGTAGCTGGCTTGCAAAATGGACATATAATGGATCAATGGCCTCATATATTCGTGAAAACATATAGTTTTGGACACACCTCATTTAAAGATTCTTCTGTATTTTCATGACTATGAAAATTGTACATTCACACTGAAGGCATCAAAACTATGAATTAACACATGTGGAATTATGTACTTAACAAAAAGTGTGAAACAACTGAAACATCATACTGTGTAGAGGAATACATTGTCGGGACATCATACTGTGTAGGGGGAGCACTTTGGGGACATCATACTGTGTAGAGGAATACATTGTGGGGACATCATACTGTGTAGAGCAGAGGTGGGGAACCTCAGGCCCCAGGGACATTTACAGCCCTCGATTACCTTTTATCAGGCCCCCCGAGCAGATTCTCAGGGTCCGCATTCCTGGGCAGGGAGGTACAGTTAGGGCCAGAAATATTTGGACAGTGACAATTTTCGCGAGTTGGGCTCTGCATGCCACCACATTGGATTTGAAATGAAACCTCTACAACAGAATTCAAGTGCAGATTGTAACGTTTAATTTGAAGGGTTGAACAAAAATATCTGATAGAAAATGTAGGAATTGTACACATTTCTTTACAAACACTCCACATTTTAGGAGGTCAAAAGTAATTGGACAAATAAACATAACCCAAACAAAATATTTTTATTTTCAATATTTTGTTGCAAATCCTTTGGAGGCAATCACTGCCTTAAGTCTGGAACCCATGGACATCACCAAACGCTGGGTTTCCTCCTTCTTAATGCTTTGCCAGGCCTTTACAGCCGCAGCCTTCAGGTCTTGCTTGTTTGTGGGTCTTTCCGTCTTAAGTCTGGATTTGAGCAAGTGAAATGCATGCTCAATTGGGTTTAGATCTGGAGATTGACTTGGCCATTGCAGAATGTTCCACTTTTTGGCACTCATGAACTCCTGGGTAGCTTTGGCTGTATGCTTGGGGTCATTGTCCATCTGTACTATGAAGCGCCATCCAATCAACTTTGCAGCATTTGGCTGAATCTGGGCTGAAAGTATATCCCGGTACACTTCAGAATTCATCCGGCTACTCTTGTCTGCTCTTATGTCATCAATAAACACAAGTGACCCAGTGCCATTGAAAGCCATGCATGCCCATGCCATCACGTTGCCTCCACCATGTTTTACAGAGGATGTGGTGTGCCTTGGATCATGTGCCGTTCCCTTTCTTCTCCAAACTTTTTTCTTCCCATCATTCTGGTACAGGTTGATCTTTGTCTCATCTGTCCATAGAATACTTTTCCAGAACTGAGCTGGCTTCTTGAGGTGTTTTTCTGCAAATTTAACTCTGGCCTGTCTATTTTTGGTATTGATGAATGGTTTGCATCTAGATGTGAACCCTTTGTATTTACTGTCATGGAGTCTTCTCTTTACTGTTGACTTAGAGACAGATACACCTACTTCACTGAGAGTGTTCTGGACTTCAGTTGATGTTGTGAACGGGTTCTTCTTCACCAAATTAAGTATGCGGCGATCATCCACCACTGTTGTCATCCGTGGACGCCCAGGCCTTTTTGAGTTCCCAAGCTCACCAGTCAATTCCTTTTTTCTCAGAATGTACCCAACTGTTGATTTTGCTACTCCAAGCATGTCTGCTATCTCTCTGATGGATTTTTTCTTTTTTTTCAGCCTCAGGATGTTCTGCTTCACCTCAATTGAGAGTTCCTTTGACCGCATGTTGTCTGCTCACAGCAACAGCTTCCAAATGCAAAACCACACACCTGGAATCCACCCCTGACCTTTTAACTACTTCATTGATTACAGGTTAACGAGGGAGACGCCTTCAGAGTTAATTGCAGCCCTTAGAGTCCATTGTCCAATTACTTTTGGTCCCTTGAAAAAGAGGACGCTATGCATTACAGAGCTATGATTCCTAAACCCTTTCTCCGATTTGGATGTGGAAACTATCATATTGCAGCTGGGAGTGTGCACTTTCAGCCCATATTATATATATAATTGTATTTCTGAACATGTTTTTGTAAACAGCTAAAATAACAAAACTTGTGTCACTGTCCAAATATTTCTGGCCCTAACTGTATATTTTGATTACAACCAGCTTATTAATTTCTTCTTGCTCTGTTAGTACACACATGCAGTGTTCACTACTGAAGGGCATGCAATAAAAGATTACGTCCTGAAACCAGTGCCAGAGTCAGGATGTACTTTGTGAGCGGAGTTTGTACGGCCCCTAAAGGATGGTATAAATATCCAAATGGCCCTTGGCAGAAAAAAAGATTCCCCACCCCTGGTGTAGAGGAATACATTGTGGGGGCATCATACTGTGTGGAGAGGTCATATTGTCTGGTGGTCACAAAATGGATAATGTACTGTGTGTGAAGACTAAGGAGCTTGATTTGCGTTATTTCTATGTGGATGCATATAAAGGATTGTGCGAGGTTGGAAACGTGGATCAATGTAAAAAAGATAAATTATTTGTCTCTGCTTGTGTCACAATTTGCGTCTCTCTTTCCAAGTTGGGAGATATGCCTCAAGGACCAAAATGGCTGAATCCCTTCAGGGTAAATATTCTTGAGATTTCCTAGAGGACCTTATAAGTAAATATTGAATGCAACCCCAATAACAATAACCTGTAAAAAAAAAACTGCAGAAAAGGCAATGTGCTGCAGAGACCACACAAAAGTAGAAGTGCAGAAATGGCTGATTTACAAAGGGAAGTGTGCAGCTATAAACAGACTGAAAATATTTCATTAATTAAAGGATATTATTCATACAACTTTTTGTAAGTTGTTTTTTTCCGTCTCTCTGGATCTCTGTTCATGGGCTTATGTACACAGACATTTAATGACTATATGCACAAATCATATAATTAGAGCCCAAAAAAAATATTAATTCTGAAAGATTTGGAAAACCTTTCCTAATTCTTTCGTAGGGAAATCCTTCTTAAATATTAATTGAAGAACTTTAATTGCCAATGAAGAAATATTTCAATATTGATATATTCCAATATTGGAACTAGAAGTAGCAAAAAAAATTACAGTAAAAACAAAAAATACACTATGTGTATCCCTCCAAATCTGGGACCCAATCATGAGTACGAGTATGCCAGAATAAGTATGTCGACCTGTGGATAACATGAACATAAGCCACCAGCATATACGTGATAGGCATTTTATAAATTAATCTCTATGTGTCTGCCTTCTTAATAAATTAATTCAGGCAATGTAATTACAAATGTAAAGGGCTCCAGGTGTAGAAACATAACACTATACAATGCTTTATGATCTGAGACCATGCAATGTAAGACTATGTTCACACTGTTGTTTTCTTGGCCTTTCTGGTATTTTATACAACAAGATTAGATCATTTTTGCTGTAAAAAATATAGAAACCCGAACGAACCCTGTTAAAATCAAAGGGTAATATAGCCTCATATATTCGAAATCAGATAAATTTCACAAACTGCAGACCCAAAAATAAAAAGTAGGCGGCAAAAGCAACCAAAACAGTACAAAAAAATATATATATTTTTTGCTAGATTTCAATGTATTGAGAATGTAACATTCAAAAAGGCCCTTTTAACCGACAAAGAAAAATGACATCTGTATCTCCAAGAAGAAATTCTGGCTGCGCAGCCCGGATTATTAATTACCATTTAGACATGCTGCTATATTTAGTTGCTCTGTGCAAGGACGGAGATTTTACCCTGTGCCACATATGAAGCCGCTATTCATCCTCCTCAATGTCAAACACTCAGGGAACAAATCAGGATGAAGATACAACATTTAAATACTTACAGATACTTCTTGTAGAATATTCTAATTTTCCAAAGGCTATCTGCTCCTTCGTCTCGCTGTCAGCATGTGTACCCCAGACTGAGTATTTCAGTGTTTTCTGTTCTTCATATAGAGGAAAACCACAGTTCAGTAAGAAGCAGGCTGCTTGAGCAATGATTCACATACGGAAGCAGGCTGGCTTCACTAGTTCTCTGGCACTCGGCGGCGTACACAACAGGCAGGCTAATGTAGGGAAAAAATGAATATTTCTTCTGTATCCTCAGGTTTACTCAATCTCAGACACTGTGATCAGGCTAAATTAACAGATAGCTGCGTCAGTAGGAGTACTGCACGTTGTAGATTGCTGGGAGTTGTAGTGCCACCAAAAAGTACAGTGCTACTTTATAAAATTTTGATCCATAGCTTACACAGGCTATGCAGAAAGAGTGTATTTTTTTCATCCAGGAAGTGACCGCCTTCTTCTATGCCGCTGCTTCCTTAGGGGTTGGCCTTATACCGCCTTGTTTTGGGTAACGAGGCAGCTTGCTTCATCCAACACTTTCTGCCACTGTTCTGTCTTCAAACTACTGTATGTAGAAAAAAAGACAAAATATCAGCTCATCATAGTTGTCATGAATACAGGAAAGCATAATCGGTACACGGAAAACGACGCTTGTCCAGCACCAAGCTGTAGAACCACAAGGAAAAAAAATCCAGCACTGAAAAATATTTATGAAAAAATAGAAAATTTTAAGCATGCGAGATGTGCAACCAACATAATATTTATTGCAAAGAGGCATGTAAATAACGTGTAACATAGTAACATAGTTAGTAAGGCCGAAAAAAGACATTTGTCCATCCAGTTCAGCCTATATTCCATCATAATAAATCCCCAGATCTACGTCCTTCTACAGAACCTAATAATTGTATGATACAATATTGTTCTGCTCCAGGAAGACATCCAGGCCTCTCTTGAACCCCTCGACTGAGTTCGCCATCACCACCTCCTCAGGCAAGCAATTCCAGATTCTCACTGCCCTAACAGTAAAGAATCCTCTTCTATGTTGGTGGAAAAACCTTCTCTCCTCCAGACGCAAAGAATGCCCCCCTTGTGCCCGTCACCTTCCTTGGTATAAACAAATCCTCAGTGAGATATTTGTATTGTCCCCTTATATACTTATACATGGTTATTAGATCGCCCCTCAGTCGTCTTTTTTCTAGACTAAATAATCCTAATTTCGCAAATCTATCTGGGTATTGTAGTTCTCCCATCCCCTTTATTAATTTTGTTGCCCTCCTTTGTACTCGCTCTAGTTCCATTATATCCTTCCTGAGCACCGGTGCCCAAAACTGGACACAGTACTCCATGTGCGGTCTAACTAGGGATTTGTACAGAGGCAGTATAATGCTCTCATCATGTGTATCCAGACCTCTTTTAATGCACCCCATGATCCTGTTTGCCTTGGCAGCTGCTGCCTGGCACTGGCCGCTCCAGGTAAGTTTATCATTAACTAGGATCCCCAAGTCCTTCTCCCTGTCAGATTTACCCAGTGGTTTCCCATTCAGTGTGTAATGGTGACTGATTCCTTCTTCCCATGTGTATAACCTTACATTTATCATTGTTAAACCTCATCTGCCACCTTTCAGCCCAAGTTTCCAACCTATCCAGATCCATCTGTAGCAGAATACTATCTTCTCTTGTATTAACTGCTTTACATAGTTTTGTATCATCTGCAAATATCGATATTTTACTGTGTAAACCTTCTACCAGATCATTAATGAATATGTTGAAGAGAACAGGTCCCAATACTGACCCCTGCGGTACCCCACTGGTCACAGCGACCCAGTTAGAGACTATACCATTTATAACCACCCTCTGCTTTCTATCACTAAGCCAGTTACTAACCCATTTACACACATTTTCCCCCAGACCAAGCATTCTCATTTTGTGTACCAACCTCTTGTGCGGCACGGTATCAAACGCTTTGGAAAAATCGAGATATACCACGTCCAATGACTCACCGTGGTCCAGTCTATAGCTTACCTCTTCATAAAAACTGATTAGATTGGTTTGACAGGAGCGATTTCTCATAAACCCATGCTGATATGGAGTTAAACAGTTATTCTCATTGAGATAATCCAGAATAACATCCCTCAGAAACCCTTCAAATATTTTACCAACAATAGAGGTTAGACTTACTGGCCTATAATTTCCAGGTTCACTTTTAGAGCCCTTTTTGAATATTGGCACCACATTTGCTATGCGCCAGTCCTGCGGAACAGACCCTGTCGCTATAGAGTCCCTAAAAATAAGAAATAATGGTTTATCTATTACATTACTTAGTTCTCTTAGTACTCGTGGGTGTATGCCATCCGGACCTGGAGATTTATCTATTTTGATCTTATTTAGCCGATTTTCGCACCTCTTCTTGGGTTAGATTGGTGACCCTTAATATAGGGTTTTCATTGTTTCTTGGGATTTCACCTAGCATTTCATTTTCCACCGTGAATACCGTGGAGAAGAAGGTGCTTAATATGTTAGCTTTTTCCTCGTCATCTACAACCATTCTTTCCTCACTATTTTTTAAGGGACCTACATTTTCAGTTTTTATTCTTTTACTATTGATATAGTGAAGAACAGTTTGGGATTAGTTTTACTCTCCTTAGCAATGTGCTTCTCTGTTTCCTTTTTGGCAGCTTTAATTAGTTTTTTTAGATAAAGTATTTTTCTCCCTATAGTTGTTTAGAGCTTCAATGGTGCCATCCTGCTTTAGTAATGCAAATGCTTTCTTTTTACTGTTAATTGCCTGTCTTACTTCTTTGTTTAGCCACGTTGGGTTTTTCCTATTTCTAGTCCTTTTATTCCCACAAGGTATAAACCGCTTACACTGCCTATTTAGGATGTTCTTAAATATTTTCCATTTAATATCTGTATTCTTATTTCTGAGGATATTGTCCCAGTCTACCAGATTAAGGGCATCTCTAAGCTGGTCAAACTTTGCCTTCCTAAAGTTCAGTGTTTTTGTGACTCCCTGACAAGTCCCCCTAGTGAAAGACTGTAGTACAACTGTAGTGAAAGTGTAGTACAACAATTAATAAACGTCTTAATAGTATATGTTATGTTGGTATTGCTGACATAGGAGTCTGGTTTTTAACATATTTTTGCATAAATTGCGTTTATTACCAACACACTTAAAGGAGCCCTTCAAATCCAACCAATACAGGTACATTTCCGTGGCGGATTACTGGAAAAAAAGACTGGGAGAAATAGATTGTCCGAAATTAGGAGCTTTCTTCGCAACACATCTGACACCTTCAGAAAGAATGTCTTGCAATTTCTCATCCTGATATAGGATGGGAATATATTTAAGTGTAAGCTTGGTAATATCCAAATGGTCATTACTCTGAGATGAAAAAGTAATATACTGTCGGGTATCAGAGACATGGCCGCTGCCAGTAAGTGAGTCCACCAAGAGAGACTTTATTGGCCGTAACAGACTTTGTTCCTTTAAGGGTAGAAGATTTATAGCCCATTTTTAAGAAAATGATCTTTATTGCGTGCACATTCCTTCTCATAAGAAGATGTAGTGGAACATGCTAATTAATTATAGTAATTAAATGTCATTAGTTGATAGTGGAGAGACACACACACAAGAATAAAGGGAAATGAGGCTCATAGTGTGCGTATATCAATAAATCAAATACATAAGGTGTACGCATAGACTAACCTGGGGCACATGGGCAACACTGTGGCTCAGTGGTTGGCACTGCAACCTTGCAACACTTGGGTCATATCCCACCAAGGAGTTTGTATGTTTTCCCCATATTTGCATGTGCTTTCTCTGGTTTCCTCCCACACTCCAAAAGACATACTGATACGGACTCTAGATTGTGATCTCCAATGGGGTCAATAATGTCTGTAAAGTGCTGTGGAAATAATGCCGCTACATAAGTGAGTAAAATAAATAAAGTTAGTATACATACAGCACTAAGGGCCCAATATATTATTTTGGTTTCTTTTAAGGCACCTTTCTTTTTTTGCCTTGTGGTATTCATTGTTTCTTTTTTTTTGTGCCAAATTCTTAAAAATGGTGAGCATTGTTCATAAATTTCATAAGAGATTAAAAAAAATGGTCTTTAAGGTCTTAAAACCTTTTTTTAAACAGTTAGTGCACAGTTAGTGAACAAAAAAAATTCAGGCTTACATAAAATCACTCCTTTGTGACTGGAGAACATTTGTCCAAAATTTTATGATCTTTTAAAAAGTCACAATCGATCGCCTGAAAACATCTGGAAGTTCCAACACCGAAAACAATGCCAAACCTATAGGGAAAAAAACCCACACAACGACTAAACAGCGACGCTGCAGCGATCGGCATCATTGTCTATATCGCTGCAGTGTCGCTTAATGTGACGGTACCTTAAAGCCTCTAGGCTAGGAAAAAAGTTGGGGACCCACTGAGAGGTTGGCAGTGGCTTCATACAGTCTGACCAGAATATTAAACTAAGAACCTTGTGTTCAGTTTTGTAAATTTTTTGCCTTGCTGCATTAGATCAATGTATGATTTTTCTTTCTCTACAGCTATGATATTTCGTATGGTCTGTCTCCTCTTTTTTTTTGTTTTACTAGGACCAGCACCCATCCTGTTTGGGCCACATGTTTTTAAATTAGCAGGAGATTGCAATTTTGCTCCTCATTCGCAGTGTGAGAACATGTGGAAGGTGAGTTTTTCAGCTCCTTTCACTTGGTGTTGGCGTTGTGTGGTGGCCATTGTTACTGTGCCCGATGAGTGATGTGGCCTGGAGTCATGGTGCACTGTTCGTCATGGTGGTTTTGCATGTCACTGCACCTTAAGGCTAGTAAAAAATTAGGGACCCACTGACAAGTTTTCTATGACGTGGTAGTGGTTTCATACAGTCTGATCACAATGTTAAACTAAAAACCTCATGTTCAGTTTTGTAAATTTTTGCCTAGTGGCATTAGATGTCTGAGTCTTGGAGGTTCTGTCCATGTCTTTTTCTACATCCATAGTCAAAAACACAAGTGACCTAATTTACCTAGTAGGTGCAGAAATGCCACAGAAAATCTGCAACATCAAGTATTAAACGTCATGGGAATATAACCTTAAATGGTAAAGATTAAATACTAACATCCAACCAAACCCCATAAAATAAAACTATGAGGTATAGATCATCTTAACATAATCTGTCCAAAATGACTGTATTCTGTAGCTCCTACATAAAAGCTTGTGTTGGGTTGAACACAGATTATGAATTTGACATCTCCTAGTTTTAAACTAAGAAAAAAAATTCAATACGGTATGTTTGAGACTTATAGAAAGAGTGAACACTCGTAAGTGCACTTTCGGAATGTTCCATTTCAGTACGTTAGTTCTGCACAGGATGCACTGAGAAACAAATGGCTTTGTTTTCCATAGCTCTTTCCATTGGTCAATATACATTGTCAATAGTAATATTTTTTTCATGAGCCCCTGCATGTAGTATATGGAGCACTTAACTATAGAGGGCACTTTTTAAAAAGACAAATCCAGGTTTACTGGGCTCAGAGCTCATCACTGGCATGATGTGGATCTTCATTTACTTAGCATTGTATTTAAAGGGTTAGTCTCATCTCTGCCTTTAATCAGTTAGACAAGAATAACTGTTATGATAAGGTAATTCAGTACCACAATGGACATAGAAGTCAGAGCACATACAGTGACCTGACAATAACCCAAAAACATAGAACGAGCTCTGAGACGTGGGAACTCTGCTGACCGCAATCCCTAATCCTCTCCAACCACACTAGAGGCAGCCGTGGATTGCACCTAACGCTCCCTATGCAACTCGGTACAGCCTGAGAAACTAGCTAGCCTGAAGATAGAAAATAAGCCTACCTTGCCTCAGAGAAATACCCCAAAGGAAAAGGCAGCCCCCACATATAATGACTGAGTTAAGATGAAATGACAAACGTAGAGATGAAATAGATTTAGCAAAGTGAGGCCCGACTTTCTGAACAGAGCGAGGATAGGAAAGGTAACTTTGCGGTCAACACAAAACCCTACAAAAAACCACGCAAAGGGGGCAAAAAGACTCTCCGTACCGAACTAATGGCACGGAGGTACACCCTCTGCGTCCCAGAGCTTCCAGCAAGCAAGAAAAAACAAATAAGCAAGCTGGACAGAAAAAAAACAGCAAACAAAATAGCAAAAGCGGAACTTAGCTATGCAGAGCAGCAGGCCACAGGAACGATCCAGAAGGAAACAGGTCCAATACTAGAACATTGACTGGAGGCCAGGATCAAAGCACTAGGTGGAGTTAAATAGAACAGCACCTAACGACTTCACCACATCACCTGAGGAAGGAAACTCAGAAGCCGCAGTACCACTCTCCTCCACCAATGGAAGCTCACAGAGAGAATCAGCCGAAATACCACTTTTGACCACAGGAGGGAGCTCTGCCACAGAATTCACAACAAATAACTACTTCTAGGTCCCATCCACCATTGGCGGTTTTAAGAAAATAGCCGACCTCAGTGCAGTCTGCAAAACTCTAATTGAAATGAATAGGCGTTACGGAAGCAGCGTAGCACAAGGAGCTGGGCTGTCTGTAACTCCTGAGTTGCAGAAATAGCATAGCTTGCTTTGGTATTCTATGTCTGTGTAACTCCCATAGAACTGAAAGGGAGGGGCAAACAGCACAATGCAGCTGCGCTTTGCAGTATTCGTAATCCCTTTCTGGTCGCTGACAACTAGAAGCAGAAATTCCCATCCTGGCCATGAAAGGCAGAGAAAGTCCACTACTCGGACAACCCCCTTCTCAAGTGCTATATTCCTCCATGTACATGCAGCGCCCCAGAGACCTGGACTTTATGGGTCCATGGATAAAATAGGACCACACTTGGATAACATCTCAGTGTGGTTCCGTCTTCACAGATTGACATTATAGAGAATCTGTCTTGAATGCTGCTGCCAGGATTATATTCCTCACCAACCATTACACCGATGTCTCTACCCTGTGTCAGTTATTACATTGGTTACCCATCCACTCCAGAATCCAGTGCAAAACTATTACCCTCATCAACAAAGCACTCCATGGCTCAGCACCACCCTACATCTCCTCCCTGGTCTCAGTCTACCACCCTACCCGTGCCCCCCCTCCCGTCTCCAAGACTTCTCACGTGCTTCGCCAATTCTTTGGAATGCACTACCCAGGTTAATATGATTAATCCCCAATTCCCACAGTTTTAAGCGTGTCCTAAAAACGCATTTGTTCAGACTGACCCACCGCCTCAACGCATTAACCTAACTATCCCTGTGTGGCCCATACAAAAAAACTTAAACCATAAACCAGGTTCCTCGCATCATGTTCTCATACACTTTATGCAGTTAATAGCCCTCTGTGTCTGTACTGTTACATATTTAGGCTGATAACTGGTTCATGCAGCTTTACATGAACACCCGATCCTTACACTACGGCGGGTCTGAACAATGAAAGCAATTGTTACCATCCACCTCACGTGTCTCCCTTTTTCCTATAGATTGTAAGCTTGCGAGCAGGGCCCTCACTCCTCTTGGTATCTATTTTGAACTGTGATTTTTGTTATGCTGTAATGTCTATTGTCTGTACAAGTCCCCTCTATAATGTAAAGCGCTGCGGAATATGTTGGCGCTATATAAATAAAATTATTATTATTATAGATGGTGGAGAAACTTTTTTGTTTTCTCTTAGGTCTGGACTTTGATTTGACCATTCAAACACATGAATATCCTTTGACCTAAACCATTCCATTGTAGCTCTGGCCGTATGTTTAGAGTCATTGTCCTGCTGGAAGGTGAACCTATGCCCCAATTAATGGTTTAAATCAAAGCATATTCATGTGTGTGACCTAAATCCCATTAAGAATCTGGGGAAAAACTCAAATTGCTGCTCACAGATATTCTCCATCCAGTCTCACTAGTGAAAGCTAATTTGTAAAGAACAATGGGTAAAAATGTCAGCCTCTAGAAGTGCAAAGCTGTCGAGAAATACCCCAAAAGACTTGCAGCAGTATTTGCAGCAAAAGGTGGTCCTACAAAGTATTGGCTCAGGGGGGCTGACACAAATGCACGGCACAATTTTCAGATTTATTTTTGGTAAAATTGCTACTTAGTGTTGGTATATTACATAAAATCCCAAAAAATACATTTTAAATTTGTGGGTGCAACATGAGAAAATGTGGAAAAGGTCACGGGGTATGAATACTTTTTCAAGCCACTGTACCTCTTGCTAAAAATCCTCTTCATCCTTAAATATGGAGAGATTTTTAATATTATAGTATGCTGCTTGCTGCCCGTGATAGACTGTCGAGATGGCTGTTTTAGAAGGCAAGGAGAACCCCCTTGCAACCTCTTTGTTTTAGAGTTTGCAACCCCAATCGAGCCAACTTCACTGACCCTGAACTCGTTTGATTCTCCAGACGCAAGGCTGCATAGTTTGGGCCAGCAGCGCAGCCATGTTGCAAATCTAAAATCTCGATTATCAGGGATTCCCTGCTGGCTACCAACCAGGAGGCAGGGAAGTTGTGCGTTCCTGCAAAAATAAGACTAGACAACCCCTTTTAAATGCTTTATTACATTAAAATGTGACTTATTACAAACGTTTATGAAGGAAATAGACTTTATAGATCAAGAGCAAATATTTAGACCAGAACTATGTGAGCAAATGAGTAACAGATGGCACATGTACGCCATTCATCCTATTCAAATACTGAAGTATTAGCTAAACATACAGCACTGTACACGATCCCTCGGCTTTCAGCAATTTCATCCGTGATGCAAAAAGCAGTAAAATTATGTTTTCCAACAGTGGAAACCAAGAACAGAGTTCCAGATTCCTGTATAAAGTTGTGTCCAAATCACTGGAGCTGTAAGAATCATCAAGAATAGAGTGGGGCTGACAGCACTCTGGAGCACAACATCCCCAGTTTAACCTATTTGTAGGAAAAGTTTAATTTGTAATTATTGGTTAAAAAATGCAGTAAATGTTTTATGTGTAAAACCAAAAAAAAGAAGTTAAAACCTCCTGGAAATACTTAAACTACATACACATATACACAGATTTATGGAAAAAAATAAAAGGTAATGGAATGGCTTCTTTAAATCTCATATTCCATTTATGACAGAAGCCACAATGTTCTGCTGTATCTGTCCTAAAACAAATGCCACTAATACTTGAAGTAGCGCAATGGCTCATAATTGGGTCTGCCAGGTTCCTCTGTTGTGCTAAACTCATGGCGGTAAGCATAGCACTGAATGCAAATGTTGGAAGCGTGAATAGAGCCCAACATGAAGGAAATTAGGTTTACAGAAAATGTACATAAGTCTTTATTTGGTCTTGAGAGGAGATGTCTAAGTGAGGGGCATAATTAAAGGGTTATTCTCAAGATCGTAAGTTATCCCTTGATCCTTGGGGGTTGGACCAGAGGGATCCCTATCAGTCACTAGAACTTGGCTTTAGGACGTGGTAATCATACTATGCAGAGTCTGTTACTATCAGAAAAAGCCAAGTACAGCATTCAGCTACTTCTGTAAATCCCATAGACAATGAGTGGCGCAGAGGTCAATCATTCTCACCTACGCTCCATCCAAAATGAGGTTCTGTAGAGCCCAGTATCCAGAGCCCTGTTCTCTGCATTGCAGGGGATCTCAGCGGTTCACCTCCAAGAAGATATTCTTTTATCTTGTAGAAGAATACAAAGGGGTCCGAACAAAAAATGTGGTCAAAAGCTCTTCTTTGTAAAAATCCACTGAAAAGACTAGAGTGATTATTACCTTCATCTGAAGAAAAAAATGTGCAATCCCCAAAGAAGACACGGCTTCTGTACCATTAAAGTTTAACTATTGATCTGAGGAACAGCAGAAGCTGGTCCCAACGGAAACTGACAATGGGTTTCAAAAAAGGCCTAGATGATTTCTTAAAATAACATAAATACTTTTGTAAATGTATAATATACTTGTTCACAATGCTGATCCACTTGAGATCAGGAGGGAGAATTAGCTCTTTCAGGTCAGACTGCTTCATACATTTTGGTTGTACCAATTCCCCTATCATCTCTCATCCCTTGGTTGAACGTGGTGGACAAGTCTATTTTCATCCGTACAATATAACACGCATAATACGAAAAGTCTTGGTGACATGAAAAATTATACCACTTCCAAGAGAATTACAAAACACATGCTTTACCCTATTCCTTATATAAACTTTCTTTGGAAACTTTTAGTCCTAAAGGAACGGTGTATAGCAATATACATTCTACCCTAAAATTACAAAATATGAACAAATAGACAACCCCAAGTTCATAGACAATGAGGTAATTTCCATGAATACCGTAGATGAAGACATACTCGTTCAGTACGCTCATTTTAGTAGCCAGGCGGATTACTCTGTATAGCCAATGATGTGATGCTTTTTCCTTTTACTTGTCAAGAATGGTCATGTTGAGTGATAATAAATACAGATGTGAAAAGTAAATGCCCAGTTCCACCTTGATGACTTTTAATAAAACTGGAGACTTACCAGAATATATGGTAGTCATTTTACAGGAAATGTCCCACAGTCACTGATCATATCTGTTCTCAGGAATAGGTAGAACTTATAAATGCACAGTTGATCAAAGGATAAAATATATTGGGATCTCTATGCTGGTTTCATGCCTTGCTAATCTTAAATTTTACTAGAATATAACCTCCTGACCTTGAGCCCAATTTATCAATTAATTTTTGCCATTTTTTTTACAGGAATAACTCTATTAGTGACTTTTTGATTTGCAACAAATTTTATCAAACAGTTGTTTTGGGTTTTTTAAAGCTGCCTTTCGTGGTTCAGTTAATTTTACGATTTTTATGTAAATCTGGCTTTTCCAGATGTTTTAGACCGAACCAACAAATGAGCCTTTTTATAAAGATGCAAAATTTGGTGCAAATGTACTCAAGTCTCCTTCCCTCCTAGAGTGATGTTACCTACGCTAGCTATACTGGGGCAGTTTTTGTGAAACATGCTACTTTTTGTGCTTAGGAAACAAATACCACAAGACAAAAAAGAAAAGTGAGGCAAAAAAAACGACAAACTATGAATTGGACCCCACCCCATGTCTCATAAAAATAATCCATTTCCATGTTTTTTGTTGAGCCTTAGAATAGGTTTTATGTGAAATGACAGGTATAGTTTAAAGGAATTGACAGCACAGAATGACAGTTCCAACCATGTATAGGCTCTTTGTGCACCGTGGCGGGGCCAAACATTTAGGTGCACCTTCCCACGTGCTTGTTTTCCATCTATCTCCACCCTTCTCTGGACCTATCAATCCAAGAAGAGGGGGGATGGAGTTAGAGGGAAAACAAGTTGGTGGGAAGGTGTAACAAAATGTTTGGCCTCGCCATGATACACCGATTGACAGGACTTTGTCAGCACAGGATGATTGTTCAAACCGAGTCACTTTAATGGTAATGACTATCAGCATTTGGGTTATTTAAATGTATGAAAATTTACATAACAATTCAATTTCTTCTTTTTCCTATAAATTAGCCACTAATGCAGTGAATCTATATGCCTCATCTCCTTCCCGTTCAAATCACTCCCGCACAAACATTGGTCCCGTTTTGAGATGGTGTTCTCTTTCCTTTAAAGCATTACTTTCAACATAGTAATTTATCTCCTATCCATAGGATGGGAGATAATTTACTGATTTCTGAGGGTCCAAACACTTGGACTCCCAGTCTTTGTGAGAACAGGGCTCTGAAACCTGGGACCAGCGCTCTGCAGAACCTTATCTTGAATGGAGCAGAGATGCATATGCTTGACCACCAATCTATTGTCTATGGGGCTGCTGGAGAAGGTAGAGCACAGCTCTTCACTATTTCTTCCAGTCCCATAGATCATGAATATAGCGGAGCTTGTGCATGGGCATCAGTGCTCCACTGAAGATGAGGTTCTGTATATAGGAAAGGGGATACCTTAATATCTTTGAAATAACCCTGTTGATATAAAGTCTGGTCATCCCAAACATCTCCTTTCCTCCAGTATAAACAGAAACTTATATTTTCATGAACGGTCATTGCGTCAAATGATTTTTATTAAAACCACCAACATTATGGAAATAAAGCCTTCAGTGTTCTCGTGGAGTGTAACAGACAGCCTTTTCATGTAAGCAGTGTCTCAGACCGTGCCGTACAGATCCGATGACACACTGCTTTACTGTGTATGTGAAATTACCCCTCTAAACGTGCCCTTTACAAACTTCATGCAAGACCACCAGGCCGATTACAACAAGCCCAGATTCCACATACTTTATATTGCTGGGTCTCCATGTGCAACATGCAGAACCCATCTGCGAAGGGAGATTACTGAATTGTACAAAAATAGCACAAAATCTAGTTTCAGACCAAAAAAGACTCTCTACAGACGCAGACTTTAAGGTTACAACCCTCATAAAGAATTGTAATTATAGTGTGAAGATACAGTGGATAATTCTATAAAAATATCATCTAACAAGAAGGGTGGGTGAACAGTTGGGTCTTTCTTTTCATGGTTTTTTGGCAATGGTCCACGCATGTAAATGTCTAGTACGTTCATATGATATCTGAATCACTGCCAAAAATATATGGAACGGCTTACTTCTCGATCTAAGTAAACCCTCCATTTATCCATTAAAATTGTACAAGGTCAAACCTTTGTACCTCGAACTATGACAATTCAGTCTCTACATAATTGCCACCTGAAGATCAATTTGTGGCTGAATTTACTGGAACCTTTAAAGCGCCACTCCAGCATTTTTGTTTTTTTTATTTCAGCTCTGGAGTGTTACTATTTGATGTTCCCTGACCCTAGCCTTACACTTACCAGCTGCCATCTTCTGCTGTTCCCGCTGCCGCGTCACCATCTTGTGACCACAACTTCTTCTGACTTACCGGAAGTCATAGGTAATCGTCACAACACAAGCTCTCAGTGTAAAAAAAAACCTTAAAAAGAAAAACTCATCACACTTAGACCAATGTTATTCAATGTAGTAGTGCAGATGAACATTTTTTTTCACTGACTAAATCTTCATGTGAGAAAAAATTGCAGCATGCACAATTTTCCTCCAAAAATTGGATGAAACACTCCCATTCAAGTCTGTGTGTGAGGAAAAAAATCTGATGCCATATGGAGCCACAGTATAGCATCTGATTTTTACAGAAACGTTGCAATTCTGTAACATAGGAAACTTGAAATGATCCTGTAAATTATTAATAGATGCTAAGTAGAAAATATGATTGTACACGGAAGACGGGTGAGGAAAAAAATCATCTCACTTTTCTGGATGAAATTATATACTGATGCGTGACCCTAGCCTTGAGAGCCCCGCTCTGGCTCTCATAGACTTACATTGAGTTGTGACTTGCAGATCGCCCAGCAAACACTGGAACAATCCAGCAGGCCAAGAGTGATGGAGACTGACCAGAGAAGTGCTGAGAACAGAAGATGGCAGCTGGTAAGTATGACATTAAGTGCAATGAACTTGGATTAGAAGCACCACTCCAGCGCTACAATAAAATTTACAAAAAAACACTGGGGTGGTGCTTTAAATGGCGTTGTTCGATTGTCCATGTGTTTTAGTTTTTTTTTAGCTTATATAGTGTCTGCAAAAAATAGAAATGTCCATTTTTAACCAGCATTACGGATGAAAAGTAGCATATGGGACCATGAAAATCAGTGCAGTCCGTGTGTTGTCCGTGATTAACACTGTAATGGATTGGAGAAGCTTTGCAATTTTTTTTTCATACATGAAAATCAGTGATGAAACACTGATGGTAAAAACAGAGATACTAAGCAAACACTGATGAAATCCAGATCCAAAGCACTGAAGACACTTGGACTGTTTTTAGCATAAGTCAAAAATCACGGACATCTGAATGAGGCCTAATGGTGTTTGTACGGCTGCTTATTGTTAGTTTCAAATAAGCTCAGAACTGATAAAACTAAACAAAAGAAGCAATAATGATCACATCACTCCATTTAAAACACTTCTAGGGTTTACCGCTGTTCTCCACTTCCTTACCCCTATAGACATTGATTGGGCAGTTATTTGCATTTCCTGTGTGCTAAGGCAGATCCAGGAAGTAGTGACCAGGAGGAACCCAAAACAGGATGAGCAGGAGATCAGTGGAGCTAACTATTGCTTCTTTTGGTCTTACTTTACGTTACTCATAAGCTAAGTGATCAGCTAGACAAGGCATTTAGGAGTAAATCCACACATGGAAGTTTTCTGCAGAAATTTTTTATTACAAATGTAAATTGGGATTGTTTCTAAAGCATAACAATAGATTTATTTAAATTCTTTCCTGTTAAATGGGGCAATCATAAAATTTCTGAAAATTCTAAATTCCGGGGCGATTGCACTTTTCAACCTGCATCATAGCTGTCTTTAACCCCTAATGTTCACCCATTTAGATGCAATTGTCAATCTGTGACAGAGGGATTTAAATGACATTAATGAGTATTCGTTCAGGTACCCATCACCATCCTTTCACCACCCCTTCCCCTAGCGACATAGTAGCAGGGTGCCAATGGATGATTTTGACAGCCAGGGTCCAACTGTAGCCTCTGTTGCTGTCATTTTTGTATTTCTATAAAACCTAAGTTCTAGTTAACTAGGGAGACTAAAAAAATAAAAATATCTAAAAAAAAAATACAACTCCACCCCCCCAAAGAAAAGTTTATATCTCCCCTTTTCACCAATACAAAAATTAAGAAATTACAAAATAAGCACATATAGTATTGCCATATCCATAAAAGTTCAATCTATCAAAATCTAACATTAACCCATATTATAAACATTAAGAATATAGAGTTGCCAATATTTTCATTTTTCAGTCACCTGACCTCACATCCCCAAAATAATGCAATAAAAAGGATCAATATATTGCATATACCCCAAAAGACTGATAATAAAAACTACAGCTATCCAAGCTTCTCCAATCCAAAACAACACCTTGGACCACTGAGAACAGTCCAGTTCTTTTTCTCCTTGGCCCAGGTAAGACGCTTCTGGTGTTGTCTATTGGTCATGAGTGGCTGACACAAGGAATGTGACACCTGTAGCCCATGTCCTGGATACGTCTGTGTGTGGTGGCTCTTGAAGAAATGACTCCAGCAGCAGTCCACTTCTTGTGAATCTCCACCAAATTATTGCATGGCCTTTTCTTAACAATCCTTTCAAGGCTGTGGTTATCCCGGTTGCTTGTGCACCTTTTTCTACCACACTTTTTCCTTCCACTCAACGTTCCATTAATATGCTTGGATACAGCACTCTGTGAACAGTCAGCTTCTTTAGCAATGACCTTTTGTGGCTTACCCTCCTTTTGGAGTGTGTCAATGACTGCCTTCTGGACATCTGTCAAGTCAGCAGTCTTCCCCATGATTGTGGAGCCTACTGAAACAGACTAAGGTTCCTTTTGTAAAGGCTTAGGAAGCCTTTGCAGGTGTTTTTTTGTTAATTATTCTAATTTACTGAGATGACTTTCGGGTTTTCATTGGCTGTAAGCCATAATCATCAACATTAACAGAAATAAACACTTGAAATAGATCACTCTGTTTGTAATATATGTGTTTAACTTTTTGTATTAAAGAACTGAAATAAATGAACCTTTTGCTGATATTCTACAGTCATGGCCAAAATTTTTGAGAATGACACCAAAATTATATTTTCACATGATCTGCTGCCCTCTGGTTTTTATTAGTGTTTGTCTGATGTTTATTGTTGTGAATTCTGTGGTCACAAGTGGTATTGCAGTCTCTGGGCGTCCTCCCTCAGGTGTTTTGGTGAGCTCGTTGGCTGCCTTGCTATTTAGCTCCACCTGAGTCTGTCTTCCTTGCTCCTTGTCAATGTTCCAGTGTTGGATCTGAGCTACTGCATCTTTCCTTGGGCCTGCTGCTCTGCTAGATAAGTGCTTCTAGTTTGTTTTCTGTTTTTTCTGTCCAGCTTGTTATTATCTTTTGCTGGAAGCTCTGAGAAGCAAAGGGGTGCACCGCCGTGCTGTTAGTTCGGCACGGTGGGTCTTTTTTGCCCCTTTGCGTGGTTTTCGTTTTAGGGTTTTTTGTAGACTGCATAGTTCTCTTTGCTATCCTCGCTCTGTCTAGAATATCGGGCCTCACTTTGCTGAATCTATTTCATTCCTACGTTTGTCTTTTCATCTTGCTAACAGTCATTATATGTGGGGGCTGCCTATTCCTTTGGAGTATTTCTCTGAGGTAAGTCAGGCTTGTATTTCTATCTTCAGGCTAGTCAGCTCCTCAGGCAGTGCCGAGTTGCATAGGTAGTGATAGGCGCAATCCACTGCTGCTTCCAGTTGTGTGAGGACAGTTCAGGTACTGCAGTCTACAGAGATTCCACGTCTCAGAGCTCGTCCTATTGTTTTGGGTTTTTGCCAGATCTCTGTATGTGCGCTGATTACTGCACGCTGTGTTGCCTGATTGCCAGCCATAACAGTACAAGGAGCCAATTCAATGATTTCCAATAGAGGGAAAAAAGAAATCCTGACATCATTTTTTTTTCTTAGCTCTGTCTTCAGTCTTTTTTTTCCCCTAGACATTAGAGTGCTTCAGGACACAGCTGTGGACATGGATATTCAGGCTCTGTGCTCCTCAATGGATAATCTCGTTGTAAATGTACAAAAGATTCAAGATACTATTGATCAGAAATCGATGCTAGAACCAAGAATTCCGATTCCTGATTTGTTTTTTGGTGACAGAACTAAGTTCCTGAGCTTCAGAAATAATTGTAAGCTATTTTTGGCCTTGAAACCTCATTCTTCTGGTAATCCTATTCAACAGGTTTTGATTATTATTTCTTTTTTGCGCGGCGACCCACAGGACTGGGCGTTTTCTCTTGCACCAGGAGATTCTGCATTGAGTAATATTGATGCATTTTTCCAGGCGCTGGGATTGCTTTACGATGAGCCTAATTCAGTGGATCAAGCTGAGAAAAATCTGCTGGCTTTATGCCAGGGTCAGGATGATGTAGAACTATATTGTCAGAAATTTAGAAAATGGTCAGTACTCACTCTGTGGAATGAATCTGCACTAGCGGCTTTGTTCAGAAAGGGTCTCTCTGAAGCTCTTAAGGATGTAATGGTGGGATTTCCTATGCCTGCTGGTTTGAATGAGTCTATGTCCTTGGCCATTCAGATCGGTCGTCGCTTGCGCGAGCGTAAATCTGTGCACCATCTGGCGGTATTGTCTGAGAGTAAGCCTGAGCCTATGCAGTGCAACAGGACTATGACTAAAGTAGAACGGCACGAACACAGACGTCTGAACAGACTGTGTTTCTATTGTGGTGATTCTACTCATGCTATTTCTAATTGTCCTAAACGCACTAGGCGGTTCGATAGCTCTGCCGTTATTGGTACTGTACAGTCCAAATTCCTTTTGTCCATTACCTTAATGTGCTCTTTGTCATCATATTCTGTCATGGCGTTTGTGGATTCAGGCGCTGCCCTGAATCTGATGGATTTGGATTATGCTAAACGTTGTGGATTTTTCTTGGAGCCTTTGCGGTGTCCTATTCCGTTGAGAGGAATTGATGCTACACCTCTGGCCAAGAATTAGCCTCAGTACTGGGCCCAGCTGACCATGTGCATGGCTCCTGCACATCAGGAAGTTATTCGCTTTTTGGTACTGCATAATTTGCATGATGTGGTCGTGTTGGGGTTGCCATGGCTACAAACCCATAATCCAGTATTGGATTGGAACTCTATGTCGGTAACCAGCTGGGGTTGTCAGGGAGTACATGGTGATGTTCCATTTTTGTCTATTTCGTCATCCATTCCTTCTGACATCCCAGAGTTCTTGTCGGACTTTCAGGATGTATTTGAAGAGTCCAAGTCTGATGCCCTTCCTCCGCATAGGAATTGTGATTGTGCTATCGATTTGATTCCTGGTAGTAAATTCCCTAAGGGTCGTTTATTTAATTTGTCCGTACCTGAACACACCGCTATGCGCAGTTATGTGAAGGAGTCCCTGGAGAAGGGACATATTCGCCCATCGTCATCACCATTGGGAGCAGGGTTCTTTTTTGTAGCCAAGAAGGATGGTTCGCTAAGACCGTGTATTGATTACCGCCTTCTTAATAAGATCACTGTTAAGTTTCAGTATCCCTTGCCATTGATTTCTGACTTGTTTGCTCGGATTAAGGGGGCTAGTTGGTTTACTAAGATTGATCTTCGTGGTGCGTATAATCTGGTGAGAATCAGGCAGGGAGATGAATGGAAAACGGCATTTAATACGCCCGAGGGTCATTTTGAGTATCTGGTGATGCCGTTCGGACTTGCCAATGCTCCATCTGTTTTTCAGTCTTTTATGCATGACATTTTCCGTGAGTATCTGGATAAATTCTTGATTGTTTACTTGGATGACATTTTGATCTTCTCAGATGATTGGGAGTCTCATGTAAAGCAAGTCAGAATGGTTTTCCAGGTACTGCGTGCTAATTCCTTGTTTGTGAAGGGATCAAAGTGTCTCTTCGGTGTGCAGAAAGTTTCATTTTTGGGGTTCATCTTTTCCCCTTCTACTATCGAGATGGATCCGGTTAAGGTTCAGGCCATCCAGGATTGGACTCAGCCGACATCTCTAAAAAGTTTGCAGAAATTCCTGGGCTTTGCTAATTTTTATCGTCGCTTCATCTGTAATTTTTCTAGCATTGCCAGACCATTGACCGATTTGACCAAGAAGGGTGCTGATTTGGTTAATTGGTCTTCTGCTGCCGTGGAAGCTTTTCAGGAGTTGAAGCGTCGTTTTTGCTGTGCCCCTGTGTTGTGTCAACCTGATGTTTCTCTTCCGTTCCAGGTCGAGGTTGATGCTTCTGAGATTGGTGCAGGGGCGGTTTTGTCACAGAGAGGTTCTGGTTGCTCAGTGTTCAAACCATGTGCTTTCTTTTCCAGGAAATTTTCTGCTGCTGAGCGTAATTATGATGTGGGCAACCGAGAGTTGCTGGCCATGAAGTGGGCATTCGAGGAGTGGCGTCATTGGCTTGAGGGTGCTAAGCATCGCGTGGTGGTTTTGACTGATCATAAGAACCTTACTTATCTTGAGTCTGCCAAGCGCTTGAATCCTAGACAGGCCCGTTGGTCGTTATTTTTTGCTCGTTTTGATTTTGTGATTTCATACCTTCCGGGCTCTAAAAATGTGAAGGCGGATGCTCTGTCTAGGAGTTTTGTGCCCGACTCTCCGGGGTTATCTGAGCCGGCGAGTATCCTCAAGGAAGGAGTCATTGTGTCTGCCATCTCCCCTGATTTGCGGAGAGTGTTGCAGAAATTTCAGGCTAATAAACCTGATCGTTGTCCGGCCGAGAAACTGTTCGTCCCTGATAGGTGGACTAGTAAAGTTATCTCTGAACTTCATTGTTCGGTGCTGGCCGGTCATCCAGGAATCTTTGGTACCAGGGAGTTGGTTGCTAGATCCTTTTGGTGGCCGTCTCTGTCGCGGGATGTGCGTGCTTTTGTGCAGTCCTGTGGAATTTGTGCTAGGGCTAAGCCCTGCTGTTCACGTGCCAGTGGGTTGCTTTTGCCCTTGCCGGTCCCGAAGAGGCCTTGGACACATATTTCGATGGATTTCATTTCTGACCTTCCCGTTTCTCAAAAGATGTCTGTCATTTGGGTGGTCTGTGATCGCTTTTCTAAAATGGTCCATCTGGTGCCCTTGGTTAAATTGCCTTCCTCCTCTGATTTGGTGCCTTTGTTCTTCCAGCATGTGGTTCGTTTACATGGCATTCCTGAGAATATTGTTTCTGACAGAGGTTCCCAGTTTGTCTCAAGGTTCTGGCGAGCCTTTTGTGGTAGGATGGGCATTGACCTATCTTTTTCCTCGGCCTTCCATCCTCAGACTAATGGCCAGACCGAACGAACCAATCAGACCTTGGAAACATATCTGAGATGTTTTGTTTCCGCTGACCAGGATGATTGGGTGTCATTTTTGCCGTTGGCTGAGTTCGCCCTTAATAATCGGGCCAGCTCGGCTACCTTGGTCTCTCCATTTTTCTGCAATTCTGGGTTCCATCCTCGTTTCTCTTCAGGACAGGTTGAGTCTTCGGACTGTCCTGGTGTGGATTATGTGGTGGACAGGTTGCAGCAGATCTGGACTCAGGTAGTGGACAATTTGACCTTGTCCCAGGAGAAGGCTCAGCTTTTCGCTAATCGCAGACGCCGTGTGGGACCCCGACTTCGTGTTGGGGATCTGGTTTGGTTATCTTCTCGTCATATTCCTATGAAGGTTTCCTCTCCTAAATTTAAACCTCGTTTTATTGGTCCGTATAGGATTTCTGAGATTCTCAATCCGGTGTCTTTTCGTCTGACCCTCCCAGACTCCTTTTCCATACATAATGTATTCCATAGGTCGTTGTTGAGGAGATACGTGGCACCTATGGTTCCATCTGTGGAGCCTCCTGCCCCTGTTTTGGTGGAGGGGGAATTGGAGTATATTGTGGAGAAGATTTTGGATTCTCGTGTCTCTAGACGGAAACTCCAGTATCTGGTCAAATGGAAGGGTTATGCTCAGGAAGATAATTCCTGGGTTTTTGCCTCTGATGTCCATGCCCCAGATCTTGTTCGTGCCTTTCATGTGGCTCATCCTGGTCGGCCTGGGGGTTCTGGTGAGGGTTCGGTGACCCCTCCTCAAGGGGGGGGTACTGTTGTGAATTCTGTGGTCACAAGTGGTATTGCAGTCTCTGGGCGTCCTCCCTCAGGTGTTTTGGTGAGCTCGTTGGCTGCCTTGCTATTTAGCTCCACCTGAGTCTGTCTTCCTTGCTCCTTGTCAATGTTCCAGTGTTGGATCTGAGCTACTGCATCTTTCCTTGGGCCTGCTGCTCTGCTAGATAAGTGCTTCTAGTTTGTTTTCTGTTTTTTCTGTCCAGCTTGTTATTATCTTTTGCTGGAAGCTCTGAGAAGCAAAGGGGTGCACCGCCGTGCTGTTAGTTCGGCACGGTGGGTCTTTTTTGCCCCTTTGCGTGGTTTTCGTTTTAGGGTTTTTTGTAGACTGCATAGTTCTCTTTGCTATCCTCGCTCTGTCTAGAATATCGGGCCTCACTTTGCTGAATCTATTTCATTCCTACGTTTGTCTTTTCATCTTGCTAACAGTCATTATATGTGGGGGCTGCCTATTCCTTTGGGGTATTTCTCTGAGGTAAGTCAGGCTTGTATTTCTATCTTCAGGCTAGTCAGCTCCTCAGGCAGTGCCGAGTTGCATAGGTAGTGATAGGCGCAATCCACTGCTGCTTCCAGTTGTGTGAGGACAGTTCAGGTACTGCAGTCTACAGAGATTCCACGTCTCAGAGCTCGTCCTATTGTTTTGGGTTTTTGCCAGATCTCTGTATGTGCGCTGATTACTGCACGCTGTGTTGCCTGATTGCCAGCCATAACAGTTTATATCACATACAGAAATATAATTGCAATCATATTATGAGTACCAATAGGTTATATTGACAGAATGAGTTAATGCAGCAAGTCAATATTTGCAGTGTTGACCCTTCTTCAAGACCTCTGCAATTCTCCCTGGCATGCTCTCAATCAACTTCTGGACCAAATCCTGACTGATAGCAGTCCATTCTTGCATAATCAATGCTTGCATTTTGCCAGAATTTATTTTTGTTTGTCCACCCGTCTCTTGATGATTGACCACAAGTTCTCAATGGGATTAAGATCTGGGGAGTTTCCAGGCCATGGACCCAAAATCTCTATGTTTTGTTCCATGAGCCATTTAGTTATCACCTTTGCTTTATGGCAAGGTGCTCCATCATGCTGGAAAAGGCATTGTTGGGCGCCAAACTGCTCCTGGACGGTTGGGAGAAGTTGCTCTTGGAGGACATTGTGGTACCATTCTTTATTCATGGCTGTGTTTTTAGGCAAGACTGTGAGTGAGCCGATTCCCTTGGCTGAGAAGCAACCCCACACATGAATGGTTTCAGGATGCTTTACAGTTGGCATGAGACAAGACTGGTGGTAGCGCTCACCTCTTCTTCTCCGAATAAGCTGTTTTCCAGATGTCCCAAACAATCGAAAAGGGGATTCATCAGAGAAAATGACTTTGCCCCAGTCCTCAGCAGTCCACTCCCTGTACCTTTTGCAGAATATCAGTCGGTCCCTGATGTTTTTTTCTGGAGAGAAGTAGCTTCTTTGCTGCCCTCCTTGAAACCAGGCCTTGCTCAAAGAGTCTCCGCCTCACAGTGTGTGCAGAAGCACTCACACCAGCCTGCTGCCATTCCTGAGCAAGCTCGGCACTGCTGGTAGTCCGATCCCACAGCTGAAACAGTTTTAAGATACGGTCCTGGCGCTTGCTGGTCTTTCTTGGGCGCCCTGGAGCCTTTTTGACAACAATGGAAGCTCTCTCCTTGAAGTTTTCGATGATGCGATAGATTGTTGACTGAGGTGCAATCTTTGTAGCTGCGATACTCTTCCCTGTTAGGCCATTTTTGTGCAGTGCAATGATGGCTGCACGCGTTTCTTTAGAGATAACCATGGTTAACTGAAGAGAAACAATGATACCAAGCACCAGCCTCCTTTTAAAGTGTCCAGTGATGTCATTCTTACTTAATCATGACTGATTGATCGCCAGCCCTGTCCTCATCAACACCCACACCTGTGTTAATGGATCAATCACTAAAACGATGTTAGCTGCTCCTTTTAAAGGGAACCTGTCACCCCGTTTTTTCAGTATGAGATAAAAATACTATTAAAAAGGGCCTGAGCTGTGCGTTACAATAGTGTATTTTGTGTACCCTGATTCCCCACCTATGCTGCCGAGATACCTTACCAAAGTCGCCGTTTTCGCCTGTCAATCAGGCTGGTCTGGTCAGATGGGAGTGGTGTCGGCGCTGTTTCTTCCCCCAGATCTTGCATATCTTTCCGTTGGTGGCGTAGTGGTTTGCGCATGCCCAACAGGCGAATCCACTGCGCAGCTGGAGGAAAAGAGCGCGATCTGCGCTATTCAACCGTTTATCGGTGGGTGCGGCCATCTTTGTGAGGCCGCGCATGCGCAGATGGTACTGCTCAGCTTCCTGGGGCTTCAGGAAAATGGCCGCGGGATGCCGCACGTGCGCAGATGGAGATCGCGGCGGCCATTTTCCTGAAGCCGAGTTCGCATCTCACAAAGATGGCCGCGCCCACCGATAAACGGCTAAATAGCGCAGATCGCGCTCTTTTCCTTCAGCTGCGCAGTGGATTCGCCTGTTGGGCATGCGCAAACCACTACGCCACCAACGGAAAGATATGCAAGATCTGGGGAAGAAACAGCGCTGACACCACGCCCATCTGACCAGACCAGCCTGATTGACAGGCGAAAACGGCGACTTTGGTAAGGTATTTTGGCAGCATAGGTGGGGAATCAGGGTACACAAAATACACTATTGTAACGCACAGCTCAGGCCCTATTTAACAGTATTTTTATCTCATACTGAAAAAACGGGGTGACAGGTTCCCTTTAAGGCAGGACTGCAATGATGTTGAAATGTGTTTTGGGGGTTAACGTTCATTTTCTGGGCAAATATTGACTTTGCAAGTACAGTAATTGCTCTTAAGCTGATCACTCTGACATTCAGGAGTATATGCAAATTGCCATTAGAAAAAATGAAGCAGTAGACTTTGGGAAAATTAATATTTGTCTCATTCTCAAAATTTTTGTCCATGACTGTAATTTTATGAGAAGCACCTGTATGTCCAAATTAATTTGTGCAAATAGGTACATGCAAAAAGAAGTCTTCTTTATAACATAATCTTCCATAAAACGTGCTACATGAGCTACGAGGAAATCTTGTTTTCAAAAGTGTGAAAAAAAAATACAATAAGATTCTTCCTCTTTCCTTCAATAAAATAACAAGAGAAAACAGCCTTAATGAAGAATAATCCTGACCAGAGACAGTTTATTCTCCTTCTGCAGCTGAGGCCTCAGGTTGCCAGTTCAATCTGCTTTATGTGATGCATATCAGACACCAGGCTCCAGATATTATTCTTCTAGCTCTGGAGAGTCAGCCAGAAATGTATCTTAGCTTACCCTTCAGAGCTAGGAAAATAAAAAGGAAACCAGGTATGAGGGGAAAAAGCAATTATTTGCTCAGCAGAGAGATGAGCTCTTTTGTGGTGAGCATTAAAGAGCCCAGCTGTAGCCCCAGCCTAAAGCTTTGCTTCTATCTACAACTGTCACCTCTCTGTCAGTTAGGGCCTTCACCAAGGCACCAAAAAGGGTTGACATCGAGCTTTCGCAATTCTCTTTTTGGCATATTCCCCAAGCTTGAATATATTGCTTTCTAATATTGCCACGTATGTGTTTAGATGACAATCTCCTCAAGAATCTAGGAAAGCTCATCAATGGACATGTGAGGGCTACAATGGCAGTCAGATTGGTGTCAGCCAGATTTCCCAGGAACATCAAAAACTATACAAGACTGTATAGACTTCATGTGGCAAACAACTCAATGACATAGTATACGTAAAAAATAATCAAATGCGCTACACAAACGATAAAGATCAGCAACTAGATAAAGCAGTGTAAAAAAAGTCATATACAAATTGCACCACTATATCAAAATTACAATCAATGCTATTAGTGATGTTCATCTTACCATGAAATATACAGGAAAGGGTTGGTAAAAGTCACTGTGGCTTTGATGCTAAGATATGTTACTAGCGGTCTTGGTTATACTATCATCCATTTTATTTTATCGCTTTTAATTTTAATACCTAAAAGCAGTTATCATGCTCATTTCATAATTGAATAAAAGCCAATGGATTCGGTAATTGGGATCACGTAAAGTCTCATATAAACAGGATATGTTGACTATGATCCAATCAGTGCTAAAATGATTTTCACTGTTGGGGTGTTGAACCTCAGTGTCATAGATGGCAGGGTTTTTGCAACTATTATTTTTTTTATGAAATATATTAGGTTTTAATTAGCTACCAATAAACTCATGTTTAGTCTTGGAAGTTCCATAGTGTCTACTGGGGGCTCACTGAAGTCCTGCTGTCACAAGATGGGGAGTAGTGCTAGGGTGGTGTTGTGTAGCTGTCACAACTGTGACGTGGGGGACCTACTGTTTCTTCATGTGGTGATGCTGTTATTATTATAGGGGAAATGTAAAAGACTGCTGTGACCAGGGAAGTGTGGTGTTGGCTTTTGAAGTGGTTGACTACCTTGATAAATGGGTAAAATCGCAAAGTTCTTGAAAGAAAAAAACTGTAACTTTGAAACTGACTGTCATTTGAAAGTCCTCAAGAATGGAGGGACTTAACTTATACTTGCTGTACTTTAACTTTAGTTTACTGCTCATCCCCAAGATTAACTGCTAGCTCCACAGTCTATCAAACATGGCTAGTTTCTAGGTAAGGAGCGAATGCTTGCAAGCTCTTTGCATTTACAGCATCGGAGTAACATAGGGAAGGTTAAGCTAAAGCAAAGTTTTCTCCTTCAGCATCTGTTAGGTCACAGTTTGACCAAGGTGCTGGTCCTAATTGTCTATCAGGAGCGCACTGCCACTGACAAGCAGGAAGTCGAGAAGCAGTGCACTCTTGAGCAGTATATATGAGAATCTCTTTAAGACAAGTGTATATGTAGAGGAAAGGGAAGAGATATAATGTTTATAACTGGGGGGTGATGAGGGGGTAGACACATCTGTAACTACATATGGGGGCTTAATTCTCACAACTGGAGAGTCCGGTTTGCAGTTGTCAGATGATTGATTTTTCAATTGGTTATTCTGGCTCCTAACATTTAGAGGGGCTTCCATACCTGGCTAAAATTTGGCCTGGGGTAACGCAAGTCCTGGATTGGTTACAAATGAACAAAATGTAATTGATGTTTGTAACAGATTGTTTAAAAAGATTGTTTAGAATGAGTCATCAATTCCAGATTGGTTGGGGTATAACACCAGGCAAGTCCCTCATCGATCAGCTATTTCCGGCGACGGCGGCAGTCGGATGTAATCAGTTGTGGAGCTGAACAACTTCGTTAACTGGAAAAATATTGCCATGTCAGATGAATCCAGATTTCTTTGCTGCATTATGCTTATAGGAGAATCAGAATTTGGGGCAAACAGCATGTAAATCAACAGCATGGAGAAGAACAGCACAGCTTTGCCAACTACAGAGTGGCCGAGGGAAGGTACTGCACATGTGTCCCTATTCAAGTGAATCAGCGTGGATCTGCAGTACAGCGAAGAGGCTACAATGCAGTTGAAAGAGCTGTCTGGGCCTCTCCAGAACTGATCACATCAGGCTATCACCGGCATTGGAAACAGCTGATTGCTGGAAGTGCAGGGTGTCGCACTCCCACCAATCTGGTTTTAATTACCTATCCTAATGATAGACCATCAACACTAAAGTCAGATAACCCCTTTAAGATTTAACATTATCCACTAACGATAGTCTTTCCAGTAGCATTGTAAAAGTTTTCATTATATGGTTGTGATGTAGCAGTATTCACTGTATGTGATAAATCAGATCCTAGTTTGCCTCACCTAGAATTCTTTCCCTTTGTAGAGGAATTCTATGCCCAAAAGCACAAAGGATGAAATGGATGGATGGTCGGACAGATGGATGGATGGATTAGCTCAACACTTCTATTTTGACCAATTTCACTTACAAATTGCAGCTGTACATTTCCCAGGGGGAAGAGGCTCATAGAATTGCAGCTGTTTCACATACTGAGCTGTGAGCTCCTTCAGGGTTTTTAAAAGGAAATATTTAAAAACAATATTACACGTGTTTAATAATGAGATCCACAGAAGTCCATAATGTAACCATCAGTAAGTGGAAAACCAGATTAAAATGTAAAAAAAAACAATCTTTTCTCCGTTATAAACATTTATCCAGATCAGTCCTCACTGATTTTCTGCTGTGTATTCACACTGACTGGCCACTTAATTAAAGACACCCATCTGAAAACATGTTGGACCTTTTTAGACCTTCAGAAACTGAGCAGTTCATTGTGGCATAAATTCCATTAAATAATTATGTTTTTAAAACACCACTCCAGTGGAGCTTTTTTCAGCGCTGGAGTGGCGCTTTAAATGTAAACCCCTACCCTCGGTCATATATCATCCTTCAACGTCTTCACCGCTCAGTCACGCGGCGCCATTTTGTGAGCGCAGCTTTTGACTGGCCGCATTTACGCTACCTGTGAACAAGCCCTCAGTGTTACAGTTTTATTACATTTTTTATGGGTTTAATAGAGAAAAAATCTCAGTCATGTAATTTACTGGTCCCGAAAATAATCTGATCGCTGTGTTGTTCGGGTCGCTACAATTACAGGGACCCCAAATATGTCCATGTTATTTGCTTATTTGTGATGTTTATTATTTAAAAAAAAAACAATTAAAAATGACATTATTCTTTTCATTATGAAGCGTTTTTTATTTTTTAGTAGATTTCTAGGCTGAAAAAAAATCTTTTATTCTCCCTCTAGAATACAAATACATAAAAATCCACTGTTGTGAACCATATAGCAGTACAATCTGCCTGTGGTGTCAGAGCCTGCAATATGGATCAAATACACAAAATTCTCCCCATTAAATCACCAGAACGTGTGTCTCAGTAGCTTTAGCTTCTACCTGTAATGTTAAGGATGTGGGTTTGAGACCTGGGTAGGCTCTCACCAAAAAAATAAAAAATGACATTTTTGTAATTGCTTTTTATTATTTGTTATACTTTCTAGAAGAACCAAAAAAAATCTTTTTCTTCACCTCCATAAACAGGGACCATGGAAATACATTGTTTTATACAATGTATCTCTATAGACTTGTAAAATCTGCTTCTTGGCTCACGGCCTGCAGTACGGGTTAAGATTACCAAATTCTCCAGTCTACATCATTGTTGGCTGTAACTCCTAGATAGAGCCACAGCTTGTGAACATGGAGTCAAGAGTTTGTACCTTGGGGAAATTGATCACAGGATGGAGAAAAATTGAATAATATAATTTAATATATGCACTGAGAATGTAGAAGCGGCACTGCCCCCTGAGGAGCAGGAGTTATGGGAGCGATGAAGACGTTGGAGAGAGGTCAGTATTTAGAAGCTGGGACAAAAGCTGTGATGTGCTGGGACGCGGGACTGAGCCTTCAAATCGGGACTGTCCCACTGAATCCGGGATGGTAGGGAGTTATGATTGTACAAAATGTCTGATGCAACTGTTTACATTGTTATTACGCTCCTCAGATTTGGTGATATTGGGATACATAGCAGGCACAGGGCACAGAGGGATTAACAGTTAGCCAGGCCCGGCCATGGGAGAAATTTTAGGAGCAAAAAGGGAAGTTGCTAGTGATTTCCTCAATAATAGACAAAGAGAGTTCAGTGAGGAGAGTGAAATTAGTCATGGGCAATGTGACAGACTAGGCCATACTACGTGTGGTGGGTGAGAAGGAAGGCGTTTTAGGTAGAAAGCAGGATAGTGTCATGGCATCTAGGATCAGGATACAGCAGGCAAGTCTGGGTGCTTAGTGAGTTCTGTGTGAAAACTATAGACAGATGAGGTTAGATGGTGGAGTACAGATAGAGATCTGAAGGTATAACCATAGGTTAGCTAGTGGAGACCCTTGGACAGCACAGGAGTTTGAAGTAACAGAAGCTACGTGCAGGCCAATGTATAAGTGAAGAGATACTGGGCTTGCCAGGCTGGGGCTTGGGTACTGCAACAAAGTGAGCTGTGGGTGGAAGGAAAGAAAACTAGAAATGTTCAGGTTTATGGTTTCATAGGAATTTGTCTCGCAAAAAAAATTTACCTCCACCTATGTAAAGATCAAACTTTGTATTTTACTGGTTTATCTGATGAAACATATATACAATAGGTAGCAGGTACAGTTTATTCTCATAAACTGCAGAGGATGCTTCCTTCCTAAACTGCTGAGTCCCAGTTTTCAGTACCATCTACTAATATGCGTTCATTGAAAATCTCTTTCAGAGAGACACAGTTGCATACACAAACCTAGAGACCAGTTTCACTAGTGTCTGTGGCCGCATCAGGCCCGTGTAACCATTGCATCAGATGTTTTTCCTTGATCCCATTATTATACATATTATATTATTATATCATAATATATTAATATTATTTATTATCTTGACAGAGTTGCATGAGAAAGCCCAATAGTTTGTCAGGCTTCGATATACTTGCCCTGGCTGGTACAACAATGATGACTTGGATCACTCGATTCTTCCCATTCTAATGACGATCCACACTAAAGCTGATCCATGGAAAACTTACTATCTTGATTTTACGGAGCAAATATCTAATATTCATACAGGTAAACGTCAAACATAAAAGGGTTGGTGTCGTTAATAAACTGGTCAGCACATGATATTTATACAGTATATACTTCCCCTTTCAGCTCTCTTGCATAGTTTTCACAATATAATACAGTTACATAAACTCCGTTTTATCAGTCTGCTGACATCACGTGCCGGTTCCCCTTGCTGCCTGTGTGCACTAAATGAAGCCTGTTCCACTCTTTATCCAAACATACACTGACAGCAACTCCATAACCACATCCTCAGTGAACATTACAAGATATTCTGTTCTTTTCATGTGGTTGTGGCCTTCATACAGCTCCATGTATATAATAGACTCCTAAACTAGCAAAGTTAACAAAAAATAATGAAGTTATATGGTTACTCGGCCAAACTGGATAACAGTAGTCATGACCCATCAGTTTTCGTTTACGACTCTATCATTTACTACTGTGTTTTTTCAAGAGCCACATGAGCTTTAACTTTAAAAATAGAGTAGTCCAGTCTTCAGACTCTGACTGCAGACGTCTCAATCCTTACTGCGCACGAGGATTCATCAGTATTGCCGAGAAGAGTGAGCGGTATCATGATTACAAGTAAGTGATCTGCATACTTCCGGTCACATTCCAACTAGTTGGCTTGTCTCAATACAAGCCCAGCATGTCTAGTTGGCACATGATCACTTGTATGCAAATCGTGACTGCCCACTCTCACCGGAAATACCAGTGAATCTTGACAGTGGGCACACCATAAGCTGTCAGAATTCAGAAGACTGTAGACCTTTATCAAATGACCAGACAACCTCTTTAACTATGAGTAAATCCCTGCATATGTTTCACCTCTCTTCCCTGGTAATACTGTATGAATGGATGCAAAAGCAAAAAAGACACGTGTATGTTTAATGCATTGCTGGCCTACATCTGAACTAATAAAAAATGCAGTAACTTTCAGTGAACAAAGAAACACTTCATTGGGATCCTAGGCATTTACGGTATATAAGTTCTCTCATTTGCTCCTCATTTCATTCATGCAAGGAACTAAAATGTGAATCTGCATCATTTAACATCCCTATATAAATTGAGTATTTGAGCAAACCTCTTACAACCCTATAGACATTAATGATTATTTGGGCTCCTACATTAATGGGGTTGTCCTAATTAGACAATACTTTTTAATTAGGAAGGCGCCTGTATGTATTTTATTCGATGGGATTCTGCTAAGGGGTTTCATTCAGCATATGAGAATCCTGCCTATATCATCTTGCAAGAGGAAAATATTTAGATACAACCCTTTTGGAGATGGTGTGACCTCCATTAGTTAGCCCTCATTCACATGTCGGTGATTTTTCTCGCAGGCAATAATATGGTCGGCGTTTCATCAGCCCTTGGTCCGTGTCAGTTTTAAAAGGGAATCAGTCCCCCATCAGGACGTATATGACCTATTAATATGGGCATATGGAGCGCCCCCAGACACAGGGCCACGAGTTCTCGGTACCGGGCCTCTCTGGTTCGGTTCTGAGGCTGTCACGGTGGCTAGACCCGGTCCGCGACCCTGCTAAGGGGCATCCAATAAAGGTGGTGCAGTCTGTCAGGGGTTCGTGACGCCACCTGTGGTGTTCGGTCAGGATGACCGACGCTGCTGTGGGGTCCGCTGGGGTGATGGAATGGCAGCTGGACGGTATACCTTCCCACGGGTGAAGTATGTCCCCAGGGCTTCCCAGTAAGATGGATGGTGATGGTGAGGTGCAGTCAATAACGAGGACACAGGGTTGCAGTCTCTTTACCTCTTTACTGAAGACTTCAGGATCCTCAATCCAGAGCACGCTTAACAGGGCTATCTGAGACCGGCTGGTCCGATGGGCACATCCAGAGTTTCCTTCGCAGATGGAAATCGTTGCCTACCACTAGCGCCTGTGTGTTGTAGTCCTACCCTGCTGAGCATTCGGAATAGTCCTCACAACTGCTGTTCTCGTTCGTTCTCTACAGCTCTCTCTCTCTCTCTTTTGGTTCCAGATGTTTCTAGTTCAACGTTCCCCAGATATGTTATGGCTAGGATGCACCCGTATGACGGGAAGGCCTGGAGGTCTTCCGGGACCCTAGAGACGCCCCTCTCCCACTGTTACACCCTATGTCTTCGTAGGTGTTTAGGTGAGACAGCCAACCTATAATTAACTGTCCTGCGGAGTTCGAAGTAAGGCCTAGAGTCAGTTACTCCCGCGGTGTTCCGGCCACCAGCTGCGCGCCTCAGTAGGATGTTGCCTCGGTCTCACGGCACGACTCCTACTGGTACTCCTTTGTGCTTGATCTCGTTTACACTGTTCCACAATATCCTTCCCTTCGTGTCTCTCTCTTGGATACCGCCGCGGGGTGTGCAGGCGCGGTTCCGTTACGTTCTGCTCTGTTCGCTAGGCACCTGCCAGGTTCCCACGCCCGACAGGGACCCCCCTGTGTCTTCTCCCTGCAACACCCCCTGCCTGCCACGGGATGTTGCCTGAATCCAACCCAGTCAGCTTCTGACTAACTTCCTCCCCAACCCCTAGTTTTACCAGTGTGAGGAGTGGCCCAATAAATAAAGCCTTTTGCTCCCCCTAGTGGCCGGAGTGTGAAGTGTAATGTGTTCTGGTGATACCTGGTCAGGAGAACTCCTTTAGTGCCATCAGACATACCATCACTCCCCTTAGTGGCAGAGTGTCATACTGCAACGACCAGGTCTCTGGGGCGCTGCACATACAGGTAATATAAATGTTACACTAGCCCTACCTGCATGCCTCATATTAACGGTTTTGTTGAGAAATGTTATTTTCTTTATGTTAATGATTTCTTCCAGGCTACTGGGTGAGCGGTGCCTGGAAGAAATTCCTGCCTCCTGTTCTCATTGTAATACTACCCTCCTCATATGTACATTAGTTCTGGTCCACGGAATCTTGCGTCTTTAACATCAGAGTTTGGTCAAAGTTTCATCAGTTTTACTTGTTGAAAAAAAAATAGGATGGTTTCTAAAGCTTGTTTTATCAAACAGTCCATGAAAAACGGACAGCACACAGAGTTGTGAAGATGAGCAAATGGATATCGGTGTTATAGGAGAGAAAGCCGGACAGTGCACCTCATAAAGTAGTATATTCTTAAATGAGAATTTGGCTCATATCATAGCTAAACTGCTCCCCTAGTTCAGTTGTGCTAGAGGCACAACTCTCTTGAGTGCATGTAGAATTTGGTGCCGCAAAAGTCCTGGAAGCCTCCGTTTGATATTTTCAACCGAGTGGCAAACAAGAACAAAAAATAAAATGCGTCATTGTATATGAAATGTGCATCCAAAAATAGAAAAATACCAGTAATACCGTGGCTTGGGAAAGTATTCATTTACACTCTTAGCATTTTTCGTGTTTTTCTACCTCACAACCTAGAATTTCATGTTTTGTTTTTTTTTTTTTGAGCATTTGCAACAGTTCATGTAAAGAACATGTCTACAAGTGTGAACATTTAGTTTTCTTTTTATTGGGAAGCAAACGACAAATTAGGAAAAAATAACTGAAAACTTCAGTGTGGATAACTATTCACCCACTAAATTCAGTACTTTGTAGAGACTCTTTTTGCCGTAATTACAGCTACAAGTCGCTTTGAATAAGTCTCTGAGATTTCCACCTCTGGCCACTGGTATTTATGCCAATTCCTCAAGGCAAAAATGCTCCAGCTTGTCACGCTCACGCCCTGACTGCTAGGCGTGAGCTCGAGGGTTTTGTGGCCCCACTGTGCCACAAACCAGACTACCCTGGAAGGGGCGTGACTATGACAGCTGCCTGGGTTTTCACTGGAGCCTCTGATGGTGAGGTCAGGCTTGTGCAGCAGGCAGCTGCCAGGTGCTACTCCAGGGTGGTGTCTGGATGTGGCTGCTGATCCCACTTGGGAGACAGGAACACCAGAATTGGTGCGGGCATCAGGCAGGACTGGCAGAAGAGCACGGCTGGAACTCAGACGAGTAGGCTGGCACGGCTGGGACACAGGGCTGGCAGAGACACGGCAGAGAACACAGGGCTGGCAGGAAACACAGGACTGGCTAGGACGGCAGGAACACAGGACTGGAAGGCACGGCAGGAACACAGGACTGGAAGGCACGGCAGAGAACTCAGGACTGGTTATGAAGGAACAGGTAGGGGCCTGCTCACACTGGAGGTGCAGGTATGGATATGTAGAATGAATAAACAGGAAAGAACCTGTTCACACTGGAGGTGCAGGTATGGAAATGTAATATGGAAGAACAGGTAGGGACCTGTTCACACAAGAGATGCAGATAAGGAAACAAGCAGAAAGAAGTAAGAGGGAACAGGTTGGGACCTGTTCAGACTGGAAGAGAACTGCAAGGCTGCGAATAGGAGCGGTAGAGCAGCAAGAGATAGCACAGCAATAAAAGCTAAGCAGAGCGGAGCCACAAGGAATGTGGAGAGGAGCTGCAGCAAGAGATTAGTGCAGCAACGGGAGCGGAGCAGAGCAGAATGGAGCAGAACCGCAGGAAAGCGGAGTAGAGATCAATAAAAGCTAAGCAGAGTGGAACCACCAGGATTGCGGAGAGAAGCTGCGGCAAGAGCTTAGTGCAGCAACGGGAGTGGAGCAGAGCAGAATGGAGCAGAACCGCAGGAGTGCGGAGTAGAGATCAAGCCACAAAGGTACAGAGCAGGCAGAGCCGCAAGAGTGCGGAGCGTAAGCAGACTGAGAACACAAGGAAAGACACAGCAGGGAAGGAAGCCACAGACAAGGAGACCGAGATAGGACAAAGTACAGACAAGGCACTGGAACAAGACACAAGGACAAAGACACAGGGACCAGGATATTCTGCCTCCTGGAGGGCGGACAACAAGATCAAGGCAATAGCACAGAGAAAAGCCTCCAGAGAGGGAGTAACTCAGAGCAAGGCCTGGCAAACTCAGAAGCTAAACAGTAACTGAGCTAACACATTGCACAGGCTGTTGTGAATTCCGCTCTTGGGCTCCCTCCGGTGGTTGTAAGTGGCACTTTTGTGAGTTCTGCTCTTGGGCTCCCTCCGGTGGTTTTAAGTGGAATGGCTGCTCCTTGGATTTAGCTGTCAGCAGCTGCTTCCACTGATTGTCTATTCTGCTCGGCTATTTAGCCTGGCTCTTTCCTTCAGCTTGTGCCACTTGTCAATGGTTCCTGGTTGGATTCACATCTCTTTGGATTTCCCTGTTATCCTGACCAGTTCAGCAAAGCTAAGTCCTTGCTTGCTCTTTTCTGTCCACAGGTTGTGGACTTATCCGTTCTGTGCTTTCTATGTTTGTCCAGCTTGTCAGTATGAATTAATTCTGTGATGCTGGAAGCTCTGGGAAGCAGATTTACCCTCCACACCTTTAGTCAGGTGTGGAGATTTTTGTAAACTCTGTGTGGATTTTTTGTAGTGTTTTATACTGACCGCACAGTATTCCATCCTGTCCTATCTATCTAGCTAGACTAGCCTCCTGTGCTCATCCTGGTTTCATTCTGTGTATGTTTTTTCCCACTCCACTCACAGTCATTACTTGTGGGGGGCTATCTATCCTTTGGGGATTTTCTCTGAGGCAAGATAGTTTTCCTGTTTCTATCTTTAGGGGTAGTTAGTTCTCAGGCTGTGACGAGGTGCCTAGGGAGTGTTAGGAGCATCCCACGGCTACTTCTAGTGTTGTGTTGAGCTTAGGGACTGCGGTCAGTACAGGTACCACTTCCTTCAGAGCTTATCCCATGTTGCTCCTAAACCACCAGATCATAACAACAGGCCCAGACCACTGGGTGGAGCTGCACTATATACTTGAGGCCTCTTGGTAATTGGTCAGGAACAGATTAGACAGATGCATCTGATTCCTATAAGAACCAGAGTTCAGGCGCCGCCCCCTATACACAAAGCATGCAGAGAGCAGAGACACAGAACATGGAGCTGGCATGAAACAGAAACCACATCATGGCCTGGAGCAGTTGGTAAGAAAGTGTGAGAAATGAGAGGCCATGCCGTGATGCCAGCAGAGTTGTTACACAGCTCCTACAAGCTAGATGTTTTCCTCTGGTGAACAGCAATATTCAAGTCTGACCACAGATTTTCATTTGGATTAAGGTGTAATAAGATTATGCTATTGTTCTATGGAGACCGATGGCGTGAGTCAGAATGACGACAAACACGGTATATCACAGTTCAAGATATATATATATTGTAGGAAGATGAACTTCAGATAACTGATGCAAACTGCAGCTTTACAGATAGGCAATTAAACAGTCTCAAGAATATGCAGATATTAGAAGTACAGACCGAGGGTGCAAGTACAAGTCCAGCAATGCAGTATCCAGAGGTCAGAGTCCAGGCTGGCTCCCAGCTGAGGGGCAGACCGTAGCAGAGGTGGGTGCAGAGCAGGTGAAGAGTAACAGAGTCTTTCCGGTGGTACGTAGATCCAGAAGCAAGCGGGGTATCCCGAGGAGTAGAAGAACAAGCAGGTTGCAAGTCCTTGAGCTTGGCAGCAAGTGAGATACAAGATACACAAGCAAGGTATAGTGTGCAGAGTTCCTTTATATATGCAGCAGACAGGAAACAAGGAGTATCAGACAGGAAACAAGATGGCCCCCCATGAAGCCAGCCACTCCATCTTGGGTAAGGGCAGAATCCAACAGAACTAAGGGCAAGAACAGACAAAAACAGGTATGCAGTCTCAGTCCTTACATAAGGTCTGGGCTTTGACTAGACCACTCAAAAACATTTACACGTTTCCCCTTAAACCACTTGAGTGCTGCTTTAGCAGTATGCTTTGGGTCATTGTTATTATTAGAAGGTGAACCTCCGTCCCAGTCTCAAATCACTGACAGACTGAAACAGGTTTTGCTCGAGAATATCCCTGCATTTCACACCATCCATCTTCCCCTTGATTTGGACCATTTTCCCTGTCACTGCTGTCGATAAACATCCCCACAGTATGATGATGCGACCACATTTTACTGTGTGGATGGTTTTCTTGGGATGAAGAGCTATGTTAGTTTGGTGCCAGACATAGTGTTTACCTTGGTGGCTAAAAAAATTTTTCGCCTCTGACCACAGCACCTTCCTCTATACATTTGGGGAGTCTCCCATATGTCTTTTGGCAAACTCAAAACGAGCCTTGCAATTTTTGTGTGTAAGTAAAAGCTTTTTCTCTGCCCACTCTTCCATAAATGCCATCTCTATGGAGTGTACGGCTTATTGTGGTCGTATGGACAGATACTGAAATCTCTGCTTGAGAATTCTGGAGCTCCTTCAGGGTTACCTTTGATCTCTGCCTCTTTGATTAACGCAATCCTTGATCGGGCTGAGCGTTTTGGTGGGGGCCCTCGAATGGCAAGTTTGTTACGGTACCTTGTTCTTACTATTTGATGATAATGGATTTGATGGTGGTCCGGGGGATCATTAGAGATTGGGATATTTTTTTATAACCCAACCCTGACTTGTACTTCTCAACAACTTTGTCCCTGACTTGTTTGGAGATCTCCTTGGTTTTCACAGTGGTGTTTGGTTAGTGACCATGTGACACTTAGATTGCACACAGGTGGAGGTCCAGTAAATAAGCATGTGACTTATGAAGGGAATTGCTTGTACCAGAAATTTTTAGGGGCTTCGTCGCAAAAGGGTGAATACAAATGTACATGCCAATTTTTTTGCCATATGATCCCGTAAATTTAATTTATGCCTATACAGTATTTTCCTCATTTCACTTCATCAACTCAGACTCATTTACATATTAAGAAAAACAAATTTCCCTGCAATAAAACCCAGTCATGGTTTTCAAAATATCATTTTATTCAACTGTCTATAACCTGCATGTCCATATGGACTGTTTAGGAGGGTTGATCATACTGACGGATTCCCTTTAATTGGTCCTTTTCATTTTAATTTTTTACAAAAATTAGTAATGTTGTAATTCTTTTTACCAGAAAATTCAGACTTTTTTTACTTGATTTATGAACCACTTCTAGTCCTCCCTAAATTCCCTGAACTCATTATTCACACTGAAAAACTTCTAAAATTAATTGTGTCAAAATAAGATGGACTGCCCGCTCAAAGACGCATCAAATTAAAGCTGACTGCAGAACTCCATGGAGATAGGAGGAGCTGAGTGCAAAGCAGAGTGAAAGAGAGAGGCACAGGTACAAAAAGAGAAAAAAAGATTCACAGCTACACTGTTTAAGTTTCTCGATGCTGCTTCTTCTGAGACAAGAGAGCAGGAATCCCCCGGGTCTGCGTGTGCAATGTATGGAAGACATAGCAGGTATTTTCCACCCTGTAGCTCAAAGACAACTGAAAATGGGTAAAAATGGCAAGATGGGAGTAATTTAATGGCAAAAAAATAAAATAATTTTCTCTTGTACACATGGCAGCTTATTCTGAAAAGTTACCAAAAATTATGGGAAATTTTTATGATTTAAAATGTCCAGAAATGTGAACACTGGCCAGTCTTTATATATCTAATGCCTAATATTTATGCTTCATCTGCATATTAAAATCTTATGTCTACCTTCCTCGGCTTCTAGTTGCATGAATTTCTTTGAAACTAAAGAAGGAGAGAGTTATAATGACTTTCTCATCTGTGTCTTGCTAAGTTAACTTCTCAGGATGTTACATTTTTCAGCTTAACAAAAATAATAAAAAAATGCCCACAAACCATATAGACCATAAATTTATGTAAATGTTCGAGTATCTCCAGAATGCACATATAAACATTAGGTCAGTAATCCCAGATGTTTCACATTCTATCACCATAAATTCACACATGTTTCTCTACAGTAAAGGGCTGAAAAGAAGGTTCTCATTGTAATTCACAGCAAAGGATGCCTAGGAAAAAAAGGAAGGGGACCATGTGGGTGACTGTGTGACGCAAAATGTCCCATGAGCTGGGGTGTATTTAGAAATCATGGGGCCCCATATTGGAAGGTCTTATTTGGCCCCAGGTTTCACCAAAATATAATAAAATAAAATTCAGTGGGGCCACAGAAGAGCATATCTCACAATTTTGCGGCCTTTTCAAAGTAATGTTCCTACTGCTGGAGACCTAGATTCCCCTTTCATTGCACTCATAATGTATGATGTCAACAAAATTGTCCCACAAACCGTGAATTCTTCCACAATACCCTCCACATACACAGTAAGATGGCCCTACTGTACACCACCCTTCAACTTTACCAGAAAAGTATGGTGAACCCAAAAGTATCATCCCCCCTCCCACTGTGACCTTCACACAGCCCTCCATGCAGTATAATGGGCCTAAATAGAGTATAATGGCCCCACACCTCTCCACACTGTATAATGGCCCCTACACACAGTATGATGGACTCCACACAAACCTTCACACTGTATAATTGGTTGCATACAGTATAAAGGCTCCCACATAGCCCTCCAAATATAAAAGCCCTCACATAGCCTTCCACATACTATATGAAGGACTATGGAGTGCAAAATCCTATATGGAGGACTACGGGGAGTGCATTATACTATATGGAAGACTGTGGGGAGTGCAGCATACTATATGAAGGACTATGGAGTGCATTATACTATGCTGTACTCCCCTTAGTCCTCCATGTAGTATAATACACTACCCATAGTCCTCCATATAGTATAATGCACAACTTATTAAGGATTAAAAAAAAGCTCCACTTTCTTCCTCCAGAAATGTTGTCCATGGGAAGCAATTGCAGCTCTTCTCCTCTCACTTGAAAGCTGCATTACTAGATCTAGCCCAATGGTGAAAGTGGGGCTTTTTTAGAGAAAAAAAATCTATTTTCTTACCTTTTTTTGTTGTGGTTTTCTTTTTTTTTTTCAAAAATATCATGGGAACGAGGAAGACATACTAGTGTGTGTAAAAATGAATAAAATTAAAAAAAAATGAAGAAATGTGACTGATCACCTGGGAGACCAAAAGCAAAATAACAAAATTATCCATGGGGCAATGGTGGGGCTTTTAATAAATTGAATCATCTGCCAGACAATGGGGTAAGAAATTACCCTAAGAAAGCGGTCACCAGAGGATAAAGGGGAGGGAAGAAAAAGAAAAGTTATCAGAAAATAGAGGCTTCTCTGGGAAAGGAGGACATACATTTAGGCCCAGAAATATTTGGGCAGTGACACAGGTTTGGGCATTTTAACTGTTTACCAAATTTACCAAGATACAGTTAAATCAATATGGCCTTAAAGTGCAAACTCTCAGCTTTAATTTGAGGATAATCACATCCTAATTTGAGTAAGTGTTTAGGAATTACAGCTCTTTAATATGCATCTGCCTCTTTTTAAAGGGATCAATAGTAATTGGACAATGATATCAAAAGCGCTTTAATGGGCTGCATGAGCTTTTCCCTTTTATAATTCATCATCAATTAAGCAGATGAAAGGTCTGGAGCGGATTCCAGTTTTGGCAATTGTAATTGGAAGCTGTTGCTATGAACCCACAATAAGCGGTCAAATGAACTCTCAATGGAAGAGAAACAAACCACCATTAGTCTGAAAAAAAAAAAAAGAAATCCATCAGAGAGATAGCAGAAATGTTAGCCAAGTGAACCATTTGGTATATTCTGCAAAAAAAGAGGGCACTGATGAGCTTGGGAACTCAAAAGGGCCTGGACGTCCAAAAAGAAAGACAACAGTGGTTGGATTATTGCAGAATCCTTCCAATGTTGAAAAAAAAAAACCTTCACAACATACACCCTTTACCAAAATGATGGGAAGGAGAAGTATGGAGAAGGTTTGGAAGGGCTAATGATCCAAAGTACACCACATCCTATGTAAAACATGGTGGAAGCCGTGTGATGGCATGGGCATGCATTGCTTCCAGTGGCACTGGGTTACTGCTTCCAATAGTACTGGGTCACTAGTGTTTACTGATGATGCGGCTGAAGACAGAAGCAGACGGATGAATTCTGAAGTGTACAGGGTAATACTTTCTGTTCCGATTCAACCAAATGCAGAAAGGTTGAATGGACGGTGCTTCACAGTACAGATGGACAATGACCCTGTCACGATCCATGTTTGGATCTGTGGCAGATCTGGTTTGCCTCAGTTAGGCTGGTTTCACATTTGCGTTTTTTGCCGCTGCGTTTTAGCGCAAAAAAAAGCATGCGTTTTTTCCTATACTTAACATTAAAAACGCATGCTTTTTTTGCATGCGTTTTGACAACGCATGCGTCGTTTCTATGCATGCGTTTTGTTGCAGAAATGCAACATGTAGTAATTTTTAGCGGCGTTTTTTTGCCGCAAAAAAAGTATGCGTTTTATTGCGGCAAAAAAACGTATTGCTGTCTATGTAAACGCATGTGTTTTTAAGCACATGCGTTTGCATGCGTTTTAAAATGCATGTGTTTTAATAGAAAAACACAAGAATACACACTGATAAGCCACCCCCCAACCCTAACACTAAGGGATCCTAACCCTAACCCTAGGGATCCTAACCCTAACCCTAAGGGTTAGGGTTAGGACCCCTAGGGTTAGGGTTAGGATCCCTAGGGTTAGTGTTATGTTTGCTAATGACAGGTGTTATGAAGGCAATCCAGAAACACAGTGTGCATAGCGATCAGAGCGCACACAGTGATCTGACAAATACCCAAAAATACAAGAACGAGCTCTGAGACGTGGAAACTCTGTAGACTGCACACCTGATCCTATCCTAAACACAACTAAAAGCGGCTGTGGATTGCGCCTAACAACTACCTAGGCAACTCGGCACAGCCTAAGAAACTAGCTAGCCTGAAGATAGAAAAATAGGCCTGACTTGCCCCAGAGAAATTCCCCAAAGGAAAAGGCAGCCCCCCACATATAACGACTGTGAGTAAGATGAAAAGACAAAACGTAGGGATGAAATAGATTCAGCAAAGTGGGGCCCGATATTCTAGGACAGAGCGAGGACAGTAAAGCGAACTTTGCAGTCTACAAAAAACCCTAAAGCAAAACCACGCAAAGGGGGCAAAAAAAAAACACCGTGCCGAACTAACGGCACGGCGGTACACCCTTTGCGTCTCAGAGCTTCCAGCAAAACAAAAGACAAGCTGGACAGAAAAAAAGCAACAAAAAAGCAAAAAGCACTTAGCTATACAGAGCAGCAGGTCACAGGAACAATCAGGAGAAGCTCAGATCCAACACTGAAACATTGACAAGGAGCAAGGATAGCAGCATCAGGCGGAGTTAAGTAATGAAGCAGTTAACGAGCTCACCAGAACACCTGAGGGAGGAAGCTCAGAAGCTGCAGTACCACTTGTGACCACAGGAGTGAATTCAGCCACAGAATTCACAACAGTACCCCCCCCCTTGAGGAGGGGTCACCGAACCCTCACCAGAGCCCCCAGGCCGACCAGGATGAGCCGCATGAAAGGCACGAACAAGATCGGAAGCATGAACATCAGAGGCAAAAACCCAGGAATTATCTTCCTGAGCATAACCCTTCCATTTAACCAGATACTGGAGTTTCCGTCTAGAAACACGAGAATCCAAAATCTTCTCCACAATATACTCCAATTCCCCCTCCACCAAAACCGGGGCAGGAGGCTCAACAGATGGAACCATAGGTGCCACGTATCTCCGCAACAACGACCTATGGAATACATTATGTATGGAAAAGGAGTCTGGGAGGGTCAAACGAAAAGACACAGGATTGAGAACCTCAGAAATCCTATACGGACCAATAAAACGAGGTTTAAATTTAGGAGAGGAAACCTTCATAGGAATATGACGAGAAGATAACCAAACCAGATCCCCAACACGAAGTCGGGGACCCACACGGCGTCTGCGATTAGCGAAAAGTTGAGCTTTCTCCTGGGACAAGATCAAATTGTCCACTACCTGAGTCCAGATCTGCTGCAACCTATCCACCACAGAATCCACACCAGGACAGTCCGAAGACTCAACCTGTCCTGAAGAGAAACGAGGATGGAACCCAGAATTGCAAAAAAATGAAGAAACCAAGGTAGCCGAGCTGGCCCGATTATTAAGGGCGAACTCAGCCAACGGCAAAAAGGACACCCAATCATCCTGGTCTGCAGAAACAAAACATCTCAGATATGTTTCCAAGGTCTGATTGGTTCGTTCGGTCTGGCCATTAGTCTGAGGATGGAAAGCCGAGGAAAAGGATAGGTCAATGCCCATCCTACCACAAAAGGCTCGCCAAAACCTTGAAACAAACTGGGAACCTCTGTCAGAAACAATATTCTCAGGAATGCCATGCAACCGAACCACATGCTGAAAGAACAAAGGTACCAAATCAGAGGAGGAAGGCAATTTAGCCAAGGGCACCAGATGGACCATTTTAGAAAAGCGATCACAGACCACTCAAATGACTGACATCTTTTGAGAAACGGGAAGGTCAGAAATGAAATCCATCGAAATATGTGTCCAAGGCCTCTTTGGGACCGGCAAGGGCAAAAGCAACCCACTGGCACGAGAACAGCAGGGCTTAGCCCTAGCACAAATCCCACAGGACTGCACAAAAGTACGTACATCCCGTGACAGAGATGGCCACCAGAAGGATCTAGCCACTAACTCTGGTACCAAAGATTCCAGGATGACCAGCCAACACCGAACAATGAAGTTCAGAGATAAGTTTATTAGTCCACCTATCAGGGACGAACAGTTTCTCTGCTGGGCAACGATCAGGTTTATTCGCCTGAAATTTTTGCAGCACCCGCCGCAAATCAGGGGAGATGGCAGACACAATGACTCCTTCCTTGAGGATACCCGCTGGCTCAGATAAACCCGGAGAGTCGGGCACAAAACTCCTAGACAGAGCATCCGCCTTCACATTTTTAGAGCCCGGAAGGTACGAAATCACAAAGTCGAAGCGGGCAAAAAATAACGACCAACGGGCCTGTCTAGGATTCAAGCGCTTGGCAGACTCGAGATAAGTCAAGTTCTTATGATCAGTCAATACCACCACGCGATGCTTAGCTCCTTCAAGCCAATGACGCCACTCCTCGAATGCCCACTTCATGGCCAGCAACTCTCGATTGCCCACATCATAATTACGCTCAGCGGGCGAAAACTTCCTGGAAAAGAAAGCACATGGTTTCATCACTGAGCAATCAGAACCTCTCTGTGACAAAACCGCCCCTGCTCCAATCTCAGAAGCATCAACCTCGACCTGGAACGGAAGAGAAACATCTGGCTGACACAACACAGGGGCAGAACAAAAACGACGCTTCAACTCCTGAAAAGCTTCCACAGCAGCAGAAGACCAATTAACCAAATCAGCACCCTTCTTGGTCAAATCGGTCAATGGTTTGGCAATGCTAGAAAAATTACAGATGAAGCGACGATAAAAATTAGCAAAGCCCAGGAACTTTTGCAGACTTTTCAGAGATGTCGGCTGAATCCAATCCTGGATGGCTTGGACCTTAACTGGATCCATCTCGATAGTAGAAGGGGTAAAGATGAACCCCAAAAATTAAACTTTCTGCACACCGAAGAGACACTTTGATCCCTTTACAAACAAAGAGTTAGCACGCAGGACCTGAAAAACCATTCTGACCTGCTTCACATGAGACTCCCAATCATCTGAGAAGATCAAAATGTCATCCAAGTAAACAATCAGGAATTTATCCAGATACTCACGGAAGATGTCATGCATAAAAGACTGAAACACAGATGGAGCATTGGCAAGTCCGAACGGCATCACTAGATACTCAAAATGACCCTCGGGCGTATTGAATGCAGTTTTCCATTCATCTCCTTGCCTGATTCTCACCAGATTATACGCACCACGAAGATCTATCTTAGTGAACCAACTAGCCCCCTTAATCCGAGCAAACAAGTCAGATAACAATGGCAAGGGATACTGAAATTTAACAGTGATCTTATTAAGAAGGCGGTAATCAATACACGGTCTCAGCGAACCATCCTTCTTGGCTACAAAGAAGAACCCTGCTCCCAGTGGTGATGACGATGGGCGAATATGTCCCTTCTCCAGGGATTCCTTCACATAACTGCGCATAGCGGCGTGTTCGGGCACGGATAAATTAAATAATCGACCTTTAGGGAATTTACTACCAGGAATCAAATTGATAGCACAATCACAATCCCTATGCGGAGGTAGAGCATCGGACTTGGGCTCTTCAAATACATCCTGATAATCAGACAAGAACTCTGGGACCTCAGAAGGGGTGGATGACGAAATCGACAAAAATGGAACATCACCATGTACCCCCTGACAACCCCAGCTGGATACCGACATGGAATTCCAATCCAATACTGGATTATGGGTTTGTAGCCATGGCAACCCCAACACGACCACATCATGCAGATTATGCAACACCAGAAAGCGAATAACTTCCTGATGTGCAGGAGCCATGCACATGGTCAGCTGGGCCCAGTATTGAGGTTTATTCTTGGCCAAAGGTGTAGCATCAATTCCTCTCAATGGAATAGGACACCGCAAAGGCTCCAAGAAAAACCCACAACGTTTAGCATAATCCAAATCCATCAGATTCAGGGCAGCGCCCGAATCCACAAACGCCATGACAGAAAACGACGACAAAGAGCATATCAAGGTAATGGACAGAAGGAATTTGGACTGTACAGTACCAATGACGGCAGACCTAGCGGACCGCTTAGTGCGCTTAGGACAATCAGAAATAGCATGAGTGGAATCACCACAGTAGAAACACAGACTATTCAGACGTCTGTATTCCTGCCGTTCAACTCTAGTCATAGTCCTATCGCACTGCATAGGCTCAGGTTTAACCTCAGGCAGTACCGCCAAATGGTGCACAGATTTACGCTCGCGCAAGAGTCGACCGATCTGAATGGCCAAAGACAAAGACTCATTCAAACCAGCAGGCATAGGAAATCCCACCATGACATCCTTAAGAGCCTCAGAGAGACCCTTTCTGAACAAAGCTGCCAGCGCAGATTCATTCCACTGAGTGAGTACTGACCATTTCCTAAATTTCTGACAATATACTTCTATATCATCCTGACCCTGGCACAAAGCCAGCAAATTTTTCTCAGCCTGATCCACTGAATTAGGCTCATCGTACAGCAATCCGAGCGCCAGGAAAAACGCATCGACACTACTCAATGCAGGGTCTCCTGGCGCAAGAGAAAATGCCCAGTCTTGAGGGTCGCCGCGCAAAAAAGAAATAATAATCAAAACCTGTTGAATAGGATTACCAGAAGAATGAGGTTTCAAGGCCAGAAATAGCTTACAATTATTTTTGAAACTTAGTTCTATCTCCAAAAAACAAATCAGGAATAGGAATTCTTGGTTCTAACATAGATTTCTGATCAATAGTATCTTGAATTTTTTGTACATTTATAACGAGGTTATCCATTGAAGAGCACAGACCCTGAATATCCATGTCCACACCTGTGTCCAGAATCACCCAAATGTCTAGGGGAAAAAAAAAAAAAAAAGTGAACACAGAGCAGAAAAGAAAAAAAAAAAAAAAAAAAAAAAAAAAATGATGTCAGAACTTTTTCTTTCCCTCTATTGAGAATCATTAGTGTGGCTCCTTGTACTGTTATGTTTGCTAATGACAGGTGTTATGAAGGCAATCCAGAAACACAGTGTGCATAGCGATCAGAGCGCACACAGTGATCTGACAAATACCCAAAAATACAAGAACGAGCTCTGAGACGTGGAAACTCTGTAGACTGCACACCTGATCCTATCCTAAACACAACTAAAAGCGGCTGTGGATTGCGCCTAACAACTACCTAGGCAACTCGGCACAGCCTAAGAAACTAGCTAGCCTGAAGATAGAAAAATAGGCCTGACTTGCCCCAGAGAAATTCCCCAAAGGAAAAGGCAGCCCCCCACATATAACGACTGTGAGTAAGATGAAAAGACAAAACGTAGGGATGAAATAGATTCAGCAAAGTGGGGCCCGATATTCTAGGACAGAGCGAGGACAGTAAAGCGAACTTTGCAGTCTACAAAAAACCCTAAAGCAAAACCACGCAAAGGGGGCAAAAAAAAACCCACCGTGCCGAACTAACGGCACGGCGGTACACCCTTTGCGTCTCAGAGCTTCCAGCAAAACAAAAGACAAGCTGGACAGAAAAAAAGCAACAAAAAAGCAAAAAGCACTTAGCTATACAGAGCAGCAGGTCACAGGAACAATCAGGAGAAGCTCAGATCCAACACTGAAACATTGACAAGGAGCAAGGATAGCAGCATCAGGCGGAGTTAAGTAATGAAGCAGTTAACGAGCTCACCAGAACACCTGAGGGAGGAAGCTCAGAAGCTGCAGTACCACTTGTGACCACAGGAGTGAATTCAGCCACAGAATTCACAACAGGTTAGGGTTAGTGCAGCGCCCCAGAGACCTGGTCGTTGCAGTATGGCCCCAAGGCGAGTAGCGGTACGTCTGATGGCACTAAAGAGTTCTCCTGACCAGGTATCACCAGAACACATTACACTTCACACTCCGGCCACTAGGGGGAGAAAAAGGCTTCATTTATTGGGCCACTCCTCACACTGGTAAAACTAGGGGCTGGGGAGGAAGTTAGTCAGAAGCTGACTGGGTTGGAACCAGGCAACATCCCGTGGCAGGGGGTGTTGCGGGGAGAAGACACAGGGGGGTCCCTGGCAGGCGTGGGAACCTGGCAGGTGCCTAGTGACAGAACAGAACGTTACGGAACCGCGCCTGCACACCTTGCGGCGGTATCCTAAGGAAGAGACAAGAGGGTAAGAATATTGTGGAACAGTGTAAACGAGATCAGCACAAAGGAGAGCCAGTAAGAGTCGTGCCGAGAGAGGAAGGCAACATCTTACTGAGGCGCGTAGTCGGTGGCCGGATCACTGTAGGAGTAACTGGCTTCACGCATTACTTCAAATTCCGCTGGACAGTCAATTATAGGTTGGCTGTCTATCTTCTACACCTACGAAGACATAGGGGGCAACATTGGGAGAGGGGCGTCTCTAGGGTCCCGGAAGACCTCCAAGCCTTCCCGTCAAACGGGTGGCGTCCTAGCCATAACATATCTGGGGGACGTTAGAAACTAGCAACATCTGGAACCAAAGAAAGAGAGAGAGAGAGAGAGAGAGAGAGAGAGAAAGCTGTAGAGAACGAACGAAAGAGAACAGCAGTTGTGAGGACTATTCCAAATGCTCAGCAGGGTAGGACTACAACACACAGGCGCTATTGGTAGGCAACGATTTCCATCTGCGAGGGAAACTCTGGATGTGCCCATCGGACCGGCCGGTCTCTGATAGCCCGGTTGAACGTGCTCTGGACTGAGTGTACTGAAGCCTTCAGTAAAAGGTAAAGAGACTGCAACCCTGCGTCCTCGTTATTGCCTGCACCTCACACCATCACCATCCACCCTACTGGGAAGCCCTGGGGACATACTTCACCTGTGGGAAGGTATACCATCCAGCTGCAATTCCATCACCCTAGAGGATCCTACAGCAGCGTCGGTCACCCTGACCGAACACCACAGGTGGCGTCACGAACCCCTGACAGACTGTACTACCATCTTCATTGGACGCCCCTTAGCAGGGTCGCGGACCGGGTCTAGCCACTGTGACAGCCTCAGAACCGAACCAGAGAGGCCCGGTACCGAAACGTCGTGGCCCTGTGTCTGGGGGTGCTCCATTAGGATCCCTAGGGTTAGGATCCCTAGGGTTAGGGTTAGGGTCCCTAGGGTTACTAGGGATCCTAACCCTAACCCTAGCTATTTCTGTTTATAGTGCGTTTTCTAGTTGATTTTGATGATTGGCAGCTGTCCCACACTTCTCATCATGTATTTCAAAAACGCAAACGCAGGAAAAAAACGCATGTAAACGCATCAAAACGCCGCGTTTGTTTTAAAACATGCAAAAATGCAGGCGTCTAAAAAACGCAGCGTTTAAACGCGTTTTTTCACCACATGCGTTTGCGTTTAAAACGCTGCGTTTTTAAACGCAAATGTGAAACCAGCCTTAAAGACCTTTTTTCCTTTCTGGTCATCGGGGGTTAATGCAGTTTCTTCCCCCCGGTGACCGCTGATGTTACTGCATTGCTGCTGGCTCAGCTGATGCTTGTAATGACCACTCCCTCCATCCTTTAAGAGGTCACCTGGTTCATCAGCTGACTGTCAGTGTTAGTTCATTCTTCAGCGACCAAGCCAGGAGTAGGAGCTAGCTGGGAACTGCTGTTCTACAGCTGTGTCCGTTGTTATCTGGTGTTTCTTTCTGCTGTGCTGTGCCTTGCAGCATGAAGCTAAGTTTGGTTTTCCTTTACATTGTCTGTTTTCCTGTTTATTGCACAGTTATACACTGGTGCAGTCCACCTCCCTTGGGGGGAGTGGGGGTCACTATAGGGCCTGCATAGGAGACAGGGATACGCTGGCGGCTCGGGCCTCCTAACCTTCATAGGTACCCCCGAGATAAGGGAAAGCCAGGGCCCCTTATAGTGGCAGGGACAGGTGCAGGTTCCAAATATGCCGTCCTGCCCCTTTATCACCATAATCGGCATGACAGACCCAAAACATACTGCAAAAGTAATTCAGGAGTTTTTAAGGCAAATAAGTGGAATATTCTGCAATGACTGAATCTGAACCCCATCGAGAATGCATTTCACATGTTTAAGACCAAAACTTAAAAGCTATTCTGTCAGCACAGAATGACGGATGATATTAAGGCCCGCTGCTCGATGCTTCACGGCGGGGCCAATAATTTAAATACACCTTCTCACCTGCTCATTTTCTCTCAATCTCCAACCAACTCTTCTTTGATTGACAGCTCTGGCTTCACAGAGTCAAACAAGCAGGTGGGAAGGTGTACTTAAATGCTTGGCAGTGCCATGAAGTACTGAGTGCCTGTACTTAGTTTGAACAGTCATTCTGTGCTGACAGTGTCCCTTTAAGGCAGAAAGACCCAGAAACAAACAGCAACTGAAGTCAGCTGCAGTAAAGGCCGACAAAGCATCACAAAAGGAGGAAACCCAGAATTTGGGGACGTTATTTATGATTACCATATATACTCGAGTATAAGCCGACCCGAGTATAAGCCGACCCCCCTAATTTTGTCACAAAAAACTGGGAAAACTTATTGACTCAAGTATAAGCCTAGGGTAGGAAATGCAGCAGCTACTGGTAAATTTCAAAAATAAAAATAGATGCTCCATACCGTTCATTATTGCCCCATAGATGCTCCATATACAACTGTGCTATATACAATGCTCTGCACCGTTCATTATGGCCCCATAGATGCTCCACATAAAGCTGTGCCATATGGAATGCTCTATACCGTTCATTATGGCCCCATAGATGCTCCATAGAAAGCTGTGCCATATATATATTGCTCTGCACCGTTGATTATGGCCCCATAGATGCTCCTTATAAAGCTGTGCCCCATATATATATATGCTCTGCACCGTTGATTATGGCCCCATAGATGCTCCTTATAAAGCTGTGCCCCATATATATATATATATGCTCTGCACCGTTGATTATGGCCCCATAGATGCTCCTTATCAAGCTGTGCCCCATATATATATATATATATATATGCTCTGCACCTTTGATTATGGCCCCATAGATGCTCCTTATAAAGCTGTGCCCCATATATATATATGCTCTGCACCGTTGATTATGGCCCCATAGATGCTCCTTATAAAGCTGTGCCCCATATATATATATATATGCTCTGCACCTTTGATTATGGTCCCATAGATGCTCCTTATCAAGCTGTGCCCCATATATATATATATATATATATATGCTCTGCACCGTTGATTATGGCCCCATAGATGCTCCTTATAAAGCTGTGCCATATATAATGGTCATCACCGTTGATTATGGCCCCATAGATGCTCCTTATAAAGCTGTGCCATATAGAATGCTGCTGGTGCTGCAATAAATAAAAAAAAAAAATCACATACTCTCCTCTCTTCGCTCAGGACTCCGGCGCTTTCAATATTTACCTGCTCCTCGTGCGGCTCCGTCTCCAGCACTGACGCTCAGCAGAGGGCGAACACTGACTACGTCACCGCGCCCTCTAACCTGAGCGTCACAGCCAGGAGACGCTGCAGACGGAGCCGCACCGGAGCGAGGAGCAGGTAAATATAGCGCAGCGCTGCGCTCCCCATATACTTACCTGCTCCTGGCGCGGTCCCTGCAGTCCCTGGCTTCCCCGGCGCTGCAGCTTCTTCCTGTAATTGAGCGGTCACAGTTACCGGTCATTTACAGCAATGAATATGCGGCTCCTCCTCTATGGGAGGTGGAGCCGCCTATTCATTTCTGTAATGAGCGGTGCCATGTGACCACTCAGTACAGGAAGAATCTGCAGCGCCGGGGAAGCCAGGGACCGCGCCGCAGTAGGTAAGTATAACTACACAGCCCCCGTTCCCCCTCCCCTGCTGACCTCCCGGTATATGACTCGAGTATAAGCCAAGAGGGGGACTTTCAGCCCCCAAAAAAATGGGCTAAAAATCTCGGCTTATACTCGAGTATATACGGTAAGTTAATTTGTCCCATTACTTTTGAGCCCCAGGACTGCGGAAGCTTTGTAGAAAAATGGTTGCAATTCCTATTTTTGCACATCCCTTTTAATTAAATCTGAAAGTCCACACTTCAATTGCATCTCAGTTATTTTATTTTAAATAAAATATAGTGGCCTGCAGAGCTGAAATCATGGAGATTCGGTCACTGTCCAAATATTTCTGGACCTAACTGCAGTCAGTTCAAGTGGTCCAAATTCTCAGAAACATCCATAGCAATCAAGATAGAGCTCAATTTCTCATGAATCATATAGCAAGAAAGGGGCCTTTGTTATCTAAGAAATCAAGGGTAGCCTACTTCTTTATGTTGAAGATGTGCTTGGAGAGGCAGTAATTTTGTGACAAACGTTTACTATGTATCCTTTCAACTATTGTGTCCTGTGAAAAAGAGGATAAGGGAGCAAATTCTAATACAAAGTATCTTAAAATAGGCAAAAGGTTCACAAAACAGATCAATTCTCCAAATAGGTTTAACAAAGATTTAACAAGATAAGTAACGTCCACAGATGGCACAACATTTATAAGAAAACTGGTAATATAAAAGTGAAACTATCACGGGGCTACCGCGACAGAGGTTCCAGAGAACCGCAGCGCTCTGGGCCTCGTTCACACACAGTGAACAGAAGCTCTTCTCCTGTATTTTGACCTGGCTGCTTTGTGCCAGCAGTGCAAGAGTTAACCTTCTTGCTGAGTTGCTGTGAGCTGGGTCTCTCAGCTGAAGTGGATTTTGTAATCTCCTCCTCTATAAAGGATATAATGGAACTAGAGAGAGTACAAAGGAGGGCAACAAAATTAATAAAGGGGATGGGAGAACTACAATACCCAGATAGATTAGCGAAATTAGGATTATTTAGTCTAGAAAAAAGACGACTGAGGGGCGATCTAATAACCATGTATAAGTATATAAGGGGACAATACAAATATCTCGCTGAGGATCTGTTTATACCAAGGAAGGTGACGTGCACAAGGGGGCATTCTTTGCGTCTGGAGGAGAGAAGGTTTTTCCACTAACATAGAAGAGGATTCTTTACTGTTAGGGCAGTGAGAATCTGGAATTGCTTGCCTGAGGAGGTGGTGATGGCGAACTCAGTCGAGGGGTTCAAGAGAGGCCTGGATGTCTTCCTGGAGCAGAACAATATTGTATCATACAATTATTAGGTTCTGTAGAAGGACGTAGATCTGGGGATTCATTATGATGGAATATAGGCTGAACTGGATGGACAAATGTCTTTTTTCGGCCTTACTAACTATGTTACTATATAGACCCAGCCTTGACTACAGCTAATGTCAGTGATCAGTTCTGCTGCCTGGCTTGGAGGTTGAAGGAGCGTAGCGTTGGAGCTTGGAGGTTTATTTACAGAGATTGGTGTCTGCTGTTTGGTTGCATGTTAAACCTGTTTTCCTTCCTAGTTTTTCCTTCTCTTCCCATCTCTGTGTTTCCTCTGTGGTTGTGTGAGCATTTGGTGAGTTTGAGACTTTTAGTTACCTTGTCTGTATACCCTGTTTATTGTTGTATTTATACACTGGTGCAGTCCATCTCCCTAGGGGGGAGAGGGGGCCACTGATAGGGCCTGCACAGGAGACAGGGATATGCTGGCGGCTCAGGCCTCCTAACCATCATAGGTACCCCTGAGATAAGGGAAAGCCAGGGCCCCATTATAGTGGCAGGGACAGGTGCGGGTCCCAGTACGCCGTCCTGCCCCTTTAACGCCGCTTACGGCGTGACAGTATCACTGACCTAAATAATTTTTCTTGGTCCAATATGGACCCCATTGCTGCTTTAGCTGGACAAATACAGCAACTCAGTCTAGAGGTGGCTGACCTCCGCTCGGCGATTGTGCAGCGCACTCCAGTGGCCACTGCAGGGGTTGCTACACCTCCACAAGCTTCGCTGGAGCCTAAAATTGCATTACCTGACAGGTTCTCAGGGGTGTGTGACAAATTTGTTACGTTCAGGGAGGCCTGTAAATTGTATTTTAGGTTGCGTCCTCACACTTCTGGTTCAGAGGAGCAGAGGGTTGGAATTATTGTATCGCTCCTACAAGGGGACCCTCAGGCCTGGGAATTTTCACTTCCCGCTGACGCTTTGCCGTTATGGACTGTGGAGGAGTTTTTTCGAGCCTTAGGTCAGGTGTATGATGATCCTGACCGCGTCTCCCTCGCTGAGTACACAATACGCCATCTTACACAGGGAGACCGGCCAGTAGAGGAGTACTGCTCTGAGTTTCGGAGATGGGCTACTGACACATTGTGGAATGACCCTGCACGCCGTAGTGAATTTTATCAGGGCCTAACTGATAAAATAAAAGATGCTTTCGCCCTACAGGAGACACCAACCACACTGGAGGCAGCTATGTCTCTTGCGATCCGTGTGGACCGCCACCTGCGCCAGAGACTTAATGAATTGCCGCTATTCAAGGGTAAATCAGATTTGGACTCACCAGTATCTGAGTCTCTAGGAGAACCTATGCAGTTGTGTGGCGCTTCTCGTTCTAAGGGAGCTGTAGTAGTACGGCGCAAGGAAAGTGCATGTTTTTTTGTGCTCTTATCGCCGTTATTGGCGTGACAGAAACATTAATTTAGTGATACCAAAAAATAAACTACGATGAAGAAGTTGACTTATTCTAGACAAAACAGTCATGATGTTAAAATGTGAGGGAACAGGAAATTGGTTTCAGATGTTGATTTTGCAGGATTTTTTTTTTTTTTTTTGCAGTCAGCTCAATTTCTGCAACCTTCCAAATACAGTGACAAGGATGATGAGACGTAAACTGAAGGTGATAATCTAACAACTACACAGTATCTGGCCACTAAATTACACATCACATGAGCACACGTACGGAAGCTAACCTTTCCGTCTCTTTCCCTTGATGTTTGGTAGAATATCATCACATAGTAATCAATTTGTTAGTGTTCTGCTGTGATACAAAGTTTTTAAAATGTAAATTTTATACCAGATGCATATTTCAATTAAATATTGTAAATTTGCTCTTAAAGAGTTGTCCACTTCTTAGACAACCCTTTTTGAAATACTATAGTCCCCCGTGTAAAATTAAAAAAAAAAAAAAACTTATACTCCCCTCCAGTACCAGTGATGCCCCAGTGAGGTTGGTGTCCGGATGATATTATGTCACGTGAGCACTGCAGCCGATCATTGGCCATTGATGGGATGTTTAGTTACACTTTCCTTGGACATCATATAAAAGTGTGAGTAAAACACTGATGAGCTGCAGTGCTTGTGTGGCATAGAAATATCAAAGGAGAGCCAAGAGACCTGGCACCAACATCTCTGAGATTGCATAGTTGCAGGAGGTAAGGACTTGTTATTTGCTAAAAAAAAATGTTGTATAATAAGATGTAAACATTTCGTAGCCCACCTGACTCTTCCACTCTTTTTCATTTGGCGCTGTGTCACTCCATTACAGAGATATTCACATTTACAGATCTTGGAGTGCAATATGTGAAATCTCTGCATGTAATGCAAATGTGCATTTCTTCTGCGTTTTTTTTCCTGAGGTGTACGTTTTCAATCCTCCCTCTCAGACTCATACATTCATAGTTCAGCAGCTGATTTAGCAGTCTACCAGTCTCAGTTGTGATTGTCAGCATATGGGAGTGAGGGGTGAAAGCAGGGCTGTATTTAGAGTTTCTGCTGCCCTATGCCCTTTTAGCGCTGCCTTCCCCATTGGTGAGTATGACACTATGGGCATATACTTTGGCAAGAATCACTGATGTGAAAGTAGCCTTTTGCAGCAGATCGGGCAGTTTTTCTGCATCTGCCGTGTAACGGATCACTTACGGCAACACTGCGTTCGGCCTCATTCATTCCCCATGGGATTTGTGGCACTTGCTGTGATCTGGCAAATGTGGTACCATACCTCCCAACTTTTGAAAAAGGGAAAGCGGTATAAAGTTTGCGGCGCACGTAATACGCCGTGGCATATTTTAGTCCACGCCTCTGACCACACCCATTTCACAACTAGTCAAACCCATATCCACATCCCAACCACACCCATTTAGCACTGCTGATCACACTGTTTCATATACGATAATTATGAACAAAAATAAATATGGCCACACAGTGCTCCATACTATATAATGGCCACACATGATGCTCCATACTGTATAATGGCCACACATGATGCTCAATACTGTATAATTACCACACATGATGCTCCATACTGTATAATGGCCACACATGATGCTCAATACTGTATAATTACCACACATGATGCTCCATACTGTATAATGGCCACACATGATGCTCCATACTGTATAATGGCCACACATGATGCTCCATACTGTATAATGACCACACATGATGCTCCATACTGTATAATGCCCCCCTCCCATCTTGTATGCATGGCTCATCTCCCTCCCATCCCATATGCATGGCACAAATCCCCCCCTCCTGTATGCATGGCTCATATTCCCCCCCCCCCTCCTGTATGCATGGCTCATATTCCCCCCCCTCCTGTATGCACGGCTCATATTCCCCCCCCTCCTGTATGCACGGCTCATATTCCCCCCCTCCTGTATGCACGGCTCATATTCCCCCCCCTCCTGTATGATGGCTCATATCCCCCCTCCTGTACGCATGGCTCATAACCCCCCCCCCGTATGCATGGCTCATAATTCCCCCCCACCTCCTGTATGCATGGCTCATATTCCACCACCACCCCCTCCTGTATGCATGGCTCATGAATCCCACCCTGAATGCATGGCTCATATCCCCCCTCCTGTATGCATGGCTCATAATTCCCCCCCTGTATGCATGGCTCATATCCCCCCTCCTGTATGCATGGCTCATATTCCCCCTCCTCCTGTATGCATGGCTCATAACCCCCCCGTACGCATGGCTCATAACCCCCCCCCCGTATGCATGGCTCATAATTCCCCCCCACCTCCTGTATGCATGGCTCATATTCCACCACCACCACCCCCTCCTGTATGCATGGCTCATGAATCCCACCCTGAATGCATGGCTCATATCCCCCCTCCTGTATGCATGGCTCATATCCCCCCTCCTGTATGCATGGCTCATATTCCCCCTCCTCCTGTATGCATGGCTCATATTCCACCCCACCTCTTGTATGCATGACTCATATTCCCCCTCGTATACATGGCTCATCTCTCCACCCCCCCCGCTCCTTCTCCCATCTTGCATGGCTCGGCTTACCGTCCTCCTTCATCCCCCCATGCCCTGTCCCTCATACTCACCTGTCCCACACCGCACGGCCACGCCAACATCCCTCTGGCTCTGTCCCAACTCCCGGCGCAGCACCTTCTTCCAGAGTGAGCAGTCATATGGTACCGCTCATTAAGGTCATGAATATGTGCATATTCATGACCTTAATGAGCGGTACCACGTGACCGCTCACTCAGGACGCTACAGACGCTGAGACCAGACATCGCTGGAGCAGGGTGAGTATCGTCTTCAAGGAGGGTGGGTGGGAGGCAGGCAGGCGGGGGGCAGGCAGGGGAGTGGGCGGGGGGCGCGGTCGGTCAGGAGGTGACCCAGGACTGTAAAAAAAAAAAAAAAAAAAACCTTGCTCAGGTGCCGCCCCCAGCATCGTCCCCGCCCTAGGCACGTGCCCTCAAGTGCCTAGTGGTAAATACGGCCCTGGATGAAAGCGCACGCCTCCAGAGAGGACAGAAGAAATACCCAGTTGGACTGCAAAGCAGAAATTTCACTTACTGAGCTGCAGAAGAAAAACATGTGAATATTTCTGTAGTGGAGAGATACAGCACAAAAACAAAAAGCACTGAAGAATCGGTGGAATGTATTTAACCTTTTAAAGGAGTTGTCTACTACACTTTATAATGCTCCCATCGATTTAAACCTTGTAAATAAGTATTTTTGTAAATACAGTGCTAAAAAAAGTATTTAGTCAGCCATCAATTGTGCAAGTTAAAAAGATGAGAGAGGCCTGTAATTGACATCATAGATAGACCACAACTACCGTATGTGAGTCAAAATGAGAAAACAAATCCAGAAAATTACCTTTTCTGATTTGGCAAGATTTATTTTTGAAATTATGGTGGACAATAAGTATTTGGTCACCTTAAACATGCAAGATTTCGGGCTCTCACAGACATGTAACTTCGTCTTTAAGAGACTCCTGAGTCCTCCACTCATTACATGTAGTAATGGCACCTGTTTGAACTTATTATCGGCATAAAAGACACCTGTCCACAACCTCAAAGAGTCACACTCCAAACTCTACTATGGTGAAGACCAAAGAGCTGTCCAAGGACACCAGAAACAAAACTGTAGCCCTGCACCAGGCTGGGAAGACTGAATCTGCAATAGGCAAGCAGTTTGGTGTGATGAAATCAACTGTGGGGGCAATAATAAGAAAACGGAAGACATACAAGACCACTGATAATCTCCCTCGATCTGGTGCTCCAAGCAAGATCTCACCTGGTGGGGTCAAAATGATCAAAAGAAAGGAGGTGAGCAAAAAATCCCAGAACCACAAGGGGGACCTAGTGAATGACCTGCATAGAGCTGGGACCACTGTAATAAAGGCTACAATCAGTAACACACTACGCTGACAGACTCAGATCCTGCAGTGCCAGACGTGTCCCCCTGCTTAAGCAAGTACATGCCCGAGCCCGTCTGAAGTTTGCTGGAGAGAATTGGGATTGTCTAGAAGAGTATTGGGAGAATGTCATATGGTCTGATGAAACCAAAGTAGAACTGTTTGGTAGAAATAAAACTCGTCGACTTTGGAGGAGACAGAATGCTGAGTTGCATCCTAAGAACACCATACCTACTGTGCAGCATGGGGATGGCAACATCATGCTTTGGGGCTGTTTCTCTGCAAAGGGACCAGGGCGACTGATCCGGGTACATGAAAGAATTAATGGTGCCATGTAACGTGAGATTTTGAGTGCAAACCTCCTTCCATCAGCAAGGGCATTGAAGATGAAACGTGGATGGTCTTTCAACATGACAATGATCCAAAGCACACCGCCACGGCAACAAAGGAGTGGCTTCGTAAGAAGCATATGAAGGTCCTGGCATGGCCTAGCCAGTCTCCAGATCTCAACACCATAGAAAACCTTTGGAGGGAGTTGAAAGTCCGTGTTGCCCAGCGACAGGCCCAAAACATCACTGCTCTAGAGGAGATCTGCATGGAGGAATGGGCCAACATATCACCAACAACAGTGTGTGGCAACCTTGTGAAGACTTACAGAAAATGTTTGACCATTTGACAAATGGTTGACCATCATTGCCAACAAAGGATATATAACAAAATATTGAGATGAACTTTTGTTAATGAACAAATACTTAGTTTCCACCATAATTTGCAAAATAAATCTTGCCAAATCAGACAAAGTGATTTTCTGGATTTGTTTCCTCATTTTGTCTCTCATAGTTGTGGTCTACCTATGATGTAAATTACAGGCCTCTCTCATCTTTTTAAGTGGGAGAACTTGCACAATTAGTGGCTGACTAAATATTTTTTCCCCTACTGTATTAATGAAGAGTTAATAAGTATAGCAGGCCTGTGCCCTAGAATCATAAACCTGTAGGAGTGAATGCAACAGTGTCACAAAATAGTGAACCTGTAGCAGTGAACAGAGTGCTTAGTGGTGGTGTGAGCAATTAATAGATGCAGTTTAAGGGGTGATAAGATGCAATGAAAACAGCTCATTAGAATTAAGGGGGCATATACCTTTTGAGGGGCAGTAGAGGAAGCTTCAGAAGAAATAAAGGGGGCATATACCTTTAAGGTCCGCCGGTCCAAGTACAGCGCACAATCCGATGCACTTTTCGGAACTGAGTTTTTCGTGTTACCCTCTGATATACAGCTCTGGCAAACATTAAGAGACCACTGCAAAATGTTCAGTTTGTCTGATTTTCCTCTTTATAGGTATATTTTTGAGTAAAATGTTCATTTATTCTATAACCTTCTGACAACAAGTCTCCGAATTTCCAAGCAATAAATTTTTTGTATTTTTTTTCTGAAAAGGAGAAATGGTCAAAATGAAAAAAAAAAAAAAAACAAGTGCTTTTAGACCTCAAGTAATGCAAAAAAAAAACCAAGTTCATAATCCTTTAAAAACAACAATACTAATGTTTTAACTCCGGAAGAGTTCAGAAATCAATATTTTGTGGAATAACCATGATTTTTAATCACAGCTTTCATGTGTCTTGGCATGCTTTCCACCAGTCTTTCATACTGCTCCTGGTGCAAACATTTAAGCAGTTCTTCTTTGTTTTATGGCTTGTGACTATCCATCATCCTCTTGATTACATTCCAGAGGTTTTCAATGGGATTCAGGTCTGGAGATTGGGCTGCCCATGACACGGTTTTGATGTGGTGGTCTCTTCATTTTTGCCAGAGCTGTATAGGTATTGTTACGTCCAGTTTGTGTTATTCCCAAGCAAACCTGGCCTATGTATAAAAGAATGCTTCAAATTGTACCACACATCCAAGGACTAACATAGTAACATAGTAACATAGTTAGTAAGGCCGAAAAAAGACATTTGTCCATCCAGTTCAGTTCTACTAATTTTTTTTCCTGACTTACATGACTTACATGAGACAACCACCTGATGCTCTCTACACAACTCACTGATGCCAACCTGACGCACTCTACACATCTCACATATGCCAACCTGATGTACTCTACATAACTCACATATGCCTAAACTGATGACTTTGGCTTGTGTCTCTACCAGCTACAGCACACATTTTGGCTGGTCTCTCCCCAGCTTCAACACACTCTACTCTGCTCAACATACAGTAGATTGACACAAGGTGAACCCATTTCCTGGTTCTTAGTCAAAGCTAGCCATTTGCATCTAATAAAGACATGTAGCATGTAGAGCTAGAATTTAACCCAGTCTTCCCTGGCTTTGCTACACAATGGAGACACATGGGTCTGTAGAAGTCCTGAAGACACAAAGCAGTAGGGTATTCATAATGCACAATAGAAAGTTGCCTTTATTTTATATAAAATCAAATTAGTTGCAATGCTATACAAAATATTTAGAAACAACTTTTCAGCAGTTATGCAGTATATAAAGAGTTGAAGGAGCATCATTGTGGAGTATGTTGTTCTCTACTTGGTAGGCAGGTTTTACTACATATTACCAGTCTTTTTTTCAGATAGTTTGAGTATCCATGTAATATTTTTATGTACAGTCACACTGACCAATGCCAATACTGCCAAACGTCCAACTGCAGAACACTAACTTCATCACAAAAAGTACAAAATAATAAAACTTCCCAAGGCAAGCAGAACTAACATTCCTGCTCGAGTTGGCGCTGTACTAGGTGATGAGGTATCTTTGAATGCTGCATCATTAGCACTGTTCATCGGCTTATGGCAACACGATGCTTTGAACGCACACAGTATAACACTGCCAGTTCCTCAAGCTACGATCTTATAAGCCTTGCGTTGCAGGTCCTCTAAGGTCAAATCACCAGAAAAATAATCAGCTCATGAATGAGACAAGCTAAGCTTCCTGGAGATTTGGACATAGATCCGATGTGTTACTGGCCACAGTAAAGATTCTGCACGGGTTCACAAATTAAGGGAAAGCAAGTGTTGTACAATGTAAAATATTTTAATGAAAGATCTAATTCAAAAGAATTATAAAATAAGTTTTAAAAAAGTATCCACAAATCATATAGAAGAGTAAAGTCTATTTAGAGACACATTGGATGTGAGGTAATAATTTTTAAGCAGAATGCCAGTGTCTGCACTAAGCTGATAGAAGAAGCGACGAGGTGTTGGTGCACTGCCCAGGAAAAAGGTGCAATATTCAGCAATTTATAAGTCACCTTTATTGAAAATTCACAGTTAATAGATCACAAACTGGTTTTCAGCTCCGGACAGGTGATGTTAACCACCTAAGAAGGCTCCTGTGTAAAGGATGTATCAGGACTGTCTTGTACCCCTCCCTTCTCAAGTTAGTGCAATGTATAAATGTGAATTGCTATGCATGCTTTACTCTATATATTGTCATGTTCCTATATGTTTTCTTTTGTACAGGTAGGGAAAGTGCAGTGCGTAAGTTAGTCCACTAGATGGGGATACATTAGTACACATGGTAGTGTAAATAGTTAACATAGGAGGGGCCAACTGTAGGATAAGATAGTGAGCATTTGCTGTATTGTTAGAGTGTAGCCTGGGAGCTGAGACAGGCCAGGAGGGCCAGATTGCCCAGGCAGTCCCGTAGGGCCTTAGAGCCCGGGGCAACATAATGGACCATGCAACGTTCTAAGAGGGAAGCCCAGCCGTCCAGGGTCAGCGGGCAAGAAGTGCAGCAGCTACAGCAGCAGAGCAAGAAGCAGTAACAGCAGCGGTGCAAGAAGCAGTGACAGTGGTAGTGAGAGCAGGAGCTACCACAAGAGTCACAGCATGACAGTACCACAGGTCGCTCCGAAAATGTGGCAGCTTGCTACTTGGGCTGATGCCCTTAAGTCTGGTGCGAAACGGACAAGAGAATTCCTAAAGGTAGTCGGGCTGGACAGGGAGAACGATGCGATACCGAGTGGGACGGGACGTCCCGGGAACCCACTGAAAAGCACAGGGAAAGCAAAGGAAATGTGCTGTGTGGAACCTAATGTTGATGCTGTAACTGAAAAGGCAAAGGAAATATGCTGCGTGGAACCTAATGTTGATGCTGCAAAAGACATGGTTGTGCTGAGAGAAGAAACCGGTTTTTTTTTTTTTTTTTTGTTTTTTTTTTAAGTTGAACGTGAACTGTCTATTTGTGCAACAACACATGCAGCAGAATTTCGGCCACTCAGATGGGACCCTGATGGTGCAGATGATCTAGCTGAAGGTACGTTAAAAAGGGGACATTGTTTCCATGTGGCGCGAGGCCACGGTACGGATGAGCAGATACTCTCAGCCATGACTACTGCCCTGGCCCTCCCTCACACCTGTCTGGAGCATAAAACTGGTTTGTGATCTATTAACTGTGACCTTCCAATAAAGGTGACTTATAAATTGCTGAATATTGCACCTTTTTACCAGGCAGTGCACCAACACCTCATCACTTTTTCTATCAACTTGCTAACTTGCTCATTCCCTGAACGGGTTCTGTCCTGGTGCTGTCTCCCGTCTCGAAGTTGAAGTTAGCTCTTCACCCACCACTTTCTATATCACCAACTGAGCGCCATATAAACTCCATCTCTTTAGTCTTTCCATCAAAGCAGAGGGCTCAGTACAGCTTGCATAGTAGCTTCCAAAACACTGGGTCAGTCCTAAGAAGAAAGGTTTTGAAAAACCTTTGTAAGGGTATGGGCACACATCTTTTTCAGGCAGATTCTGCATGAAAAAACACCATAATAACGCCCCCCAAAAAAGATCATAAAGCAGAGCAATGCAAAACCGACACTGCTGTGCACATGTTCAGTCTTTTCTTAGTATTTTTAACTGCCTCAGTGTTTGAGAACTGTAAAGCGGTTAAAAGCAGTAGAATATCCATAATTTGGGGGGCTACCATTAGGAAGCCACTCGCTTCTTATTGTTTAAATCATAGAAACAAGACACAGATAGCAGAGCCGATGCAAAAATGATTGCAAAATTGCCAACGAAGCCGCCTCTGTAACAAGGTTGCTGACTTTTTCCTGAAGCAGCTTCGCCTCGGAAAAAGTAGCTTTCTCTTGGCTCAACTCGCCATCAGTAAATTAAATGCTCAGGTATTATTGCAGCTCGGCTCCCATTAAAGTGAAATGGAGTTAACGAGCAGTGCCAAAATAACAGCCACTAGACATTGTAAGGTGCCACGCTGTTCCAACTCTCTAATCTGTGTACATCAAACTGCAGCGGTATTTGATAACAGCTGACTGGTTAGTGCGGGTACCGTGTGGTGAACCACCACTGATTTGATATCAATGACTATTACCAATTTGCTATCAATATCAAAGTTCTGGCTGACACCTTTAATGGGGAGTACCGCAAACAGTACACATAGCCTCAGATAATGGAGGACTATGACAAACAGAATTGTAAAAACAGAATTTTTGCTTAAAAAATAAATAAAATTATTAATAATTCATATTGCATATTAAAGAGAATCTGTTAGTAGAATCAACACTCCTAAGCTGTCTATATTGGCATACATTTTATAGAAAGTTTAATAAAATGATACCTTGATATCTGTGATCCGATGTCTTTTGCAGAAAAATCCACATTTTTCTTTATATGTAAATGAGCTGTTAAGATCTATGGACCGGACATAGATCTCCCTGGTAATCTGCCTCCAGGGCTTATTTAATTGAAAGGAGGTGTTACCAGTGTGAGACATGTAGATCAGGAGAGCAGACTGTCAGTCATTACATGCCTCACACTGGTAATGCCCCCTTTCATTAAAATAAGCTCTTGAGAGAGATTCTCAGGGAGATCTATATCCGGCCCATAGATCTTAACTTATTTCGGATCACCTTTAGGTGATTCCAGACAGGACAGGCCCTTATATACATCATACAACGTACTTACTTTTTTACTGAGAAGTGACAGTTATATTAGGTTTGATACTGAGCTACGTTTAATCTGTTTGAGTCGTGTTCTGTTTGTGTAAGCTACAGTATATATATGTATGCCTGTATTTTCTTTTCCCTTCACCTTTTTTCCCTTACCATTTACCCTTCACCTCTATTAAATTTATAAAATCAATAAAATTTGTTGGAAAAACAACTTATTTACAAATTAAGAAAAACAGGGATTTATAGTGATTAAAACATTGGATCGCAGATATCAAGGTATCATTTTATTACGATTCCTATGACCTGTTTGCCGATGTAGATGACTTAGGGGGACGCTCTTACTGACAGATTCCTTTTAAACAAGTCTTCTAACAGTAAAACAAAAATAGCCCCCTTTATTTCTATAACGTTATATCCTGTTGTCTTCTGGCTGTCTTTATTTATGTGCCAGCACAGATTAGGTGCCATTCTGGCACATGAGTGCTGCTGCTAATCAATAGCCTCTGTAGTTGTTTAGTGCTGTACTTAGTGGTATCACCTTCAGTTGTGTGAAAAAGTGTTTGCCCTCTTCCTGATTTCCTATTCTTTTGCATGTTTGTCACACTTAAACGCTTAAATTTAACTATTAGACAAAGATAACTCAAGTGAACACAAAATGCAGTTTTTAAAAGAAGGTCTTTATTATAAAGGGAAAAAGAAATCCAAACTTACAGGGCCCTGTGTGAAAAGTGGTTGCACCTCCCCCTTTAATACATAAATTAACTGTGGTTTATCACATCTTTGGGAAGCGGAGTTCAAATTCCCTAGTCACACCTAGGCCTGATTACTGCCACACCTGCTTTCAATCAAGAAATCCCTTAAATAGGACCTGCCTGACAAAGTGTAGTAGACCAAAATGTGTTCAACAGCAAGGCATCATGCCACGATCCAAAGAAATTCTGGAACAAATAAGAAACAAAGTAATTGAGATCTATCTGTCTGGAAAAGGTTACAAAGCCATTTCTATAGCTTTGGGACACCAGCGAACCACAGTGAGAGAAATTATCCACAAATGGCAAAAACATGGAACAGTGGTGAACCTTCCCAGAAATAGAAAGCCAACCAAAATTACCTCAAAACCGCAGCGATGACTCATCCAAGAGGACACAAAAGACCCCACAACAACATCCAAAGAACTTCAGGCCTCACTTGCCTCAGTTAAGGTCAGTGTTTGTGAATCCACCATAAGAAAGAGAATGGTCAAAAATGGCCTGCATGGCAGAGTTCCAAGACGAAAACCACTGCTGAGCAATAAGAACATAAAGGCTCGTGTCAGTTTTGCCAGAAAACATCTTGATGGTCCCCAAGAGTTTTAGGAGAATACCCTGTGGACTGACGAGACAAAAGTTAAACTTTTTGGAAGGTGTATGTCCCATTACATCTGGCATAGAAGTTACACGGCATTTCAGAAAAGGAACATCATACCAACAGTAAAATATGGGGATGGTAGTGTGATGGTCTGGGGTTGTTTTGAAGCTTCAAGACCTGGAAGACTTGCTGTGGTAAATGGAACCATGAACTCTTTTTTTTTTTTTTTTTATTTAAATAGGTTTTTTATTGAAAATAAACATGAACATTACATTTTATGCATTTTCCAATATATTACAAAGTTTCTTCATTTTCCAAACCCCCAACAAACCCCAAACCTCCCCCTCCCATGACAGCTCCTTCCCAATTATACTTTTGTTACCAGTATTGATGGCTCTTTGAGCCGCTTGACTCACTTATGACCGCTTATTCCTCTAGCAATCTCCCCCCTTCACAGGTCTTCATTCGCCCATTTCCCATTCCCACTCATCCCAGCTCCAGCCACGGAGACCACATTTTGTCAAACATTTCTGTTTTCCCACGTCTTTTGTAGACCCCCTTTTCCAGATTGAGACCATGTTTAACATATTTCAGGAATTCACCCCTTGTAGGCGGCTCCTCCTTGATCCAGTTCCTTGCTATCACCTTCCTAGCCATATATAATAGCCTAGCTATTGCTATCTTCCAGGTGTTATCCACTCTAATTTCCTCCACATATCCCAGTAGGCACACCATCGGATCTCTCGGCACTCTACATTTATACGCCCCTTCCACACGGCTCAGTACCACCAACCAAAAAGCAACCAGTCTTGGACATGTCCACATCATGTGATATATTCCTGCATTTTCAGTCATACATCTCGGGCATTCAGAGTCAGCACGTAACCCCGCTCTGTGCAACACTTCCGGTGATTTATAGACTCTGTGCAAGATGTACAGCTGCGATAGTCTATACGGCTCACTCAGTGACACTCGTGAAACCCACTCCAACACCGACTCCCAGGTTTCATTCTCCATTGGGCCTAAATCTCTTTCCCATTTAGCTCTCGCTTTTAGAGGGAAATCCAGCAAATATGCATGCAGTAGGTCCTTATAAAGGGTGGAAATTACTCCCCTTTTGGACCCTTCCCCACACACGTATTCCAGGACTATGTCCTCCTGGATCTCAATACCATCGCCCTTGTTTTGAGGTTTAAAAGCGTGCTTCATCTGGGCATATTGATACTCCCCAGTCGGTCTCAATCCAAACTCCCCCTGCAGCTGCGAAAAGGACTTTAACACTCGTTGTATCTGAGCAACCAAATGGATTCCTTTGGCCTGCCACTCTGTCAGCACTCCAAGAGCCGCTAACTCAACCAAATTATTATTAAGCCATATCGGTGTAAATTTAGTCAGTCCCGTAACCCCCCGAATCTGTCGCAGTCTAGTCCATAATTTATGTATCAAAAACATAGTTGGATACAATTTCCCCAATACGCCCAAGGAGCCATCCTCCAGACACTGCGCCACCGGTCGTCGGTTTGTCACCCCCTCCATCAAGTGTTGTACCGCACTGGAAGACGCCTCCCGCGCCCAGCCCTTCAAATGCTGACTCTGGGCTGCAAGAAAATATAACTCAGGGTTGGGCAAAGCCAACCCTCCATCTTCCTTGGGTCGCTGAAGCGTCTCCAGGCCAATACGTGGGTACTGCCTCCCCCATATCAGGCTTCTAAAAAGAGCATTATTCTGCCGGAACTTCCCACGTGGAATCCAAACTGGCGCGTTATGTAGGACGTAGAGTATTTTGGGCATCAGAACCATTTTAATAAGATTAACCCTACCCACCACCGATAGGTGTAATTTATTCCACGCATCTACTTTTGCCTTAAGGACGCCCATGAGAGGAGTCAAATTCCTATACAAAAACTCTGTAACTGGCATCGAGATCCATATTCCCAGGTATTTAAAAAGGGATGCTACCTTAAGCCGCCCCTCTCCCAATGGCTCACTTCCACTCTCCTCCACCCCATCCACCTCAAAGAGGACCGATTTATCCCAATTTATCCTCAGTCCCAACAAGGCTCCAAATTTTTCAATGATCTCGATGGCCCCTTTCAAGGCGTCGTCCGGGTCCGCCAGGAACAGTAAGATGTCGTCTGCATATAACGCAATCTTCTCCTCAACACTCCCATATCTGAACCCAGGGACCTCATCCGACTGTCGGATCTTGGCGGCCAGTGGCTCCACAGCTAGGGCAAACAGAAGAGGCGACAGTGGGCAACCCTGCCTCGTACCTCTGGCCAACTTTATAGGCTGAGAAAGTTCCCCATTCACTCTGATTCTAGCTGTTGGTAATGAATATAGTAGTTGAATCCACGACACAAATTGCGGTCCAATACCCATACACTTTAGCACCCGCCAGAGATATCCCCACTCCACACTGTCAAACGCCTTATGGGCATCCAAGGATGCAATGACCCGTCGGCCACAGTTGTCAGACTTCAGTTGCAGATTCATATACAGCTTCCGCAGATTAACCGCTGTAGACCTGTCAGGCATAAAACCGGACTAATCCAGATGTACAAGGTTAATAATGACACTGGACAGACGGGAAGCCAACACCCTGGCCAAGAGCTTGACATCGATGGTTAACAGAGAGATTGGGCGATATGACTCAGGTTTCCCCAGATCCTTGTCCTCCTTCGGAATAACCACTATAATAGCCTCCCTCATAGATGCTGGGAGATACCCTTGGCATCCAGCCTCCTCCAGTACTAACTTTAATCTGGGAATCAACACTTCCCCCAAGCTTTTATAGATTTCGGCTGGTAACCCATCAACTCCAGGTGCCTTCCCAATGGCCATAGACTTCAGCGCCCGACTCAGTTCCTCCTCGGTGATAGGGGCATCGAGGCTCACCCTATCCTCCTCACTCAATTTCGGGAGACCCAGACTCTCCAGGAAAGTCTCCGTATCTCCGACTGACTCATTGACCCTGGAGAAATATAAGTCCGCGTAAAAGTCCGCAAAGACCTTTATAATTTCAGGTGTTTCAGATATCCTGCTCCCCCCATCTGAAACCAACGAATGTACATACGAGGTACTACGCTGAGCAGAAGCTACCACCGATAGCATGTGTCCCACTGTTTCTCCCTCCTGAAAATAAGTCACCCTTTGAAACTCCCGCTTCCTTTCAGCTTTTCCCAGCAGAATCTTTTCCATATGAGTTTGCGCTGTTCTCAACCTTTTCTCTGCCTCGGAGGTCCCCAACACTACCATCTCGTCCTCTGCAGCCTTCAGCTCCTCCACCGCCACTCTCTCTGCCTCCCTTGTCTTCCGCTTACACCTACTGTGTCTAAATAGTAGCCCTCTCAGGTACGCTTTCATTGCATCCCAAACAGTTAGAGCATCTGTACTCCCATCATTTAAAGCAAAGAATTCCGTCACCTCCTTCCCTATACCCTCCAAGTCAATACTCTGTAACCAGTTAGGATGGATCTTCCATTCTCTCCCGCTTGCGGTCCGTGTCCCCAACAACCTGACCTCCACCTCAATTGGACTGTGATCCGAAAGGGCCCTCGGCAGATAACGCACCTCCCCCACCATTGTGTCTAACAGGCGGTTACCCAGCGCCATATCAATTCTGGATAGCGTAGCATGAGCCGGCGAGTAGCACGAGTACCCTCTCTCCCCAACATGTCTAACTCTCCATAGATCAATCATGCCTATTTCACGCACATAGGTACCAAATGTTGTAGTGTGCCCCTCCGACCTGTTCTTGGTGTTCTTATTTTTATCCCAAAAGTCGTCACAAATATTGTTCAAATCCCCAATAATTAAAAGTGGTAGTGGTCCCCATCGTTCCACCTTCTCCAACACCTCCCTGATCTTCTTACTTGAATATGGAGGTGGAATATACATTGCCGCAACACACACTCTCACTCCATACAATATACATTGTATCACCACATACTGACCCTCAGCATCCACGCATACCTTCACCTCTTCATACTGCACTCCCACCGGCACCAACACTGACACACCCCTTGAGTACGTCGAAAAGGTAGAATGATACCCTTTCTGAATCCAACGTCTATTCAGTACGTCCACTTTCTCCCGTATCAAGTGCGTCTCTAGCAAACATATCATAGAGGCCCGTTGATCCTTCGCATACTGCAAGCTCGCAGCTCGCCTAGACTTATCCGCCAGACCTCTCACATTCCAACTCAATATCTTAAAGCGGTCCCCTATTATGTGACTCATCATCTTCAGTTATGTCATTACTCCCAGTTCTGAGCTGTCTAACTTCCCTCCCATCCCTTACCCCTCCCCCCCCCCAATACTATACATTCTGCCTCTTATCAAGAGTGGGGCACCATCACCCATTGCGAACACTCTTTCTTATTAACGTAACCTTCTCCTTCCGCCTCCCGCTACCGTTTATAATAGAATTCGGCGCAGTTCTTAGAAGAAGAAAATATTTCAACATGTATTAACTTACAACTGCAAGAAACTAAATAAACTTTTAATACTCTGCACACCCTTCCTCCCTCGTACTTCTCCGCCGTATCAGCACTCCCAGTGCGTTCCCTGAGTAATGCCCAGCTCCACCCTCAAACCTTCACATCTCAATTACCAATGTACTGTCAGTCAATCTTTTTCCCCTTTTTAAAGAAAGTAAAATACCTCTCGACCAACCCACCCCGCATTTTCAATCTCCTTTCCCTTTAAGCCTTTTAGCGTTAAGATCTATCCACTGGGTAGCGCACTCCGGCGTCTGGAAAAAATGAATCTTATCCAACGCTACCACTCTCAGTCGTGCCGGAAACATCATGGAGTATTGCACTCCCAGTTCCCTCAGCCGTCTCTTGATACCCGTGAACATCATCCGTTGTTTCTGTACCAGGGCGGAGTAGTCAGGGTAGATAGCGATTCTTTGACCTCCAATTGTCAGATCCGTCATGTCTCTAGCCTTCCTCAGGATAATGTCTCTGTCTCTGTAGTTTAGGATTTTGGCAAGCATGGTACGGGGACTTGCTCCAGGGACAGGTGGTTTCGGTGGGACCCTGTGGGCTCTTTCTACCGCAAATACTTTTGTCAGTGCTGCATCACCAAAAGTCTCAAGGAGCCAGCTTTCAATATACTCCGTGAGATTCCTCCCCTCAGTTTTTTCAGGGACACCCACTATACGAATGTTATTTCTTCTGGACCTATTTTCCAGATCCTCATTTTTTGCAGCTAGCTCCGATATTGCTTGAGTAAACTTCCTCTCCGCTTTCTGCAGCTGCACTATATGATCTTCTGCCGTGCTCACCCTTTCCTCCACAGCCCCTATACGTTTGTCAATCTTTTGCAGGGCTGCATTTATCTGGGCTGTATCCCCCTTGACCTCCTGTAGCTGCTGGGTCAGGGATTGTTTGCATGATGACACCAGTGCAAAAACATCTCTAAGGGTGGGCTCTGCTCCTGGCTCCTTATCTTCAGATCCCCCTACTACCACCGCCATGTCACCATCCCTGCTCCCCTGTTGTACCTCCTGCTCCTCTGCTGGGCTTTCCTTCTCTCCTTCTGTGTCTGTGTCTGCTCCGGCGTCCTCCTCTGCTTTTCCTGCGCTCCCTGCGGCCTCCACTCTAGCAAACTGCTGGAGCTTTGCCGCCGCCGCCATTCTCTTCTGGCATGCCGCGTTGTCCTTCTCCGCCTTCTCCCTGGCGTCGGCGCCATCTTGGCCGGTCCCAGCCTCGCCGGCTCCTGCGTCTCTTTGCCTCCTCCTGGTCATATTTGCTGACCTCGGGGCCGCCGCTGTTCACCGCCGCACTCCCGGGACTCTCCTGCAGCCGGTAAGCGCCGTGAATCGCTGCTCAGCTGCGGCTTATGAGGATAATTACAGTGTTAGTAGCGGGAGCGCTCTGCCGCGCGTCCGCTCACATGGCCACGCCCTGGAACCATGAACTCTACCTAAAAATCCTAAACGAGAACGTCCGACCATCCATTCGGGACCTCAAGCTGAAGCACATTTGGGTTATGCAGCAAGACAATGATCCAAAACACACCAGCAAGTCCACCTCTGAATGGCTTAAGAAAAACAAAATTAAGACTTTGGAGTGGCCTAGTTAAAGTCCTGACCTTATTCCGATTGAGATGTTGTGGCATGACCTTAAAAAGGGGGTTCATGCTCAGAAACCCTCCAATGTGGCTGAATTACAACAATTCTGCAAAGATGAGTGGGCCAAAATTCCTTCAGAGTGCGGTAAAACACGCATTGCCAGTTATTGCAGTTGTTGCTGCTAATGGTGGCCAACTAGTTATTAGGTTTAGGGGGCAATCACTTTTTCACACAGGGCCCTGTAGTTTTGGATTTCTTTTTCCCTTCATAATAAACACATTAATTTAAAAACTGTATTTTGAGTTTACTTGTGTTATCTTTGTCTAATATTTACATTTGTTTGATGATCTGAAAGATTTAAGTGAAAAACATGCAAAAGAATAGGAAATCAGGAAGGGGGCAAACACTTTCATACGACTGTATGCAGTGAGCGATTTAATAGGTGAGTAATATGCATTTTGTTTATTACACTTTGTGCTGCAAGTTGTTTTTTTTTTTCATCTTGGAAAAACCCTACAGTTTATGACTCAGGGCACATTGACACTCACAGCTGATAATACAGATCAAATATTGATGCCAAATACTAAGCTTTTTTCTGCTTAGTTACTGCATCATTTATTTTGTTAGTTTTGTTGTTTTTGTATTGTATTAGGATTTCTTCTATACTGTGTTCTATTCTATTCAGTTTAGTTTTTTTTATATACGAGTATATATATTTGCTCCATTTCAATTGAAAAACTATTGCTTGATTTTCTAATGTTGCAGAAATATGCGTGATAAAAAAATAATATATATATATATATATATATATATATATATATATATATATATATACACACATACATTGAACATTGAAGATACGGTAAGTTTTTAAACTCAGCACACTGACGTCTATGGGCTAAAAACAGTACTTATACAGATCCATTGGACCTTAGTGTAAAAATGATACCAATACAAATCCACTTGGACATACAGTAGTAGTGCAGGGCGGATGGCCGTATACTCTCTCATCCATCAGAATCGGGCTGATTATGCTCAAACTATACTAATCCCGATCTGATGAGAGTGTGTACAGTGTGATCCGATTTTCTCACATGAGGAGGAGATCGAGAAGAAAAAAACTCCATTGTGTCAGTCTGTGGAAATTGGACTGCACTCAAATGACATCTGAGTGCAGTACCATGATTTCCATACACTCATTGACTTGCATGGCCGAGTGCGATCTTAATATTGTGTCAAACTCTGACATGCGATTTTTTTTTTTCTTGAACAGATAGTCTAAAGAAGAAATCAGATGTGCACGGCCCCATAATCTAACATTGGTCTGGGTGAGATCCAATGTTTTGTAGGATTACACTCGGATCGAAAATACAGTCAGCTGCACTCGCCCTTTAAAACAGAAAAAAACAGTATGTGCATTGAAAGAAAAGACAACGTAAACCAGACGTGTGCTGCAGAGAACAATATCGGTCACATTCAATGCGCACAGAGCGATCTATTACAGGTCGTTCTCTGCACTCGGGATCTGCGCTCGGCCTGTTAACAGGCTATGAAACTAAACAAAGCCGAAACGTACCCTGGAACCCTAATTATACTGTTGCATCTTCATTTTCACAAAATATATGCGCCCTGCCTGTTCACACTGCACTTTCTATCATTTCCACTGGCCACGTCAGAAACACATGAAAGTGACTCATCAATGTCATAAGGAGGTCACTGACTCCAGATTGTGGTTGTGGTCTCCAGCCAGTGCTGGGAGTATAATTTTAGAAAGGCAATATGTAAGTATTCTATACAGAAGGAATATAATGTACGATTTGGTTTGTTTTTAAGAAATAACTGTTAATTCTAAACAGATACATTGTTCCTTCTCAAAACAATATTCTGCATGGAGCATACAAAAGATTTATGGAGCATGCAAGTCTTTTTTTTTTTTTTTTCCACCTGAATTACTAAAGACCACCAAAACTGTCAATGCTGGAATCACAGAGGTTAAAAATCGGTGAATACCCCCCATTTTATTACTTTATAATCGCCCCCACAAGTTAAAATATTTTCAGAAGTTGCACAAACCCCTTAGGCTACTTTCACACTAGCGTCGTTTTCAATATGTTGCAATGCGTCGTTTAGGGGAAAAAACGCATCCTGCAAAGTTGTCTGCAGGATACGTTTTTGCCCCATAGACTAACATTAGCGACGCATTGCGACGCATTGACACACGTCGCAACCGTCGTGCGACCGTTGCGTTGTGTTGTGAAGGACCGCCACAAAACGTTACATGTAACGTTTGCTGCGCTGTGTCCGCCATTTCCGACCGCGCATGCGCGGCCGGAACTCCGCCCCCGCCCCTCACAATGGGCCAGCGGATGCGTGGAAAAACAGCATCCGCTGCCCCCGTTGTGCGGCGCTTTCACTGCTTGTGTCGGTGCGCTGCAACGTCGCATAGCGACGTGCAGTGCACGACGCAAGTGTGAAAGTAGCCCTTGTTTTCTTGCAGGAGCAATTTCTTTTTGTACAATTTTTGGGTACATCCAGTCATTGACGAAAGTGTTGGCACCCTTGAAATTGTTCCTGACAATGAAGTATTTCTCCCAAAAATTATTGCAATTACACACGTTTTGTTATACACATGACTGTATATGTTAGTGATTCATTTTATTTATAGTCTGCCGAAATATGAAAAAAAAAAAAAAAGACATAACACTTAATAAAGTTATTGATATACTACAATTATGATTTTATAGGGCCTAAGTCCCCTATATGAATATATCAATTGTATAATTTTAGTTTGGGGGGGTGACAGACTCCCTTTATATCAAAAGTATTGTTTATTTTGTGTGAGCTTTTTTTTACTTTATTTTTTTGTAAATTAGACAAACAGATATTCCAAAACAAACTGCATACTGTTATGAGAAGTTCAAGGGGATCACTAGGTGACGTGAATCCTCTAAGCCAAAGGTTCAGGTGGGTACATGGGCCACAGGCACCAGTGCAGCAGGCTGGTGAGTGGAGGGACTGGAATCCGTAGGTGGAGGAAGTCAGAAAACCATAGGCAAGCAGGTGGAGTGCGGAAACCGGAGGCAGGCAGAGGATGTCAAGAAACCGCAGGCAAGCGGGTAGAGTGTAGGAAACCACAGGAAGGTGGAGGACATCAGGAAACTGCAGGGAGGTGCAGGAACCCGCAGGCAGGTGGAGAACACCAGGAAAACTGCGGACAAGCAGAGGACACCAGGAAACCACAGGCAAGAAGGTAGAATGCAATGCTGGAAACCGCAGACAGGTGGCAGATAACACTCCAAAGTAAGAAAGTCAACAACCAAGGAAGCAGCAAGATGTTCTGAAAACCACAGTAGGACACAGAGAAAAGGTCCAGAATATGCGGAGACAGGTAGCGAGCAGAACTCTGGAGACAAAAGAAGTCTCAGACAAGTAGGAAGAAGAACGAGAAGCGGTTTGGTCTATAGGAGATGTCCTGCTGCCCGCAGCCAGGCTGCTGTGAACACACAAACTGCAAGTCTAGTCTCAGGTTCAGTACCAAGGCCGGGGTGTCTTAGAAGCCCTTAAATAGGCCCAGGCAGTTCATTACATGGAAGCAGGCTAGGCCACCTGCAAAGCCCAATTTAGAGCACAAGAAAGTTCAACGGACCGGTGCCTTTGAAATAGAATCAGTTCATCTATGCACCCAAGCACAAATTCAGGGATTTTGTAGGATTAAAGTTTGGTGTATGAGTAACAAATGGGGTAATAATGATCATTTTCATATGTAGGTTGAAACCTAGTTGTTAACTTAAACAGAAACAGCTGTGTAGGAGGCTTAAAACTGGGTGAGGAACAGTGAAAAACTTCAACAATGGTGAGGAAGTGAAGACTGTTTCACGTCAAGGGTCATACACCATGGTAAATCTGAGCACTGCAACAAGACACAAGGTAGTTGTATTGCATCAGCAAGGTCTCTACCAGGTAAAAATGGCAAACCTAGAAATTACTCTTCAAAGTAAATTACAAAAAAATAAACAAAATCTCACATATAAATATATCCAAGTTGTATTGATTATAAACAATTATAAATGCAGAACTACTAAAGAAGAAGTAATAAAAAACACTCCATAAAATCCAGAAGGAAAGGGCAAGTGCTATCAGTGGTAAATCACACAAAGGCTCAGTACAATTGATAAAATGTGCAATAGAACAATCAAGCAGTAAAACTACGGCACTTTACATCTAAATGTAAAAATATATAATAAAGGAATCCCAACACATGATTATAAAGTGCACTAACATAAAAAGCATGGTATAGAGCCTACCCAAAATACCTACTCAAAGGGAAGAGTTCATAACAAAATACTCCACTCCAAAAGCACCCATACCCACCAAAAATCATAATAAATGGCCCAGAGACAGACCACATTGCCCAGCACCCCGACAAGCGTTTCACATATAGCTTCATCAGGGATTTGAAGAGCAGTACACTAATGAGTGTCTGCAGTAAAGGAGAAACAGGGTGGGATTACTTGCAAGTTTGAGGCTGTATTACTGCAAATTGTATTGGGGATTTGGTCAGGATTAACTGTGTCCTCAATGCTGAGAAAACAGATACTTATCCATCATGCAACACCGCCAGGGAGGCATCCGATTGTCTTCAAATTTATTCTGCAGCAGGATAACCACCCCAAAGTATACAGCCAGCGTCAACAAGGATATGGCTAGAAGATTTGTGGCTAGATCTCCAAGATGTTTGGAACAACATCCCGTCAAAAAACTACATTCAAGTGTATCTAGAAGAATTAATGTGGTTTTGAAGGCGAAGGGCGGTCACACCAAATATCGATATTTTCCTGAGAAGATTTTAAATCTGTAGAAATTGGAAATTTATGCTGTGGATTATCACAGCCGATTACTCTTGTAACGTACAGGGTAACATCTACAACATTCTATCACAGAATTTGTTGAGGATTTTGTTCTGTAGTGTACAGAAGCCCAATACTATTAAAGAGCAGTATAGTTGGGGGCCATGATGGAGATTTTGCATTGGGGTCCATAAGCTTCCAGTTACACCCCTGGTTCATGGAGTAATTGCTTGATCTGGAAGACTGCTGGAAATATAGGGGGCTTTGTGCTATGATGGGGATAAGAATAACTGAATTATGATCTTTCTCATTTCTGGCATGGTATAAGGTATAAGCACATCTCACATCAACGATAATGTATTTTTAAAAGTCCATAGTTTCTAAAATAAAATTCACTTATCTTGGAAGAACTGTGTTTTCAGCTTGGAAAGAAATCTTATTATGGTGAAGGAGTGGGAGGATTGTTCACTGGCATAAATTGCTCCATTCTCAGCTCTGCTTGGGATCATACAGATAAAATACCTCCAACACACTGCAAGAATCGACGCCGGTTAATCTGGAACTGCGACGTGTTGTTGTCACGGCTTGCTGGGTTCTGACACATAAACCTCAATTGTGCTCCACATATTGAGTTCTTTTAAACAGTTATCCCTTATGCATAAAACAACCAATGCAAAAAAAATGGCCTAAATTCACACATAAAACTATACCTGGTGTCCATGTTGTAATAATTCTGCCATAATAAATGCAACAGATTTACCAAAATAGTACACCGCACCATGACACACTTTTCATATGGCCCCTTGATGGTTCTCATGTGTCCCAAGTCACACAACCCCTTTTTATTTGTCATCACTACAAGGCACTGAAACCCCAATAACCCCACATTGATGACAAAGCAGCTCAGGCTCCATGTATATCAAGTACACGTTCTATCATTTTGTAGATCAAAATTGCTTATTCAAGTCAATGGGTAATGAAAAAAGACCGAGACAGGAAACTGATGCCAGCCATGTTGAATCCTAGTGCTGCCCTCTTTTTACTGTCTATTGGGTAAGAGAAGTTGGCAAGCTTTTTTTTACATACTAATAAAACAAATGCCAACCTGTAAGAAACACATTGGACAAAAAAAAAACAAAAAACCAATCACATCCATGGGGCATGATGACTGCAGATACTGAGCCTGGACTTGGTTAGTAAACGCCTCACCTGTCTAGTCCGGGTTCATTTGCAAACAGCGAGCGGCAGTATCTAAGTTCGTTTAGTGCAAATAGGTCTATTAGTAATTATTAGTGATGAGCGAATATACTCGTTACTCAATATTTCCCGAGAACGCTCGGGTGACCTCCGAGTATTTTTTAGTGCTCGGAGATTTAGTTTTCATTGCCGCAGCTGAATGATTTACATCTGTTAGCCAGCTTCACTACATGTGGGGATTCCCTAGCAACCAGGCAACCCCCACATGTACTTATGCTGGATAACAGATGTAAATCATTCAGCTGCGGCAATGAAAACTAAATCTCCGAGCACTAAAAATACTCAGAGGACCCACGAGCGTGCTCGAGAAATCTCGAGTAACGAGTATATCGCTCATCACTAGTAATTAGCATCACAAACAGAATAAAGGTCTGAAAGCTCATGGGGCAATTTATGAGTTCGGGGACTTGATAGTTTCCCATAATTACAGGAATTGGAGACATAGCACTGGATTGGCATAGAGAAGCTGAGCAAGAGCAAAAGTGGAGCGCACTACGCCCCTTCACCACTGTCACTATGCCATTCTTTGAAAGCCTGGTGCTTGTTAATTCTCTTACCCAAACATATCTGTGCAGAAAAACAATGGGGCAATAGAATTTTGGAACTTTTATTGACCCCATAACAGAAGCCCTACCTTCCTCTATGGTATGTACAACCCGTGCCTATTGGCTTAGTATCAGTCCGGCCATTCCAGGAACAAACATAAAGAGTAGATCATCCATAGCATCACTTGTGCAGGTAATAATAGAGGGGCCCCAGTGATTATATGGGATCTGTTTGAGTTCTCTTTTTTTTTTTTTAGAATGGGAAAAAAAGTTTTTCCAAAAAGCGCACACCAACCATAATAACCAATGGTGCCCCTCTGTTTTCATAACTGAAACAATGGATCACATATTCCACACGTTCCGAAAAGGGAACATCCGAGCGGACATGTGAACAGAGACAGATAATTCTAGGTACTATTTAATGAGTAGGAATAAATATAGCTCATAGATTTCAAAAAAATCATTTATGGGGACTTTCTGGGAAAAGTGTAACTTTTTTTTTACATAATGTAAAATCCATTTGTGCCTTTTTTGTAGCATTTTATCATCTTTTTTGCATTGTAGAAAGTGTTGTAGCTGCCTCTGCGTAACACCGTGACGGTGTACATGTAGCGTACACACATAGCGCACACGTATGGCGGTTCCTAGCACAGCCCTCGCCCTATATACTTACACGTATAGCAGTACCCTACATAGCACGCACTGCTATCCGCTGTATACCGAGAGCATTGCACTGCAGCAGATCGGTGCACCCAGTCCATGCAGATGAGGACAGATCAATAGTCTGCTACAGAGCAGGCAGGACTGGGATTTCAGCCTGTGGATTATTTCTACATAGGTACAATAATGCAAGCAGAGCTGGACATACCCTCCAGGACACATGCTGTAATCATTCACAGTAGTCAAGATTAATATGTGGAGGAAATCTTAGCCCTCCACTCCATGACTGCCCCCATAATAACCAGTGTTTATCACTGGCTGGTCTCAGCCAACTCCTGCACCCACTAATTGCTGCCTCTTACCTCGCTCTCTCAGCCACGATCTCTTCTGCAGCTGACACAGGTACCAGTTGTAACACTCACATACCGCCACTAGAGGGCATCAAATCCATATCCGAAGCCTCCTCCCCCTCTCTCGCCTCCGCACTCTGCTGGGCCCCGCAGCATCCTGGGAAATGTAGTTTTATTGACCTTAATATAACAAACCAGACACAATCCAGAACTACATATCCCAAGGTAGGAGACAACTAGCTTATTTTTGGGGACTGTTGTCTTTGCTATGACGACGACCTGCGCCCCCACATGTCCTTGCAGAGCTACAATGCAGGTTTAACTCGTTCATGGAGCCTCCTTGTGTGTGAGGTGCAGCAGCTGCGGAGATGAATGCAGCTCTGTGCAAAGGCAGAAATAAGCTGCTGTGACTGGCACCAGGAGTGACAGTATGGAGGGACATGGGTGCTGGGGACAGACTGCAGTGGAATGTATGGGAGGTGAATGGAGGACCCTGGCCCTGGGATTAGTGGGTCACATGTATGGCACTGTTTATGGGGGGCTTGCTGGACATTTTACTGTAATAGCAGAAAAATTATTATTGTTATTATACATTTTTATAGCTCCATTTATTCCATGGCGCTTTACATGTGAAAAGGGGGCAAATATAGACAACTACATTAAACATGAGCAAAAGACAAGGCACACAGGTATATAAGGAGAGAGGACCCTGCCCACGAGGGCTCACAGTCTGCAGGGGATGGGTGAGGATACATTAGGAGAGGGTAGAGCTGGTTGTGCGGCAGTTCAGTAGGTTGAGGATCACTGCAGGCTGTAGGCTGTCGGAAGAGGTGAGTCTTCAGGTTCTTTTTGAAGGTTTCTATGGTAGGCGAGAGTCTAATGTGTTGGGGTAGAGCGTTCCAGAGTATGGGGGAAGCACGAGAGAAGTCTTGGGTGCGGTGGTGGGAAGAAGAGATGAGAGATCATGAGAGGATCGGAGGTTGCATGTAGGTTGGTACCGGGAGACCATGTCACAGATGTATGGAGGAGACAGGTTGTGGATGGCTTTGTATGTTATTGTGAAGGTTTTGAACTGGAGTCTCTGGGCGATAGGAAGCCAGTGAAGGGTTTGGCATAGGGGAAAGGCTGGGAAATAGCAGGGGGACAGGTAGATTAGTCGGGCAGCAGAGTGTAGGATGGATTGGAGTGGTGCCAGAGTGCTAGAGGCGAGGCCAGAGTGTAGGAGGTTGCAGTAGTCAAGGCGGGAGATGATAAGGGCATGCACTAGTGTTTTTGTGGTTTCATGGTCAAGGAATGCGCGGATTCTGGAAATATTTTTGAGTTTGACACGGCAGGAGGAGGCAAGGGCTTGGATATGTGGCTTGAAAGAGAGGGCAGAGTCGAGGATCACTGCGAGGCATAGGGCGTGTGGGACTAGGGAAAATGAGCAGCCATTGACATTGATGGATAGGTCTGGTAGAGTGAGATGGGGAAAGATGATGAATTCTGTTTTGTCCATGTTCAGTTTTAGAAAGCAAGCAGAAAAGAAGGCTGAAATCGGAGACAGACATTGTGGGATTTTGGTGAGTAAGGAGGTGAGCTCGGGTCCAGATAGGTAGATAAAAATAATATAATTATACACCAATAATAATGATACAGGGATAATGATAATAGAGTAGTAATGATAAAAATAATATATACACCAATAACGATAATACAATAAAAATGCAGAAAATAATGATAATAATACAAGAAAAAATAACAACAAATACAACAAAAATCAAGATAATAGTATAATAAAAATGCATAAAATAATAATACAATAATAATAAAACCTGTGGTGTATTTACAATCAAACAGCGATGATAGGATGAGGGATTGTATGCTTATCACCGCGTTTATAGTGAAGTAACGAATATTCAGATCTGATGGACCATTCATTAGATTTTCTGTATATTTTCTCTGGTTGCTAAGTTGCTATTTGCTATAATTGTAGCACTAGCAGTTTACTTAAAGGGGTTGTCCGGTCAAAACCGATAAGTATGCAGTCACTCTGTTACTGCAGACGTTCGGACCCCCCATACATGGGAACTGAGGGTACATATGAGTTATACATACCCCAGGCCAGTTAGCGTGGCCTCACTGTCCATACATTTGTCACTGGACAGGGAGCGGCCTCAGCTCTATAGAAGTGTATGGAGCGAGGCCACGTCCACTGCCAGGGATATGTATAACTCAAACATACCCTAGTTCCCGTGTCTGAAACCGGCAAATCCGCACAGCGCACAGTGCGTGCACTGGGGGTGGGGGGGGGGGGGGGTCCATAAGTCTGCAGTCACACAGAGTATACATTCCCAGAACCATCATCAGTATATGAATACACCACCAGAACCACCATCAGTACATGAATACACTACTAGAAACATCATCAGTACATGAATACAGCACAAAAGGCATCATCAGTACATGAATACACTACCAGAAACATAGTATATGTATACGCCACCAGAACAACTATTAGTATATGAATACTTACCAGAACCACCATCTGTACATGAATACAGCACCAGAACCACCATCATTACATGAATATGGCACCATAACTGACATCAGTATATGAATACATCACCAGAACAGTCATCAGTACATGACTACAGCAACATACTTCAGACAAGGATCAATTGCAATATCATGCGATATACAATACGATGTATAAATGCCATTGTGTCACTTAAACCTGCAACTCCCTGTATGACCTTAAAGAAGCACTCTCACAAAAAATATAGCCTAAACCTGTGTGAATGTGTATGTAGTGTAGTACTGTGTAGGTATATTAATATACTTACTGATTGCCGTCTTCTCTGGTGTCCAGAGCCACTCTGATCCTCTTCTGAGATATGCAACAAGTTCTAACAGTCTAGGTCACGGAAGTGAAGAGCTGGAAGTGACTTCTCCATTGCTAATCTATGGAGTGATAGAACGAGGCGTTTACAATACAAGCCTATGGCGCGCATCAAAACGAATTTCATAGACTTATATTGTAATAGTAACCTCCAGATCACGCATAGAACCCTGATTGATCTGGAGAGTCGGAACTTCAGTCGCGTGACTCAGAAGAGGACCGGAGTAATGCTGATCACCGGAGAAGACATATATTAATACAGCTACACTACACATTCACATAGTATTAGCCTAAAAAATTTAATGGTAGTGCTTCTTTAACAATGGAAGGGAGATGATGGAAGTTGTTGTTGCCATCTATAATCAAACTGCTGACCACACACAGAAGCCACACTACTGATTAGACACCGGCAGAAGCACCATTAAACAAAGAGCAATTTAACTTTTGGTAGATGTTTTATATACTTTAGGCCCTTTAATTCTCAGCAGATCGGTGGTCTTTGGGTCTTGTGACCTCCACGGATAACACAAAAGACCTCTCAGAAGTGGGCTGTTTTGGGAGATAGTAGCCTATGACTTTCTACCGTATCTGTACTTTGTTAGGAGTGCTCTTCTGTCTCCTAAGCTGATCATTTCTAAGAGGTATGTTGAGTGATCAGTGAGGGTCTCAAGAACTCGTTTCCAATTACCGTATATACTCGAGTATAAGCCGACCCGAGTATAAGCCGACCCCCCTAATTTTGACAAGAAACTGGGAAAATTTAATGACTTGAGTATAAGCCTAGGGTGGAAAATGCAGCAGCTACTGGTAAATTTCAAAAATAAAAATAGATACCAATAAAAGTAAAATTAATTGAGACATCAGTAGGTTGTGTTTTTGAATATCCATATTGAACCAGGAGCCCCATATAATGCTCCATAAATTTCATGATGGCCCCATAAGATGCTCCATAGACACATTTGCCCCGTATAATGCTCCACAAATACGGATTATTGCCCCATAAGATGCTCCATATCATGCTGCACATGGCCACATAAGATGCTCCATACAGATATTTGCCCCATATCATGCTGCACATGGCCACATAAGATGCTCCATACAGACATTTGCCCCATATGCTGTTGCTGCGATTAAAAAAAAAAAAAAAATGACATACTCACCTCTCAGGCCCCCGACACTTGCTATATTCACCTGCTCCCCGTTCCACAGCCACCGGCCACCGCTCTGTCTTCCGCGTCCTCTGCACTGACTGTTCAGGCAGAGGGCGGCGCGCATACTAATCGCGTCATCGCCCCCTCTGACCTGAGCGTCACTGCAGAGGACACGGAAGACGCAGCGGTGGCCGGTGGCTGTGGAACGGGGAGCAGGTGAATATCGCGTACTGCGTTATACTCGCCTGCTCCTGGTGCGGTGTCCCTGGTTCTCCGGCGCTGGCTGCTTCCTGTACTGAGCGGTCACATGGTACCGCTCATTACAGTAATGAATATGCGGCTCCACCCCTATGGGAGTGGAGTCGGGTCCATATTCATTACTGTAATGAGCGGTACCATGTGACCGCTCACTACAGGAAGAAGCTGCCGACGCCGGAGAACCAGGGACACCGCGCCAGGAGCAGGCGAGTATAATTAGACAGCCCCCGCTCCCCCTCCCCTGCCGACCCCCGGGTATGACTCGAGTATAAGCCGAGAGGGGCAATTTCAGCCTAAAAAAGTGGGCTGAAATTCTCGGCTTATACTCGAGTATATACGGTATTTGCCTAAAATTTAAGGACCTAAAGCATGTTATAAAAAAGTTCCAAAAGTGTAGCTACTAAAGTTGCATTTATACTGTGACAATTAAACAGGAACCATTCATACTGCCCCCATACTATTACTACATTTGAATAAGTTAGGCTATGTGCACACGTCAGGATTTCTTGCAGAAATTTGCTGAACAAAACCGGACATTTTCTGCAAGAAATCCGGATGCGGATTTTTTGTGCATTTTTCCGGATGTTCCCAATGCAATAATAAAATGGGAAATCTGCAAAAAATCCGCAAAATTAATGAACATGCTGCGGTTTTTTTCACGATGCATTTTTTTTCACGGAAAAACATATGCAGAAAAATTGCGGAATGCATTATAAATGATGGGATGCATATGTATGCGTTTTTAAAGTGTTTTTATAGCAAAAAATCCGGAACACGTGCACACAGCCCAAGGCCGGTTTCACACGTCAGTGGCTTGGGTACATGAGGTGACAGTTTCCTCACGTCCCAGAGACATTGACACACATAAACACATTAAAATGAGTGTGTCTCTGCAGATGTCAGCGTGTTTTCACCGACCGTGTGTCCGCGTGCAAAACACGGAGACATGTCAGTGTTCGTGGGAGCGCACGGATTACACGGACCCATTAAAGTCAATGGGTGCATGTAAACGCGTACCGCACAAGGATGGCGTCCGTGTGCATTTTTAAAGTCATAGGGTTAAAATTGCAACAAACTGTTTCAAAACACAGACACGGACACACGGGCAGCACACGGACGAGAAACAGGGACACACGGATAGCACACAGATGACACACGGATGGCCTATGTGCACACACGGACAGCTCCGGGACCGTTTCTTCCGGTACCGGAAATATCTGGACATATGAGACTGGCCTAACTTGTGTTTTTAAGGGGTTAAATGATTTTGGGCCACTGATCTCACATCATTACATATGCATACCTCCCAACCGTCCCGAATACAGCGAGACAGTCCCGATTTTGAGAGTCTGCTCCGCCTTCACGGCTGGGACCTTACTTTTCCCACACTGCAATGTGAGCCTCAGCCCTCCTCCCGCGGAGCCGCACACCACATATATGGCTGCTCTGTGCGCACAGGACCTGTGATGAGGTCACAGGAGGGGAGGAGTCAGGGGTCACATGATCGGGGCCTCCGTGCATGCAGGACTCTGCTGTGCCGTCATGGTTCTGGATGGGGGTAAGTTTATGTGTGAGGTCAGGAGGGGTTTACAGTGTGGATGTAACAGAGCCGCGTGTGTACGAGGTGTACGGCGCGGAGCCGTGTGTGCAAGGTGTACAGAGCGGAGTCGTGTGTATGAGGTGTACGGAGCGGAGTCGTGTGTGTACGAGGTGTACAGAGCGGAGTCGCTTGTGTACGAGGTGTAATAAATGGAGCCGCGTGTGTACGAGGTGTACGGAGTGGAGCTGCGTGTGTACGAGGTGTACGGAGTGGAGCCGCGTGTGTACGAGGTGTACGGAGTGGAGCCGCGTGTGTACGAGGTGTACAGAGCGGAGTCGCTTGTGTACGAGGTGTAATAAATGGAGCCGCGTGTGTACGAGGTGTACGGAGTGGAGCTGCGTGTGTACGAGGTGTACTGAGCGGAGCTGCGTGTGTACGAGGTGTACGGAGCAGAGCCGTGTGTACGAGGTGTACAGAGCGGAGCCATGTGTGTGTACGGATCAGAGTCGGGTGTGCATAACTCCCAACCGTCCTGGAGCCATAGAGGTTCAAAATCTGGACTGCCCGCTGTCCCGGCCGGCATCCTCCTTTTCCTGCATGGCCTCAGACCAAATGTACCGCCGCTTTAAACTGCTAGCGCGATCGCTAGCTGTGTCGGATTGGAGCAGATATTGCTCCTCGCTCTGACACTGACTGGCACAGGAGACACGGAGAGGTCTTTATCAGTGGCGTACCGGAGCTGCAGCGACGTGACCAGTCAGTTGCGCGGCTGGATGACATCATTCAGCGCCGCAGGAGAGGAAGCTGCTGGCTGCTGCGAGGCACAGTATAGAAGTGTTAGATTACTGTGTAGCAGTGGTATTGTGGTACAGTGTAGCAGTGTTAGATTACTGTGTAGCGGTGGTATTGTGGTACATTATGGCAGTGTTAGATTACTGTGTAGCGGTGGTATTGTAGTACAGTATGGCAGTGTTAGATTACTGTGTAGCGGTGGTATTGTGGTACATTATGGCAGTGTTAGATTACTGTGTAGCGGTGGTATTGTAGTACAGTATGGCAGTGTTAGATTACTGTGTAGCTGTGGTATTGTGGTACTGCATGGCAGTGTTAGATTACTGTGTAGCGGTGGTATTGTGGCACAGTATGGCAGTGTTAGATTACTGTGTAGCGGTGGTATTGTGGTACCGTATGGCAGTGTTAGATTACTGTGTAGCGGTGGTATTGTGGTACAGTATGGCAGAGTTAGATTACTGTGTAGCGGTGGTATTGTACAGCATGGCAGTGTTAGATTACTGTGTAGCGGTGGTATTGTGGTACAGTGTAGCAGTGCTAGATTACTGTGTAGCTGTGGTATTGTGGTACAGTATGGCAGTGTTAGATTACTGTGTAGCCGTGGTATTGTGGTACCGTATGGCAGTGTTAGATTGCTGTGTAGCGGTGGTATTATACAGTATGGCAGTGTGAGATTACTGTGTAGCGGTGGTATTGTGGTACAGTATGGCAGTGTGAGATTACTGTGTAGCCGTGGTATTGTGGTACCGTATGGCAGTGTTAGATTACTGTGTAGCGGTGGTATTGTACAGTATGGCAGTTAGATTACTGTGTAGCGGTGGTATCGTGGTACAGTATGGCAGTGTTAGATTACTGTGTAGCGGTGGTATTGTGGAACAGTATGGCAGTGTTAGATTACTGTGTAGCGGTGGTATTGTGGTACAGTATGGCAGTGTTAGATTACTGTGTAGCGGTGGTATTGTGGTACAGTATGGCAGTGTTAGATTACTGTGTAGCGGTGGTATTGTGGTACAGTATGGCAGTGTTAGATTACTGTGTAGCGGTGGTATTGTACAGTATGGCAGTGTTAGATTACTGTGTAGCGGTGGTATTGTGGTACAGTATGGCAGTGTTAGATTACTGTGTAGCAGTGGTATTGTACAGTATGGCAGTGTTAGATTACTGTGTAGCGGTGGTATTGTGGTACAGTATGGCAGTGTTAGATTACTGTGTAGCGGTGGTATTGTACAGTATGGCAGTTAGATTACTGTGTAGCGGTGGTATCGTGGTACAGTATGGCAGTGTTAGATTACTGTGCAGCGGTGGTATTGTGGTACCGTATGGCAGTGTTAGATTGCTGTGTAGCGGTGGTATTATACAGTATGGCAGTGTGAGATTACTGTGTAGCGGTGGTATTGTGGTACAGTATGGCAGTGTGAGATTACTGTGTAGCCGTGGTATTGTGGTACCGTATGGCAGTGTTAGATTACTGTGTAGCGGTGGTATTGTACAGTATGGCAGTTAGATTACTGTGTAGCGGTGGTATCGTGGTACAGTATGGCAGTGTTAGATTACTGTGTAGCGGTGGTATTGTGGTACAGTATGGCAGTGTTAGATTACTGTGTAGCGGTGGTATTGTGGTACAGTATGGCAGTGTTAGATTACTGTGTAGCGGTGGTATTGTGGTACAGTATGGCAGTGTTAGATTACTGTGTAGCGGTGGTATTGTACAGTATGGCAGTTAGATTACTGTGTAGCGGTGGTATTGTGGTACAGTATGGCAGTGTGAGATTACTGTGTAGCGGTGGTATTGTGGTACAGTATGGCAGTGTTAGATTACTGTGTAGCGGTGGTATTGTACAGTATGGCAGTTAGATTACTGTGTAGCGGTGGTATCGTGGTACAGTATGGCAGTGTTAGATTACTGTGTAGCGGTGGTATTGTGGTACAGTATGGCAGTGTTAGATTACTGTGTAGCGGTGGTATTGTGGTACAGTATGGCAGTGTTAGATTACTGTGTAGCGGTGGTATTGTGGTACAGTATGGCAGTGTTAGATTACTGTGTAGCGGTGGTATTGTACAGTATGGCAGTGTTAGATTACTGTGTAGCGGTGGTATTGTGGTACAGTATGGCAGTGTTAGATTACTGTGTAGCGGTGGTATTGTGGTACAGTATGGCAGTGTTAGATTACTGTGTAGCGGTGGTATTGTGGTACAGTATGGCAGTGTTAGATTACTGTGTAGCGGTGGTATTGTGGTACAGTATGGCAGTGTTAGATTACTGTGTAGCGGTGGTATTGTACAGTATGGCAGTGTTAGATTACTGTGTAGCGGTGGTATTGTGGTACAGTATGGCAGTGTTAGATTACTGTGTAGCAGTGGTATTGTACAGTATGGCAGTGTTAGATTACTGTGTAGCGGTGGTATTGTGGTACAGTATGGCAGTGTTAGATTACTGTGCAGCGGTGGTATTGTGGTACAGTATGGCAGTGTTAGATTACTGTGTAGCGGTGGTATTGTACAGTATGGCAGTGTTAGATTACTGTGTAGCGGTGGTATTGTGGTACAGTATGGCAGTGTTAGATTACTGTGTAGCGGTGGTATTGTGGTACAGTATGGCAGTGTTAGATTACTGTGTAGCGGTGGTATTGTGGTACAGTATGGCAGTGTTAGATTACTGTGTAGCGGTGGTATTGTGGTACAGTATGGCAGTGTTAGATTACTGTGTAGCGGTGGTATTGTGGTACAGCATGACCCATTTTTATAGTAAGCGGTATGGTTATTATTGTGATCCTGCGCAGTGGGATGCACGTCACGTGACGCTAGAGACCTGTGTGCTCAGCTGCCCGGCATCGCGCATGCGCACACATCGCTCCTACAAAGCAGCTGCCTGTGCCTGACGCATAGGGGCGGGGCAGCAATCACGTGATTATGTGACGAATCTGCCGGTACGGTGAATAAATGTGCAGACTGCTCTCGTGGCAGCGGGTGGCCGGTAATTCCTGGGCGGCATTGTTGCTCATAATCACTGAGATCTGTTCACCTATTTTTATTTGTTTTCTTAATTAGTGTGGAAAGTGCGCTGCGGAATCTATCACGTGTGCGGACTGTCATGGCGGCGCCCGGTGGAAGCACAGTGCTGACCCCCGGGGCTGGGACTCCGTCCTCAGCAGCGGCTCCCGGGGATGGTACATTGCAGTACAGCCTGATACTGGAGCACCTGGTTGGGGAGAAGAGGAGACCGAAGGATGTGATTCCCGGGGGCCTCGGGGGATTCCCGGCGCCGATAAAATCGGATGAGCAGAAGATGATGGAGCGGGTGATGGAGAGCTGCGGCTTCAAGGCAGCCCTGGCCTGTGTGGGCGGTGAGCGGACTGTCGGCAGCAGTCACATCTAGTTATAAGTGTGGTCTGACCCAATTAGCCAATGAGGGTCCAGCTTCTATCCTGTAACTGGCATTGTTGAAATGAAAGCAGCTCTGTCATTGGTTGCCATGGGCTAAACTGTGGTGATTGGTTGTTGCTAGGTGATAACTGAGCAGCAATGGCCTGAACTCCACAGATAGAGAGACGCAAGTAATTGTGGGAAAAAGCAGTATTTCTGCGTGTGTGAACATGGCCAACAGGGATGTTCCAGATATAAATGTTTTTTTTTTGTTTTACCCTATTGATTTACATATGTTAAAACAATAAATCTGCTGCTTCTCCCCCTCCCTCTTCTGTGCTGCTGCCCTGTCCTTTGCTTACAGGCTGCGGTGCCCTCACGACTACAGCAGGCGATCAGTGGGCGTCCTCATCGGCAGCACCATTCAGCCCAGTGATTGGCTGCAGCAGATATGTGGGCAGTAGATGTGATGTCGCTGCAGGTGGAGGCGACGAGGAGGGCGAGAAATAGCAGGTTTATTGCTAGTAACACGGGCTAGCTGATAGTTAAAAAAGAAATAACCCCACAGCCTTAAATCTCTTAAGGATTGTCTGGTGTTAAGCTCTAAATCTGCGGTCACTCACTGACTCCTTACACTGCCGGGATCCTCCAGTATGTGATCTGCACACTTACCGCCACATTCCAACTAGATGGCCGCACACGTCTAGTCTGAATGTGGCCGGGATTCTGCAGATCACACACTTGCAGTCACATGACTGCCGCTCCTTGTGCTGACACCGGAGGATCCTCACGGTGCGCTCGATGTGAGGGATTCAGAAGTCTGCAGACTTGTAGCTTAACACCTTACAACCCCTTTAAATTCATCTTGTGCTACAATACATAACCAAAAGAGTAGAAATTACTAGGAGGAGCTAGAAGTGGAGCCCTGCAGGCAGCTGAGCTTGTTTTATGATAACATTAGTGAGAGTGACTGTGGACTTATTGATATTGACCAGACTACCCCTTTTAAGTAACTTACCTTTATTTAGGGGCATGACCGGTACCAGCTGAAAGCACCTACAGTGGGCCTCTGAGCTTTAGAACTGGACCAGGGAGCAATGGAAGACGTTGGTCCAGTGCGATGAGTAACCTCATAGAGCGCATGGATGGCCGGATTCTTGTCCATTTTTTTGGGGACAAGATTGTACTAAGCTGCGGCAAGGGAGAGAGGAGGCAGGGAGAAGCTCCCGGCAATGTTGGGCTAGGATCCAGGGTGCCCCAGCAGTCCTGTGGGTGTTACATTGACATGTACCTCCTATCTACAGACTGTACAGACCAAGCACAACCCATTGTGGCGGCGATGGCTCCTGATGGCAGTGGTTTCTTTCTACAGGATAATGTCCCTGGTAAATTGTCCAGGTGAAGAACACAACAGTGATCGAGGTGGTGACTTCAGATTCCCCAAATCTCCAGTTGAACAGCGACTCTCCATTCTTTGATGCTGCGGCTTCACTATCTGACCCCAGGCTGTGCTACTCGTCCTGACTCTCTCTTCATCAGAGAAGCTTCAGGTGTTTCTCCTCTGGTTGGGGGGGATTTGTTTGTCTGCCAGTGTCTTAACCCTGTACCACCTAATAGGTTAAAGGGGATCGTCCAGGACTAAATTATTTTTTACAATGAGCAGCTACTACCTGCCCGTTCTACCCGTCTCAGAGTGATTAGTGACCGCTCCTGCTGGCGATTCAGCTGCTCCACGTCAACAGAGCAGCTCTTCTCCTTCTTGTGATCTGCTCTGTTGATGGGGCGTGACTGCCGACGTCATTTGGATTGACAGCCGGCTCACTGCAGTTATCCAGCAGGAAGTTGGCTGTGTCAACAGAGCAGAAGAGAAGGCACTGCTCTGTTCATAGCAGAAGCCGCAGAATCGCCGGAAGGAGCAGTCTGTGACCGCTGTGTCGGTGGAGGTTTGCGCTGGGCAGAAATGCAGGTAGTTCTCAACAACCTGCCTGTTAGTTCTTAGTCCAACAGTAAAAAAAAAAAAAAATGAATATAGTCCTGGATAACCCCATTAAATAAAGTTATGCCTGTGAGAGGCAGGATGCAGTGGCAGTAACAAGCACTGACTGACGAGGGTCCAGGGAGGCAGCAAGTTCTGTACATTACAAACATGACGACTATATCAGGCGCTCTGGGAAAGTACTAGTGATGAACATGTCGCACACCGTTCTATAGGACAGTGTTACTAACATGGCCTCCTCAGAAATGATGTAGTGGACAGCACAGGGGGGCCAGGAGCATAATGTATTCTGTAGTGTGGTCACCAACCAGCAGGTTCCCACCAGGCCTCCAGCGGGCAGTTCTGCATCATTCATCCTACTGATCTGGGCTGTTTGAAGCCTCTGTGCGTTATTACCATGAGGCCAGCCATAATGATCCTCTATTATGTGTCATTTTCATCCATTTATTACGCCGGGCAATTTACCGGAGGAAGTAACCTGATCCTGTAGAGACAAAACTAATCATACATCAAAGAGCCTGCGGCGGCCCGTGTCACGGTACGGGGTCACTGAGCGGCTGTCCACACTGGGATGTAAGGGGGTCCGAGGACACGTCTCAGCCATTGCCCACTGTGTTTCTGCTGGATCGTGAGCTTATTGCACAGGGCCCACTGAGTTCCTGTGTTGTGCAGCTGGCGCTAAGTTAGATGTCCCATGGTCTGCCGGTACAAGCACTTTGCATAAGCACCTATGGGCGGCCATGGCTTCATTGTTGTTGCAAAAGTATAACTCCCATCATGCCCTGCCAACTGTGGCACTGACGACAATCGTCCAGTCATGCACCTATGATAGTATCTGCTTTCTCTTTCAGGTTTTGTCCTGGGTGGAGCCTTCGGTGTGTTTACTGCAGGTATTGATACCAACGTCGGCTTTGATCCTAAGGATCCATATCGTACTCCCACTGCCAAAGAGGTGCTGAAGGACATGGGTCAGAGAGGAATGTCCTACGCCAAAAACTTTGCCATCGTAGGAGCGATGTTCTCCTGTACGGAGTGTTTGGTGGAATCTGTAAGTCCATATCTGCTGTCAGACCTGTATTGTACGCTGTGTGATGGTGGCATTAATCCTCTGACACTGGGCGAAGAATGTCACCCACTAAGTTTTGTGAGCACATGAAAGATCTGTAGGATCGGCGAACGTTACGTGAGATTAGGAGAACCACGTGACCTCCTGACCGTTAGTCTACAAGCTCTGCGCTCTCCATGTCCCACCTCTGGTGTTGGAGGAGGATTACTTGCTATCAGCTTTAAGGGGAAAAAAAAAAAAAAAAAAGTTTACATGTCCTCGAAAGCCTCCTAAACTCGGCCATATTCCCAAACCTATGGTTATATTATTAGTTATGGTGGGAAAGAAAGGCGGACAAAAAGATGCCTCCAGGAAATCTCCTCTCAGATCTGAGAACTTGTCTGTACTTTGTCCGCTTACAGAAATTTATGGAAGAACCTGAAGCAAATAATCTTACATTTTCCACAAGATTTCTGCATGTAATTACGGAGGTTTGGTAGCGGTCAGATCGGGATCAGACTCCTGATGACCCTCACTAAGAAGCATTTAGAAAACTTTCTCCACCAAATGCATTTATCCCCTAGCTACACAGTGCGTGAAAAACGCATGATTACTAGAGGTCATAACTGATGGTGAAGGCAGGAGTCCTGAAGTCTCACGTCCACTTGCTCCACTAACTTTTATGGGTGACAGCTCGCGGAGACTTTCTGTCCGTATTGCATCTAGTTTTTTTTCGACATATTAGTCTCGAATTATACGACTGTAAACTGCAATGTCACTTTTTTTTAAAGAAAAAAAAGCCATTTCTTGCATTTCTGCAGGAAGCGGCTCCATCGGTGAATTGTTTCTCACAAGCAGAATAACTTCTAATAAATGAACTACGATGGCATGGACACGTCCTCCCTCTTACCTGTGAATTAGTTCCTTTTATTTGCCATCAGACATTGCCTCCTGGTATCCCAGGACTATATGACTGAGCTGCTGGACCAGATACCGGGATGAAAGCGGCACTTTATCTGGTCCGGAGGTGGCAGGTCCCAGCAGTCAGTACACACCTGTGACACATTGGCTGATCCTAGGTATATCGGCATTATCCGAGAAATCGCATGCGTGTATCATCCACTTCACTACGACTGGACCAGGGTCTGAAAGTCACTTATGGGGAACACATTTGAATGTCTGCAGGCAGCCAGCGGTGGACGCTGAGCCTCAGTAGGCGGTTTCTGTAGATTGCTCAGTGCATAACCGTAAAGCCACATTCACACCCTCAGTATTTGGTCAGTTTTTTTTACCTCAGTATCTGTAAGCCAAAACCAGGAGTGGGTGATAAATACAGAAGTGGTGCATATGTTTCTATTATACTTTTCCTCTGATTGTTTCACTCCTGATTTTGGCTTACAAATACTGAGGTAAATACTGAATGTGTGAACGTGGCCTAATCCTCTAATTCTGCATGTGCCATAGGTGGCTACGATGGTCCCATCACAGGACGCGGACATTTCATCTAGGAGCAATGTGTGCTCTCTCTGTTGGCTGATTCCAGCTATACGTTACATAATGGGGATGTGTGGGCTGATTTTAGTGTTACTGTTATTTTTAGCAAGTAATTACCAAACTGTGCCAAGGAACGGCCTGAAGTTACAGGGTTTGTCTATAGAAATGTTCAGTGTCAGCTGTGCCTACACACGGGAGACAATGTCACCCGCCGCTCCTAAAGTGAACGCGTCATTTCTCTCAGAAGCAGCTTCTATAATCCTTATACCGGGTGTCTAAGAACATATGGCCTAAACGGGTCAGTCCCTGAAATCTGCTGGCCACCCGTAGATACTCCTGATCATGTAAAGGTTTGGAGGGTCTACAGCCCATCACAAGCCAGGGTACGTCATCCCCATTATTAACTTGCTGCTGTATCAGGAAGACAATGTCATAGTGAGCATGGTATCCATTCTGCCGCCTCCCAACTCAAAAATATTTTCAGAATTTGTCCTTTTCTCAATACGAATCAACCCAAGTGTTAGTGCATGCCCTCATGATCTCACTCCTCGACTACTGCAATCCTCTCTGTGGTCTCTTGACTAACACATCGCTCTGGTCCGTCCTCAACTTGACCACCCGATTAATCCACCTTTCCAATCCCTTCACTGGCTTCCAAGTCCCCAATGAATCCAGCTGAAATGACTACAAATGACCTACAAGCCTCCATAATCTGTCTCCTCCATACTAACCTCCTGATACTTTCTCACATGTCATCTCCAGTCCTCACAAGCTTTCCTGCTCTTCTCCTCACTCATACATTCCTCCCGCAATCATCTCCCCATATTTTGCTGAGCGTTCCCCATCCTCCCTTCCTCATCCGAATCAGATTGTCTTCCATGATCGAAAACTCATCTCTTCATAAAAGCTTACAGCAATAAGTACACTGCCACCGCAGCACCATTGTAGCTGCTCCAACTCCGACCTACTGTCTCCCTCCTCCATACCCTATAGATTGTAAGGTAAGCTGGAGACGTTATTACAATGTGTAAGCGATGCCTTAGCATATAAAATTAAGATGTGAAGAGTTGGGCTTTCTAAATTTTAACAGGAGTGATCCTTTGTTCTCAAAGAAAGCAAGCTTCCGCCAGTGGTGTCTGGCAGCGGCTTATTCCCTTTTTCCGCATTGAGAACACATGGACGCCACACTTGTCATATACAAAGACTAACAAGATAGCTTTGGAATGGATAAGAAGCATCAAACTCTAATTTTCTGTTTTTGTTACTTTTCTCTATAGTATCGTGGAAAGTCAGACTGGCAGAATAGTGTAATTAGTGGATGTATCACAGGGGGCGCGATTGGATTCAGAGGTTAGTAGATAGTCATGTAATCAATAACGACTACACTAATTATTTATCTTCTTGAAACCCTTATTCAGGTTTTAGGGATGAAGAATGAAAAGAGAAGTAGTTGATAGGATGCTTCCTGCTGTTTAATGTTTTCCTGCAGAAGAAACGGTCCATGTGGAGAGGGATGAATACTCCGTGTCTCTCTGGGGGCAGCGCTTGGTCCTAGGAGGCCTCTGTATATGGAGGTGACATATGGCCTGGAGGAAACTGCTGAACCTTCTTATTAGCCAGCGACCAGTCCAATGAAGGACGTGTGCGACACTTGTCAGGCTTTCATTATAAGGGAAACTGCACCACAAGTCTTTACATGTCCTGATACATGTATACAGTTCAGTAGTGCGCACGCTCACTGCAGGCGGTCAGAATACGCTGGGCGTTAGACCTCATTCCTTGCATACAAGTGCGATCTGTGATTTCCTCAGATAGCATTCATACCTGTGATATTCTATGGTGCCATTCACATGTTCGTGATATTTTGCAGACCGAGCGGTCCGCAGAAAATTGGGGAGACATGATCAATTTTGATCCGAGGGTTGGATCCGAATCGGCAATGCAAGTCTATGGGTCTGTAAAAAAAACAAATAATAAATCTGACTGCACTCAGATGACATTGGAGTGCAGTTTAGTTTTAACGGACTGCCAGAGTGGAAAAGGTGGAGAAACTTTTTTTTTTTTTCACCTTCACATACAAGAAAAACTGATGATACTCTTAGCACAATAATTGGCTTGTTTTTCTCGTACGTAAGAAAATCTGTCATGTGAATGGACTGTTATAGGGCCACATTCATTGAGACACAGGATGGATACCATTGATTTACTGAAATGTGACTCTCCTAGAAGAGCCTACTCCCACACGGCATCAGCCTTGTAAAGATGGCGCATCCGGGTAGTGGTAGAGACTAGGGTCAGGTACTGGGGAGATGCTCCCCATCTGTGTAACCACTTGGTCATTCTGCGAGGAGATGGGTGAAAGTCATAAAGATGAAATGTAATCATTTGTCTGTATCCGATCTCTGTCCTGGCACTCGGAAGTAATGCGGCTTCTGTTCTCTTGCAGCCGGACTCAAAGCTGGCGTTATTGGCTGTGGAGGATTTGCTGCTTTTTCCGCCGTCATAGACTATTACCTGCGGTAGAAGCGGTTTGCAGCCAGGTGGCGCCACTCCACCATGGACATCATTGATGGGAACGCACAGGACTGAGGACGTCGGCCACTCTCTCAAGTTCTGGTTTTGTAGTGAAAATGTTCTACTTATCAAGAGTTTCCAAGAGCCAGTCAGAAACCCCTTGAGATTATGATCCACAGCAAAGAAATTATCTGTAAAGAAAGGTTTATTTTACCCCCAAACTTATTTATACATCTGTACATAGCATCTGTTTCTGCGGTGGAATTAAAGGAGACCTCCATGAAGAGAATCCTGGGGGCTGTGATTTGTCCTGCACGGATCATAGTAAAGGGTTTGTGGTTTTTCCATAAGAATTCATTTAATTTCCAAGTTCTGAAGACTGAAAAAGCTGAGGTCTAAGGATCGTCTCACAGGGCAATAAAATATTCAAGATTTCTATAAAGGTGGTGAAGTCCTGTTGTGTGCACAGTATGATCAGCTTCTCATACATCCTGTTTAATAGCAAAAAAAAACCCAGTGTGAATACAAAGGGTTCAATACATTGTACTGGTTGTACCCCCTTGTTCCAGGGGCTGAGGATTCCTGCTGCCGGAGGCAAGAACGTGATTTTCATACTTCCAGCCATATTCCGACTAGACTTCTGGCCTCGCTCAATACACTTACATTGAGCGAGGCTGCGCACATCTTGTTGGTATGTGACCGTGTGTATAAAATCACATACTTGTGGTCTCGTACCTGGCACTGAAGAATCTTGACAGCTGTGAGGATTAACAAGTCTGCAGTCACATATAGTGACTTGTACCCAAAGGCTGGACAACTCTTAAGGGGACACTGGGAGTTGCAGGTTAATGGGACACCATTGTTAGTGGCGCTGAGCTGATTTTGCAGTTGATCACTGTACTAAACTCAGTGTCGTACTCATGTCCTGATGGTGGTTCTGATACTGTGATGTAGTAATCTTTGATTTGACAGATCATTATAGGGTCAGCGCACTGCTCTGCTCTGCTTCTCTGCTCTGGCTGTGAGCACAGCGGCCGGAAAGCAGAGCAGTGATGTCACCGCTCTGCTTTCCGGCGCTCACAGCCAGAGCAGAGAAGCAGAGCGCCGAGGACAGACAGCGGTAGGTAAGTATGTAGCGTTTGTTTTTTTACTTTTAGGATGGTAACCAGGGTAAACATCGGGTTACTAAGCGCGGCCCTGCGCTTAGTAACCTGATGTTTACCCTGGTTACCGGGGACCTCGGGATCGTTGGTCGCTGGAGAGCTGTCTGTGTGACAGCTCTCCAGCGACCAAACAGCGACGCTGCAGCGAACCGGATCGTTGTCGGTATCGCTGCAGCGTCGCTTAATGTGAAGGGGCCTTTAGTCTGTTTCAGTAGTTCCACAATCATGGGGAAGACTACTGACTCGACAGATGTCCAGAAGGCAGTCATTGACACACTCCACAAGGAGGGTAAGGCTGCTTTCACACATCAGGTTTTTGCAGTCAGACATAATCCGGCGAATTTTGAAAAAAACATCCGGCGAATGCTGCCGCCGGATCTGTTTTTTTTTTCTTTCCTAGATTTGTATTAGCGCTGGATTGCCTCATGTTTTGTCTGTCTTTCTCTGGACTCGGCAAAAATTGTTTGTCCGGCGTCTGGAAAAAACGTACAAAGTTACGTTTTTTGTTTGTGGCAAAAAGTAGTCTGCGCCGGCTCTTTGCTAGAATGGAAGCGTATGGGCGACGGATCTGTCAAATGACAGATTCCGGCGCCAGATTCAGTTTTTTTTTTTTTTTTTTTTAACTGCGCATGCTCAGATTTTTTTAAAGATCCAATTAGCTGGATCAGCTAGTCCGATCCGTCGAAAAAACGGATCCGTTGCATCAGTTTTTACAATCTGCAATGGATCAGTTTTTTTCAGCATTCGCTGGATTGTGCCTGATGGCAAAAAACTGATGTGTGAAAGCAGCCTTAGGCTACTTTCACTCTTGCGTCGGCACAACATACCGACGCACGTTGTGAAAATTATGCACAACGTGGGCAGCGGATGCAGTTTTTCGACTCATCCACTGCCCATTCTAAAGTCCGGGGAGGAGGGGGGCGAAGTTCCAGCCGCGCATGCGTGATAGAAAATGGCGGATGCGACGTACGAAAAAACATTACATTGAACGTTTTTTCGTGCCGACTGTCCGCAGGCACATTTGCAGTATCCGTTTTTTTCCCAAAACGACGGATTGTGACGTACGTCACACGACGCAAGTGTGAAAGAAGCCTTAGCCACAAAAGGTCATTGCAAAAGAGGCTGGCTGTTCACAGAGTGCTGTATCCAGGCATATTAATGGGAAGTTGAGTGGAAAGAAAAAGTGTGATAGATAAAGGTGCACGAGCAACTGGGATAACCGCAGCCTTGAAAGGCCATTCAAAAATTTTGGGGAGATTCACAGGGACTGGACTGCTGCTGGAGTCATTGCTTCAAGAGCCATCACACACAGATGTATCCAGGACATGGGCTACAAGTGTCACATTCCTTGTGTCAGCCACTCATGACCAATAGACAACGCCAGAAGCATCGTACCTGGGCCAAGGAGAAAAAGAACTGGACTTTTTCTCAGTGGTCCAAGGTGGTGTTTTCAGATGAAAGTAAATTTTGCAATTCATTCAGAAATCAAGGTCCCAGAGTCTGGAGGAAGAGTGGAGAGGCCACAATCCAAGCTGCTGGAGGTCTAGTGTGAAGTTTCCACAATCAGTGATGGTTTGGGGAGCCATGTCATCTGCTGGTGTAGGTCCACTGTGTGTTATCAAGACCAAAGTCAGCGCAGCCGTCTACCAGGAAATTTTAGAGCACTTCATGCTTCCCTCTGTGGACAAGTTTTTTGGAAATGGAAATTTCATTCTCCAGCAGGACTTGGCACCTGTCCACACTGCCAAAAGTACCAATACCTGGTTTACAAACAACAGTATCACTGTGCTTGATTGGTCAGGAAACTCCCCTGACCTTAACCCCATAGAGAATATGTGGGGTATTGTCAAGAGCAGGGGTGTCAAACTGCAATCCTCAAGGGCTGCAAACAGGTCATGTTTTCAGGATTTCCTTGTACTGCACAGGTGAGAATTTAATCACCTACACACATGATTACAGCACCTTGTGCAAAGCTAAGGAGATCTTGAAAACACGCATGGTTTGCGGCCCTCGAGGAATGCAGTTTGACACCCCTGGTCAAGAGGAAGATGAGACACCAGACCCAACAATGCAGATGAGCTGAAGGCTGCTATCAAAGCCACCTGGGCTTCCATAACCCCTCAGCAGTGCCACAGGCTGATCGCCTCCATGCCACATCGCACTGATGCAGTAACTGATGAAAAAGGAGCCCCGACCAAGTATTGAGTGCATTTACTGAACATACATTTCCGTAGGCCAACATTCCGGATTTTAAAATCATTTTTCAAGCTGGTGTTATAAAGTATTCTAATTTACTGAGATAATGACTTTTGGGTTTTCATTGGCTGTAAGCCATAATCATCAACATTAACAGAAATAAACACTTGAAATAGATCACTCTGTGTGTAATGACTATATGAGTTTCACTTTTTGTATTGAAGAAGTGAAATAAATTAACATTTTGATGATATTCTAATTTAGTGAGAAGCACTTGAATTAGTAGAGCTGTTCTGCTACAGAAGATTTAGTTGATCCTCACATCACATTACTGTATAATGTCTGCATTGTGAAATCTGGTGACAGATCCACTTTTAACAGCAAACTGTATATTTAAATTACTAAATGTTGGACCTGACGAGGCTGGTATGTTTATTTTGAAAATCCATGTTAGAATGGCTGATTATTTATTTACGAATGTTTATCTCAATCTTTGCTTGCCTCGCCTGATTGGCAGCTCCTCTGTGGCTCCGGCTGCTGAGATCTCACACTGCTCAGTAAATGCTGCAGCTGTCAGTCAGGAGGGAGTGTAAATTGAATAAACTCAGACTTGTGAATTATTTCATTCTATAGTTGGACTTGCAGCCATTACAGCCATTCTGAAATGGATTTTCAAAGTAAATACACCAGCCTCACCATGTCTGAGATCTATTTAATAACGTATGTAGCTTGTATTGTGAAATCTGGTGATATATCATTTTCACCACGCTTCTAGGTGTGAGCAGACATGTGGAAGTTCGGGTGCTGGTACCCGACCAAAGTTAGGTTATGGTACCAGAACTGTACCTGAACTTGCACCCCACTGAAATCAATGGGGACCTGAACTTTGGAGCTGGAAAAAAAAAATCTCTGTTCATCTAATGCAGAGCAACAGATCAGTTGAGAAACACGGAGTGAACTCAAAAATGTGTAGAATTCCAATATAAAATGGATGGCATTTGGTTGCCTTATATAGATTTTTTTTTTTCTTAAAGGGTGTTTATTTTCTAAAAATAAGTTTTCACCTATGCGAGGTATAGGTGTTGTTATAGGGAGGTGGGGGACCGACCGCTGGGACCCACATAGGTTGCCAAAATCTTTATACTAAAGCCCCAGGTCGGACTCTTGACCACTGCTCAATTTGTTCTCTTTGGGGCCGATGGAAAAAGCCAAGGATAGAACTTGGCAGTCACATAGAAAATGAATGGAGTGGTGGTCTGCACACTGCTGAAACAGTGCCTTGCGAAAGTATTCGGCCCCCTGGAACTCTTCAACCTTTCCCCCCCGAGTACTTTCGCAAGGCACTGTATATGCTTAATATATCTCTTTCCACACTTTTGCCTCATCTCCATTGAAAATTGCACTTGACTATGCTTTTTAAAGGGACTGTCCAGTGAAATATGATTTATTCATAAGTCATGTGATAACTTATAGATCCCTGGAGGTCTGACAGCTGGGACCACCACTGAGCTCCAGAAGGACTCTTGTAGCCCATTTAGCAGCAGTGTGCAGACCACCACTCCATTCAAGTTAAAGGGGCCGAATAATATTGCACGCCCCACTTTTCAGTTTTTGAATTTCCACAAAAATTTTAAATCAATAAATTTTGTTCAACTTCACAATTGTGTCCCACTTGTTGTTGATTCTTCACCAAAAATGTACATTTGGTATCTTTATGTTTGAAGCATGATATGTGGGAAAAGGCTGAAAAGTTCCAGGGGGCCGAATACTTTTGCAAGGCACAGTATCTGGCTAATGAAAGTATATGGGAGCTTTGCTCTATGCCGCGCGTCTAGAGAAATAATTTTTTATAAAACTACATGTATGATGTGGCGTCACTCTTAAACACATGGTGGGATTCACATGCCTGAAACACTCGGGTACAGGGCCACGATCTTCACCAGTCACTAATTCTTTACTTTCTGCTCATTGTTAGGGGTTTGTCCTTTTTTCAAGAGAAAAATCAAAAACGACATTTTGTAAATCTTTTATTAACTAACGTTATCATTACTATTTTTGCTCCATTTCTAGCATCATAATAATATACAGACAAGGCAACAGTACAGACACAAAATAAAAATATACAAGGCGGATCTTTCCATCCCTTTAGATTTTTTCCTTGGGCTTCATAAATACAATATTGATGTAACAAAAAAAATTCTCAAACACCAAAAGAAATCTAGGAAACCATTATATTTTCTTTCTGCTGCCAATGACAGTGTGAAATGTGGAGTGCAGGATGGGGGTTCTTGTTCTGTATCGTCCCCAAGTAAAATGAACAAGTTTATTGTGCAGTTTCCCATGGATGGCCTGGCGGGTTACATCAACATATACTGGATACCAAGATGGCTACTTGGTTGTACAGAACAAATAAAAGTTGTTGTTTATTTTTTTTTACACAATTCTGAAAAAAAGATAAAGAAATATGAAAACTACAAGATCAGACACAAACAGGATTTTCAGTAGATCATGGAAGATACAAATAGCGGCTTTTCCTTTAAAGGGGTTGTCCGTCCTTAAGCTGGAAGTCTACAGTCATCCTATGTGACTGCAGTCTTGTGAGTCCTCACTCTCCGGCATCTGGAGCAGGCTGCGATGTGACCACAATCTGCGATTTGCATACTTCCGGCCACATTCTGACTAGACATGTTCTGCATCACTTGGATTGTGCGATGCTGCGCACGTCTAGTCGGCATGTGACCACATGTATGCAAATTGAATAATTGCGGTCATGTGCACGCCGCTCCCGAAGCCAGAAAATCCTCACAACATGCATAGAGTGACTGCAGACTTGTACCCGAAGGCCGGATGACCCCTTAAAATAAATGTTCCCCAACCCACAGTCTGTGAACTTCTAAAACATTCACTAGACCTGTCACTGCATCAAAAGGAATGGAAAACTAGTTCATGCATGCCTAGTGTAAAGGCAGAAGACGCAGGTAACAAAGCTGTCCTAAAACATGGGCAGGCCGGCCGAGAACCATGGAAAGCATTCATTCCCTATGGGTTGTTGGGCGCTACACTCGACTTTTTCCAGCAGCTCCTTAAAGAATGCATGGAGGAGCAGTCAAGCGTCCGACCTGCTGGGCTATTTTGGAAAGGAAATAAAAGTTTGGCCATCGATCAATCACTGCAGGTCCCCCACAGTTGGACACCCACCGATCTGCCATCACCTAACCTGTGAGTAGGTGATAACTTGTTTGCAGTGAACATCCCCTTTAAGCTTGGCCCTTAAACACATGGACAGTACATATGAGCGTCTGGGACTGTGTCTAATCCATAGATAGGTGGCTTTTGTAATTCAGCACCTGTTATCCTATGGGGTTCGTATCGATTCATGGTGGATCTGTAGGTTTCTTCTGCATTTCTCTAATGGGGGCCACCCCAGGTATTGGCAGTAGGTAGGTCACTGGGTAGAAGCTGTGCTATGTCACATGTGACCGTACGAGGAAATAGGACTTCATTCACACAATGCGGCAGAGCACTGGCCACATGTTCTGTCCCTAGAGTATATCTAGTTCGTTTCATATTTAGTAAAGCTGGCCATTATTAAAGTGTTGTATTTACTTCCCTGAATAGCTAGTCTGGAACTGCAAGAAGTGACCATCATGGGCTTTGACACTTGCCCTGAGCCACATAAGGACTGTGGGTAAAACCTGAAAAGTTCAAGCGTAGATTTAAAGGGAATCTGTCATCAGGTTTTTGCTGTGTAATCTGAAATTTGCAAGAGTTAGGGACAGAGGACTTGATTCCAGTGAGGTGTCACTTACTGGGCTGCTTTCTGGAGTTTTGATAAAATCGCTCTTTTATCTGCTGCAGATCTACCACTTCTCTGAATACAGAGCTCAGTATAACCCGACCCACATCACTGATTGACAGCTTTCTGCGTACACTCTGCATAGGCTGAAAGCGGTCAATCAGTGGTAGTAGCGGGTTTACACAGGGTAGGAGGACTATATGGCAGGAAACAACTAGTCCTCTAGTGATAATCTCCTGCTAATAAAATAGTGGATTTTTTTTTTAATTGAAGCAGCAACACACAGTTCAGTGAGTGGCTTCACTGGAATCAGGGTCTCTGCCCCGATATCATGCTGTTCTCAGATTCTCTTTAAGGTACATCTCAGCACTACAAATCCAGTAATATTCATGTCTGAGCGCATTCTTCTAGCTTACATACAGGGATATCTCATGAGATAAATAGCTGTTCAGCACAGATTGTGAGCCAGCAAGGGCTGCTGAGAAATCTGAGCTCGAAAGTTTACAGAAATCAAAAAATCTAAGTAATTTCCTCAACTTTACACGTAGAGTAATTTAATCCGTAAAAAGATGGGTGAGAAGAGAATAAATATATGCATACAAGGCAGACACTACAACTTCCAGCAGTCCGCTCAGCACTACCCACGGCTCCTTCTAAAATCTCCAGCTGGAAAGGATGACGGACTTACCAGAATCCTCAAAGTGTTAGCACCAGTAACAGCGCAGATCTGCCGGATGACCATGTCCATCATGTTTTCAAGATGACATTAACATTTATGAAGGTCATGAACAGGAAAACAAGACTTCTACAACTGCACCAAGGGAAAAAAGAAAATCACTGCGCAAGTAAAGTGATCAAAGCACAAAATCGCTTCTGAGGAAGCCAAGACGAACTCGGCTGCACTGCAGTGTGACGGCAAATCCAACCACAGGACATGTATAGGGGCAAAGAATCCAAGCAGCATCTGATCTTCCCTGCATTCATACTGTTCTTATTAAGTAACAGTGTCAAATTATTTTGCCCTCCTCTCCCCTTGCTTGTGCTCATCATTCAGGAAGGTTGTGAAATTGGGCTTCTCCTGCCTGGTTTTCTCTTGCTTAGCAGCAGAATACGGGACCAGGAAAAGCTGGACGGCTCTCTGCACTGGATTTCAAGCCAGATTGTTTAGGTTATAACTGTGGCAAGGACTTAGAGTTTCTTATGTCTTCTACAGTCACTTAGCATTGCTTTAATGAGTTAAAAGAGAATCTGTCACCAGGTTTTTGCCATGTAATCTGAGAGCACCATGATGTAGGGGCAGAGATGCCAACTCCAGTGATATGTCACTTACTGGGCTGTGTTTTGCTGCTTCAATACAATGAGTGTTTTATCAGCAGAGTATCGATACAGGACAACTGGCCTCATGCCTCCTAGTCCAACCAAAGCCCTGTTTATCAGCTTTCTATCATACAGTGTACACAGAAAACTGTGGCATGGACAAGTTATACACAGCTCAACATCTGAGGTCGGCAGCACAGAGAACTGCTGCATCCAGTAAATTAAGTGATACATCGCTGGAATCAGGGTCTCTGTCTCTACATTGTGCTTCTATCAGATAACATAAAAACCTGCAGACAGATTCCCTTTAATACTGTACATATAGAATGAAAATGATGGAAGTCAAGTTTTATAGTTTCAACCGGATAAAACAACTGCAGCCTGAAAAAACAAGATCCAATTCCATCCTGTGAAGGATGATGATATTTTCCATAAGGTTTTTTTTTTTTTTTTTCTACGTCTGGATTAGGAAAAATCCTGACAAGGGAGTGATGACCTGTACTAAACCAGCAGATCAAATGATTAGACCTGTGATAGGGGAGAAACTACACTGCTGCAAAATTTGCCTTAAAGGGATATATAAAGGCCACATCCCTGGCTGCGGTGTCCTTATATTATGTGGTGGTATAGTCAACTAAATATCATCCCCAAATTAGTGGATCTGGGGACTGGAGCCCCAGTGTGAGCAGGTGAGGTTCACCTTATGTATTATTAATCCATGAAAAGGAGGAAACATGAACCGAATGAATGTTGGGGCTCAGGTTACTGTCAGCTGCAAACTTGTGAAATGTAGTCCCCCTCAAATACTCCACCGCCCGCCACAGGAAAAACAAACCACTAATGCATTTACTGTATAATAAAATGACCAGGCCAATATTATCTGAACGCAAATTCTAGAAAACCAAACAACAAAATTACTTATCCGCTATCCCAAGGAGGAATAGTCTGTGCACAGATCAGGGGGTGTCCTAGGAGAAACATTACTGTGATCCAGCATTGTTTTTACTTTTTTAATAAAAAAATGTGTGTTTTTAGGTTTGTGCAAAATTCAGTATGGCTTTTGCACCACCTTCAAGCTATTTTTTTCAGCACTTGTGATTTTGTAGATTTGCTCGACAATCTGATTGTGGTTTTTTTTATTATCGAAATCTTTCCGACTAATTGAACATTTGTGACTTTTTAAAATATTGCACAATTGTATTCCTGTACCCTACCGGAGCACATAACCTGACTTTTTGTGCAGTTAAAGAGTCATGCAACATTTTACTCAAAAAAAGCAACAAAACAAACACAAAACAACCAAAAGACAGACAAGAAAGTAACCAAGCAAATGATGAATGGGGGCCATAATGAATATCGCCTAACGCACAGTAACGTATGGATCCTACACCAGATCCAATCCCTTTATTGAAAATCAATTAAATGGCCGTACAAGCAGCCAAATCTGTGCCCTCTGCACCTCTACACGTGCGGCTGATAGATCACAGCCCGCATTGTCTACTGCCCTGTCCAGAGACATCCATGACAATTAAAAGTTTCTCTTGGAAAAAACAATAAAATTATAATCCCCTCCTTTCCCTCTGGAGGGTTGGTTAAGGGTTTCCTAAAAGCAGAGCTGAGAATGAAGCGGTCATGTGTGTCCTTCAGTGTCATTACAATGGATGGAGGAGAACCCACGTCTCATTGTATTATATACCCCACCTCACCCTTTACTTTCTGGTTTCTTTAAATATCTTTTTTCTGCTTTTCTACTTTTATTATTTTAACCTTTGATACAAATAAATAGGAACAAAAAAAGGAAACTCAAAAATAGAAGCAATGTACTGCACAAGAAGCTGCCATGGATTATCACGTGCATGTGTGTGAATGGAGCAGAGAACCCGGCCTGTGCAGTCACCCCCACTGCTGCTGAATACACAGGGTGTCCTGCATTAGAAGAGCACCACATCTGTCCAGAGGTGGTGTGTGGTATTGCAGGTCAGCCCTTTGTAATTCATTAGAGCGGAGCTGCAATACCGGACACACTCCGCGGATCAGTGGTGATGGTTCGAAAAAAGAAATCTAAGCTAGACGCAACCTTTAATTTCCAAAATGTTGGTGTTAGGATAGATCTAAAACACACGACATGTTGACCATCTGTTCCTATAACTCCATTTTCCCAATTAAGTTAAACCTAATTTCTAAGGGGACTGTGCGTGTGTTTGGCGCCAGCGTGGGGTACCTGACTTCTCGGAATTGATTGGTCGTGATTAAGGGCCGGCTGTGGTGCAGCTCGGGTACCGGTCAATTTCCTCATTCCCGGAGGAGTAACAAACGTACCACCTTTTGAAAGCAGCAAAAATCACAAGTGACAAATCCACCAGGAAATGAAAATTAAAAAAAAAAAAGGACCAAAAGCACTTTTCATCCACAATAGAAGACAAAAGTTAGAAGAAAACGTCATGGCAACGGTTTAGCATTAAAAACGTTAGGACGGAGAGTCCGCTCATATTCTGCCAAGTCTATGAAGGAAAATATCGCAGAACTGAGCAGAGTACCCCAATGTTCATCAACCTCCACTCGCCATGTGCGGGGGGCAATTGTCAAACAATGGGTTTCATGTTTGGCCCCTGTGGTCCCCGAGGGGAGGAAGGATACAGTGCAGTTTGCAGTCTCTAGCACAAGTTGTTGAGAATATGGCAGGTTAAAAGACCCTTCAATTCAGCCGAGGTGTCAAGATTTTCCCAAGCCGTTCACTCACATGAAGGAATGTGGGTAATAAGAAAGTTCTCCAAACCTCCGCTCCCCCGGGGTCGCCTGCTCCTACATAAAATAATGCCTGAAAACCAATATACAAAATACAGCTCGCTACAAGGGGAGCACAGTGCCGCTCAATTTATAGTTTTCTTTCCACTTTTCTGTACAAAAGGATTCAAGAAATGAACAGGAGCAAGATGGGGGCTGCTCTGGGTTCTGGGATCATTCTTCCAATGTCTTTTGCCAAATGTACAGAGAGAAGAGGAGCCGCCTGGTCTTCTGGTTGTCGCCTCACACGTCTGTGGAGTAGTACAGAGTGTTCCTCTTCAGCTCCGAGAAACTGATCGGGGGGTGCTGCAGGTAATAGAGAAGGACCTGGACCTGAAGAAGAAAGACAAAAAGCATGGAGTTCGTTTCTAAATACATCGCTTTATGTGCTCCAGAGCTGCATTCACAAGGCTACGGCTTTTAGGACTGAAATCTCGTCCCAGCAGAGGTTAGGGAAAGGAAACAAGACACGGGATCTCCGCTGTCTGAGTTTGTTCATTCGGAAGTTTGCTGAGTGTTCTTAATGACTTCCAGCAGAATTGTAAATGCAGCTCTGGATGATAATAGAAGAAGTCACTCAATCAGTGCAAGACGAGCTTTATTGTATGCAGGTTACATGTATGTGTAAGGCTACTTTCACACTTCCGTCGGTACGGGGCCATCGCAAACCGTTTAGCACAACGTGGGCAGCGGATGCAGTTTTCCAACGCATGTGCTGGCCATTGTGATGAGCGGGGAGGAGGGGGCGGAGTTTCTGCCGCGCATGCCAGGTTGAAAATGGCGGACACGTCGCACAAAAAAAGTTACATTGAACGTTTTTTTGTGCATCGCGTCTGCCAAAACACAACGGATCCGTCGCACGACGGATGCAACGTGTGCCCATCCGTCGCGATCCGTCGCTAATACAAGTCTATGGGCAAAAAACGCATCCTGCAAGCACATTTGCAGGATGCGTTTTTTGCCCATAATGACGGATTGCGACGGAGCCCAGAAGACGGAAGTGTGAAAGTAGCCTATAGTGTAAAATGCTCAGTAAGTATTTAAAGCTGTTACACAGAATACAGCAGTCAGTCCTAGTTAAAGGGGTTCACCGCGTTACACAATTTCTATTTGCCATCTGTAAACTGTGGAGGAACTAACAAGTGCTAATCATCCCACCTGCATGTGCTCAATATCAGCAGCGGAAAATTACCTGTGCCATAACGTCGTGTGACCAGATGTCTGATGCCAGGTTTGTGTGGCCTTTACTTTCCACTTCCGAGGGTCTTAGTAATGTGGGGCCAAAGACAGTGGCCAAGTTATGCAGCGACATCTTGTTGATTGGCTCCTTCTCTGCAACCCTACAATCAAAATGGAACAAAAATAGAAAAAAGAACCTTTAGTGTGCGAAAGTACAAGATTATGGAAATAACCCAAATGTTCTCGGCTTCATCTAAACTTTTGGTTTGGATGCACATAGTCAAGAGGCTATTATTGTCGGGGGGCTTTTCGGTCCTATGTTACCAGGGTTTTCCAAGATTATTACAAATGTGCATACAGACAAGTAATATGATAAAAACCTATCCTCACACGTTGCATTCACCGCTCTGTCGGTCTTTACCTGGCCTCAGCAATGGCGTGCTGGCTATATACATGATAGATGTAGCAGATCACGGGTGTACAGCACAGGACGGCTGAGGTCAGTGACTGGCTGCAGCCATCAGTAGGCGAGCTGCAATAAATGATGACCAAAGAGGGGCTGGAGGAGATAATGGCCTATGTAGGGTCCTTCTCCATGTTGCCTGCTTTAGGAATGATCTGAAAAAACAACCCTTTAAATGATGCAAAAATCATGCTGCTATGGCCATTAAATAGCAGCATATAATCCTATTATCTTCTGAATTCCTGCAAATCAGATGTTACTGTACAACAATAGCTTGTACTAAAACTCAATGTGGGTAAAGTTTTTGCTCGTGGAGAACACCAAGCTGGCGTGTGGAGACTTATAAGCCCTGTAACATTCCCCTAGGATATTAAATATGCAAATAGCCTCTTCAGAGAGGAAGAGACTGAAGCTCTGGTGCCTGATATTGGAGGTAGCAACCCTGCAGGTCACTATTGATCCTTTAGCGTCCCTTGCCACGACTTAGAATAGGAAGCTAAACCAGAAACTCAATTTCCAAACACGTTTCAGGGTTTTTGCCCATTAACAGTGCAAATCAGGAGAACTGATGAGGTCAGTAAAGCGCTGTAGAATTAATGGCGCTATATAAGGGAGTAAAATAGATAAAATAAATAAACTGGTTGATTGGGTAAGAAGCCTTACACCCACCTCCTCTTCTCCAGTATCCTGTCCTGGTCTACTCTGGCATTGCTGCTTTGGGATCTGCAGTATATCACTATGCTTTCACAAATTGGTCATTCTGAAAAATTTCCCAAGCTAGTCCCTTTTATTTTGTTGCTTGGTGTGCCTTTCTTTAACCCCTTAACAACCGCCGATACGCATTAAAAGGCGGCTGATAAGGGGACTCATTCCCTCATTGCAGTTTTATAACTGCGATCGGGAATAAGGTTATAGTGTCTCCCCCTAGCGTCGGAAAATCTCCAGACGCTATCACAGTCCTCAAAAGCCAATAATTAGTATGTCATGCCCATAGTCAGATTACATTTTCTGTAGTACCTTTGGGTTAAAAATCCTCACTATACCCTTGGATAAAATCCTTGAGGGGTGTAGTTTCCAAAATTGGGTAACTTGTGGAGTGTTTTCACTGTTTAGGCACATCAGGGGTTCTCCAAACACAACACCGCGTCCTCTCTCGATTGCAGTCATTTTTGAGTTCAAAAAGTCAAACTGTGTTGCTTCCCTTCAGAGCTTTGCTGTGCGTCCAAACAGTAGTTTTACCCAACATATGGGGTATCGACGTACTCAGGATAAATTACACAACAAATTATCCTTGTGAAAGTAAAAAAATTAGGGCCGATGCTAAATTTTTGTGAAAAAGGAGTAAAATATAATTTTTTTTCTACTACATTCCAATAATTCCTGAGAAGCACCTTAAGTGTTAATAAACTTCTTGAATATGGTTTTGAGGGGTGCACTTTTCAAAACGGTGTCACTTTTGGGTATTTTCAAAGTCACTTCAAATGTGAGGTGGTCCCTAATAAAAATTGTTTTGTAAATTTTGTTGGAAAAATTGAGAAATTTCTGATGAACTTTTAACCCCAAAATAACGTTTAAAAAATTATGCTGATGTAAAGTAGACATGTGGGAAGAATTATGTACTATTTTGTGTGGTGTAACTATCTGATTTAAGGGCATAAAAACTGAAAGTTTGAAAATTGTGAAATTTGTCAAATTTTCTATATTTGTGTAAATCTATGCAAATCATATCGACCAAAATTTACCACTATCGTGAAATACAATATGTCACGAAAAAACAGTCTCAGAATCAGTTTGATCTGTTGAAGAGTTTCAGAGTTATTACCTCAAAGTGACACAGGTCAGATTTTAAAAAATGTGAGACAAGATCATCCACGGAGCACAGTGATAAAATTTGCCGTCTTAACTTTGCAGTTATGTGCAGCTGCTGGTACTGTATCATGTACCACGTTCAGCCACCATTGTGGTATTAGCTCTGTGTGGACACTGGTTGTTCGTACTAATGGAAGCGCCATCTAGCCGACTACATCTGGGCAGAATGTGCTCTATCGTACCTTCGAGGCAGAACTGCTCAGTGGTGTCCTGCCCTTGGATAGTGCCAGGTTCTTTTCTCTCATGGGTGTACAATCAGTATGACTTGGCACCACCATGTTATATTATATGGAGGAACCCACAAACCAACCAATCACTTATTAATCCGTCAGTACAGTAAGAGTACGGTAGTGATGTGTGGCGGACTGTAACTCATTCTACACATATAATGGTGGCTTTTCTGCCAGGACACTCGCTGCCGCACATTGTACTTTCCCAGCGATGCTCGCCGTCGCCGCACATGAGCTACTGCTATGAGAAAAACAGCTGCGTCTCCCCTCCTCTCATGTTCCCTCCAAGGCAGATGTGGGGGCTGGCAAGTACCCGTCTCTCAGATGGAAAACTTGACTTTTCCTCTAAACTCTTGGCCTGATTCTCATACGAGGAATTTACTAAAGATTTGTAGCCATGGAAAACTATGAGACTAGAAATGTTGTGTGTCCCAGTCACGATCGTTACCTGGGCCGAGCTTCAGCTAACTCCAGTCCGTGCAATGTGAGAGACATCTGGAGACTAAATACCACAGAGTGCACCCAATCCTTCCCATGATATCCCTCACAGAGAACGGCGCATAGACGGGCGGCTTATATACTACAGAACACATGATGGAAAGTCTCTCCACAAGCTCTGCCTGGATATTCTTACCGGTGGAAACCAGCAAGTTGATCAAATCTTGAGTACGTGACCACAAGTTATATGGGCCGACTATTCACAAAAATTCTGAGGTCAGAGCCCACAGTTCCTAAACTAATAACCATTAGTTTACCTCCATGTAGGAAAATCTACAGCCGCATATCCCACACCAAATTGTGCAGATTCTGCGGCACATTTCATCCTTTGCAATGCAAAATCCATAGTAAAAATCCATAGCATTAATTGATCTGCTGCAAATCTGTCATGACCGTCAATTTAAGTTGTTGATTTTTTCTGCAGTGTATAGCGAAGATTTCATAAAATCTCATCCACAATGCTGCTAATGGGAAGTGAGTGTTACAAAAAACATAAAATCAGGACAGAAAACTTACTAAGTATCTGGGCCATGCGTACATACCATTAAAGGGAGCCTGTCGGGCTGTATATGCAGTCCGATCTGTAGACAGCACGGTATATAGAAGGAGACGCTGAGCAGAATTATATATAGGTTTGTTGGCAAATACTCAATAGAACTAGTACTTTATTCATTGAAGTCCCTGGTGTTTGTATGTATACTAGTCCAGTGGGCGGTCCTAATCAGTGATTGACAGCTATCTGCATGCACAGTCATACAGATAAGACTGTCAATCACTAAGTAGGACCGCCCACTGGACTCATGCATACAATCACCAGGGATTTCAATGAATAAAATACAAATTATACTGAAAGTTTTTACACAAAAATGTCTATCAATCCGATCAGCTCCTCCTGCTCTATGACCTCCTGCCTGCTGACCAGATACCATTTTCAACATAAGTTACCTTTAATGGTCACCTTAGGGAAGCGGTGGTGAACCTATAGCAGGCGTGACATTGGGGACATGCAGAGCCCTCCCTGTGCGCTACAACTTCAGCACTAGCGCCACCACCTATACATTAATGGAGGGAGAGATAATTGTAGAGGGCAATGGCTGATAGTGACCCAAGGTCTGAGAGGACCTGTAGCCCATACCAGATTCTCCAAATCTCTGCATGGCAAAAATTAAATGAAGGGTGAGGGGAGGCACACACCAGGATGGGGATCATATACCAGGATGGGGATCATGTACCAGGATGGGGAGCATGTACCAGGATGGGGAGCATGTACCAGGATGGGGAGCATGTACCAGGATGGGGAGCATGTACCAGGATGGGGAGCATGTACCAGGATGGGGAGCATACACCAGGATGGGGAGCATACACCAGGATGGGGAGCATACACCAGGATGGGGAGCATACACCAGGATGGGGAGCATACACCAGGATGGGGAGCATACACCAGGATGGGGAGCATACACCAGGATGGGGAGCATACACCAGGATGGGGAGCATACACCAGGATGGGGAGCATACAACAGGATGGGGAGCATACAACAGGATGGGGAGCATACACCAGGATGGGGAGCATACACCAGGATGGGGAGCATACACCAGGATGGGGAGCATACACCAGGATGGGGAGCATACACCAGGATGGGGAGCATACACCAGGATGGGGAGCATACACCAGGATGGGGAGCATATAACAGGATGGGGAGCATATAACAGGATGGGGAGCATATACCAGGATGGGGAGCATATACCTTTATATCTGCAATCGTGTACCCCTGCGTCTGTCTAAGGCTGCCCTCTGCTCATTATTCAGGTTAAGTTGCCGTGTTGGCACTTTGTGATAAATAAGTGGGTTTTGGATTCCAGTATGGGCACTCTGTTTCTTAAAGGTTTGTCACCACTGCCTAGCAACTTTTAGAAAATAGTGATAGATGTGAAAAGGTGAAATTTTTTCGTACATATGCCATGAAACAAAATTAGCAACATTTTTCTTCCTTTATGGTAAAAGTGACATATCTCCTTCCGTCGGTTTTATCTACTTACCTTTTTAAGTGCTGAAGCAAGAAGAGAAAGGTCATGAGATTGGGGTCGGGCAGGGAGCGCAGAAGGTGCATCATGCAGTTCTCCTTGGCAGCTGGATCAGACAGAGCTGTAACCATGGAAACACAGGAGGATTAGAACTCCGGAGCAGCGCAATCACCCACAGGACAAAGCCTACAATGGAGCCCTGCAAACAGCTGGAGCAGAGGCCATCGGGGCGGGCGGCCCCGCAATGGCTGATCACTAACACACATGTGGTGTACATGGGGCGTGCTCCTCTGTATATATATCCATGAAGATGCAGCATACAGAAGATGAATGACTAGTATTAATTGAATATTCATGCCGATCTGTCACTTTTTCAACACTGTCCATTATACTGTGGCAGAGCTGCCACTGGCGCGTCATTGCCCTGCTTTCTCCTGACAAGGAGGCACCAATACGACAATGTAATTTTTATTTTCATCTTTTACATTTTAAAAATTGCATAAAGGAAAATGGGCCGACCGAATGTGGCTAAAAAGTGAAATTAAGAAAAATTGACTGGAAGCTTCAGTGTTTTGTGTCTCTTCAATTTGGTAGACAGATTAATAGTTCTAAAGATGAAGAGAACAAGTGGAAGCCGTAAGATATCTGAGCTTTCTGCTGATTTTTGGCCACTTCTATATATAAAGGGCCAATTTCACAGTGTAATATGGGCATATTTCTGCTTCTATGTTATGGCCACAAATCCTGAAGCGACCAAGGATCTGATCCCCATTACGAACATCATCAGGCCTTGCTGCCGAACAGCTGAATGGTTTCTATGGATCCTGGTGTCGTACCTAAAAAATCTGACCTCAAATACTTGAAAAAAAAATGCTAAAAAAATACTTTGACTATTACTTGCCATAATGAGAAGCATTGTTAGAGGATTACAGAATAGAAATGAAAGTTGACTCCTACCAATTCCTTCCATGAAAGCCAGATACAGCTTGTCAGTAAGGAGGGGTTCTGGGAGCTCCCGGAAGTAAAGCTTTAATGTGCCAGCGATGGCGTTGATGTCCATGTCACTAAGCATCATCAGAATGTCTTTATTGTCTAAGAAAGAAAAAAAGAAGCTCCGTAAGGTACAAATATTTCCAAAACTTATTACGTTATGTCACATATCAACGTAACTTACTGGCATCAAATACAGCCTTCAAGGCCTGGATATCAGTAGCCACTCCAGATATTCTGTAGATGCCGACCTCCTCAATGCCACGTTTCTCCACCTCCTCTATACATTGACGAACTATATATGGCACCTTAGATCTTTCCCGCCTGCAGAAGAGACAGAAGTGTGCTCATTAGAGGAGCAGTAATAAGCTTGGCTTCACCGGAGAAGATGCGCTTAGACGCTGACATTGCCTCTACTAATTGGTGAAAGTCAAAGGAAACTGACAGACTTCCCAAGAGCTCATTAAAACCAAAGAGTAAGAGGGGAGGATGTTACTGGTGGTCTACTTACTTGGTTACCACACTGATTTTAACTCCAAAAACCCCCGTCTGCTTTTTAGAGGGCGTCCTTTTCAAGCTCATATCCCGGCTACTAAACTTCATGGAAAACTCAACTTTGATCTGTTAATAAAGAAAAAAAAAATGATCAAAAGGTGCTAATATGTCTACAAGTACAATATTTGTATCAGCTATGGAATTAACTGATATAGTGAGAAACAACATGTTTAAATAGTGATCTGTTCACACTAGCATCATCTGTAAATGATGGAAGCCGTTATGCTGGGATACATCAGATTAAAGGAGTATTCTCGAGTTATAAGCTATCCCCCCCTATCCATGGGATAGGAAATAACTTCCCCATCATTGGAGGTCTGACCAATAGGACAGCCATCATTCACGAAAACAGGAGCGCTGAACAGAGCGGTGGTCAATCATTCACGTTGCCGCTCCATTCATTCTTATAGGTCTGTTGCAGACAGCTAGGCGCAGTCCTCGGCTATCCCTGGTGGTCCCATTAAGAATGAATGGAACGACCGTGTGCAAGATCGACCACCACTCCATTCATAGGGATCTTCAGAGCTTTGTTTTCGGGATACGTGGGGATCAGTCGGCTCTCCCGAGATCGGGAAGCTCACTCGTATCCCATGGGAAGGAATAACTTCCAAATCCGAAAATACTCCTTTGCCAAAAAACAAACCTCCTTATCGTTAGACATGGCGAATGAAGAGAACCTAACATTACAGGATCTGAGATTCTCTCACTACTCAGTAGAAGTGACCAAGCTCAATTAATGCGGCTTATTAATGGAAAATGTGGACACAATATCAATTGCAAGTCTGGAGGCAATCTGTGATATTACCATGTCCTGGTGATGTAATATCCACTTACAGAAAGACCTGAACATTTTCACCAACTGATAAAAACAGGATCTAAGTGCGGCCAAATCACATTTTTTGACACGATTTCCAAGGCAAATAATACTTATCAGGTCTGGGGAATTTTTAAGATAAATACTTGATATTCTAATTTAGTAAATTATTAACAGTGACAAGTACTTAGATGTTCAAAACGAAAAAATAAAAAGTATATGTAGGCTGCATCGTACAATGTATTCCGGGGAGATCTGTGTTACATAGAGAAGATATCAATTGCAACCTGGAAGGAAACCATACAAACCCCTTGCAGGTGTTGCCCTTCACTAGATTTGTGCCCAGGACAAACAGTGCCAAGCATGGAGCCATCATGCTTTAGCTATGTTAAGAAACCATACAAGTTGAGAGCGGTTCCTTCAGGAGCACAGTGCTGCCATGACTCCTACTTGATGGAGGGTGGGTGTGGAGGAGGGCAAAAACGCTCCTAGAGACTAACAGATTAGGGCTGGGACAAGTGCTGGGGAGCTGAAGCTAGCCAGGTTAAGCCATGCGGCCACCTCGAGCCGCGCGGCCACCTCGAGCCACGCGGCCACCTCGAGCCACGCGGCCACCTCGAGCCACGCGGCCACCTCGAGCCACGCGGCCACCTCGAGCCATGCAGTTAACTCCAGAGCAGAGTTTGCAGTCTGCAGTATATAGCAAACAGCTAGCAAGTTCTAGAAGGATGGCTGATGACCTTGACAAGGAACAATACCGTACAGAATTAAAAATATTTTCATTCTTAGTTTTTACTAATAAATCGCAAAATTGCTTATTTTTAGAAATATTAAATTTGTAAAACTGCATAGACAAAACAGCCCATTTAATGGTACAAAACCCCCCAACAACTGTATATGTTACCTACCCCATTCATCTCTATCACGTCCATGTGCCAGTTCTTGCTTTGCACTGCTTGAGGATCCAGCTATTAAGAAAAAGCAACCAGGTTAAGACATGATGTCTGGTTTCTTGTTATCATAACAGATATATGCAATAAATTCAGATCAAGAGTAGCTGCACACGATTTCCTATAATTTACAGTTAGGTCCAGAAATATTTGGATAGTGACTGAATCTCCATGATTTCAGCTCTGCAGGCCACTATTTTTTTATTTAAAATGAAACAACTGAGATACAATTGAAGTGTGAACTTCTAGGCTTAATTAAAGGGGTTGAATAAAAATATCCTGTGGAACGTTCAGGAATTGCCACTATTTTTCTACACAGCCTCATCATGTAATTGGCTCTAAAGTAATTGGACAAATTAACTTTACCATAAAATATTCATGTTTAATACTTTGTGCAGAATCCTTTGCAGGCAATTACTTTAAGTTTTGTCTTAATGTGAAATGAATTCTCGATGGGGGGCGAGATCGGATGATTGACTACTTTTTTGCCTTAAACTTCTGAGTTGCTTTTGCAGTATGTTTTGGGTCATCTGTACTATGGAGCGCCGTCCAATCATCAATGTTTTCGATTGAATACGAGAAGACAGTATCGCCCTGTACACTTCAGAATTCAACTGGCTGCTTCTGTCTTCAGTCATATCATTAATAAACACTAGTCACCCCGCAGTACTGGAAGCTCTGCATGTGGAGTGCTTTGGATCATGAGCCGTTCCAAACCTTCTCCATACTTTCTTCTTCCCATCATTCTGGTATAGATTGATCTTTGGTTCATCTGTTCAAAGAATGCTTTGCCAGGACTGAGCTGGCTTCTTTATATATTTTTTGACAAAATCTAACCTGGCCTTTCTATTTTTAAGACTTAGATACTGAAACACATACTTCCTGGAGAGTGATCTTCACTTGGGTGGATGTTGTGAACGGATATTTCCTCACCAAGGAAAGAATTCTGCGATCATCCACCACTGCTGTCTTCTGTGGACATCCAGGCCATCTTGAACTCCCAAGCTCACTAGTGCTTTTTTCTTCTTTTTTTTTACAGAGCTGTTGAATTGACCACTCCTAACATTTGTGCTACCTGATTAATTTCTTTTTTTTTCAGCCTAATGATAGTCTGTTTATCTTCCGTAGAGAACTCCTTTCGCATCTCGGCTTCAGGAAAATGGCCGCCGCGATCTCCATCTGCGCACGCGCGGCATCCTACGGCCATTTTCCTGAAGCCCCGGGCAGCAGAGGACTCCATATGCGCACGCGCGGCCTCAGGAAGATGGCCGCCCCCACAGATCACCAGGGAAATAGCGCCGATCGCGCGTTTTTTCTTCTCCTGCCCAGTGGATTCAGAAGATGGGCATGCGCAAACCACTACGCCACCAACGGAAATATATGCAAGATCTGGGGGAAGAAACAGCGATGTCGCCACGCCCATATGACCTGACCAGCCTGATTGACAGGCGACTTTGGTAAGGTATTTCGGCAGCATAGGTGGGGAATCAGGGTACACAAAATACACTATAGTAACGCACAGCTCAGGCCCTATTTAACAGTATTTTTTATCTCGTACTGAAAAAACGGGGTGACGGGTTCCCTTTAATATGGGGTTGCCCAATGGTGGACAACCCTTTAAATGACATAAGGGACACTGTGAAGACTAATGATGGATATACACCTTAAGGCCCCTTCACATTAAGGTACATTCACACATAACGATATTGTTAACGATATCGTTGCTTTTTGTGACGTAGCAACGATATCGTTAATGAAATCGTTATGTGTGACAGCGACCAACGATCAGGCCCCTGCTGGGAGATCGTTGGTCGCTGAATAAAGTCCAGAACTTTATTTCGTCGCTGGACTCCTGCTGACATCGCTGGATCGGCGTGTGTGACACCGATCCAGCGATGTCTTCACTGGTAACCAGGGTAAACATCGGGTAACTAAGCGCAGGGCCGCGCTTAGTAACCCGATGTTTACCCTGGTTACCATCCTAAAAGTAAAAAAAAACAAACACTACATACTTACCTACCGCTGTCTGTCCTCGGCGCTCTGCTTCTCTGCTCTGGCTGTGAGCGTCGGTCAGCCGGAAAGCAGAACGGTGACGTCACCGCTCTGCTTTCCGGCCGCTGTGCTCACAGCCAGTACAGGAGGAGTGCAGAGCACAGCGCTGGAGGACAGACGGCTGTAGGTAAGTATGTAGTGTTTGTTTTTTTACTTTAACGATGGTAACCAGGGTAAACATCGGGTTACTAAGCGCGGCCCTGCGCTTAGTTACCCGATGTTTACCCGGTTACCGGCATCGTTGGTCGCTGGAGAGCGGTCTGTGTGACAGCTCTCCAGCGACCAAACAGCGACGCTGCAGCGATCCGGATCGTTGTCGGTATCGCTGCAGCGTCGCTTAATGTGAAGGGGCCTTTAAGCGACGCTGCAGCGATACCGACAACGATCCGGATCGCTGCAGCGTCGCTGTTTGGTCGCTGGAGAGCTGTCACACAGACAGCTCTCCAGCGACCAACGATGCCGGTAACCAGGGTAAACATCGGGTAACTAAGCGCAGGGCCGCGCTTAGTAACCCGATGTTTACCCTGGTTACCTTCCTAAAAGTAAAAAAAACAAACAGTACATACTTACCTACCGCTGTCTGTCCTCCAGTGCTGTGCTCTGCACTCCTCCTGTACTGTCTGTGTGAGCACAGCGGCCGGAAAGCAGAGCGGTGACGTCACCGCTCTGCTTTCCGGCTGACCGACGCTCACAGCCAGAGCAGAGAAGCACAGCGCCGAGGACAGACAGCGGTAGGTAAGTATGTAGTGTTTGTTTTTTTTACTTTAACGATGGTAACCAGGGTAAACATCGGGTTACTAAGCGCGGCTCTGCGCTTAGTTACCCGATGTTTACCCTGGTTACCAGTGAAGACATCGCTGGATCGGTGTCACACACGCCGATCCAGCGATGTCCACGGGAGATCCAGCGACGAAATAAAGTTCTGGACTTTCCCCAGCGACCAACGATCTCCCAGCAGGGGCCTGATCATTGGTCGCTGTCACACAACGATTTTATTAACGATATCGTTGCTACGTCACAAAAAGCAACGATATCGTTAACAATATCGTTATGTGTGAAGGTACCTTTAAATGTTGACTGTACAACTGCCTGCTATTGTCTCTACCCCTTCCCATACATATGCACACTGAGCTCGGCCAAGTATGCATGTGTTCTCAAGAGATGGATAGACATAAGCTGCCGCCAGAAACCTTATCTCCATTGAGAACAAAGCATAGGGCATGTTGAAATCCAAAGGTCCGATCTTTCTTTCTCTCTTTCAAGATCTGCAGTCAGGGGTCTGTCTAGTGACCCTATAATCGTTGAGTTGTCCCCAGTCCAGGCAAAGTTTTTTTTTTTAAAGGCTCAGCATAAGATCAGTGATTTCTCTTGTATGAAAAACATGAGACAATTTTTTACCATCAGAATTTGATCAACATTAATTTATTGCATATGAGAAGGTTTTTTTAAGCTTCTAACATGAAGATCGGACAGCAATAGGATGAAGTGCTGTCCGATATTTTTCACAGACCCGTAAACTTGCATTGGTTAGTTTGATCCATGTCTCAGATCAAAATTGGAACATGTTTGTGTTCTGTCATGGTCCACTCGGTCAGCAAAAATAAAAAATCCACAGACAAGTGAACAAACCCATAGACTATTATGGGTGAAAAATACAGATAGGACACTTAGAGGAAAAACAGACCTCTGGAGACAAGGTGTATGGCAGCATATATTCTCAAGCCAGATTTTAACCTCAGGAGCCGAGTGGTGCACGGCAAGAGAGCTACATACAGACACACCGCGCCGACATCCAACAATCAGGAGAATACGGCACACCACTGCTCTCCTGCTCGTTACAGATATCGTGACATTTGTCTCCTGTACAATGATATCACGGCAGACAACACAAAGGTGGAAAATAAAGATAGAACAAAGCACCAAGTACGGCCCTCTATTTTTACACCTGTCAAAAAACTGCAAATGCTTCCTTCAAGACTCAAGACAAGAAAAAAATCTATTTCTATCCAATTAGCCATGGGATAAACAGGCGAGGATCTGAAAGTTCAAGTTTCCATTTCAATAGGGTCTAGAAAACATTTTCTCATCTATTTATAATCCCTGGGAAAGGCAGGCAGACATTTCCTGCTTCAGTTTATTTTGCCCAAGATTACAAAAAAAATACAAAAAAACCCAAGATGGGCACAATCCTTTTAATTATGTGAATATATATATTCTGCTGCAGGAGTGGACATTTCATTAGTGCAATCTATGAGGCTTCTCAGGGGCCAAAGTGGCCACTACCACCTCCACAACAGCTTCTGTCACAGACAGAGTTCTTGGACTGCCAAGGGCCCATACAGAATTTTTGCACAGGGGCCCATTTCTGTGTCCATCACTGTTCCGCCATATATCCAACAGCCAAGGGCCATGTACGTGACGGCTGGTTCTAGGTCTAGAAGCATGAGGAACACAAGAGAGTCTCATACTAGCACACCATATATTAATCCACCGCAAGCAGACGAGGATGACGAAGATGTATCACTCCATACTGCACCCGAGGAGACGTTTTAGTGTTTTTATTTAGACCTACAACACTATAACCCCTGGAAAATCGAATAGTTTTTTAGACACTTTATACTTTGTCAAAATTAGTCAATGAAAACATTTTTCTTACAGAGAGCAGAATATCTAGGAAAATACAGCGACTACCTGTGTAAGCCAGGCATCAACGTGAGATCAGTGAGCGTCCATCACCCTGGATAAGACCCAACCAGCAAAATGGACAGGCGCCAACTCTTCCCTTCACTGTGGCCACACAAGCTGGTCCATTCTTGTGGCTGTGTTTGGTTCTAGAGCTTTGCCCCATTCAAGGTCTCAGGAGTCAGACCAGACACATCTTAAAAAGTTGCAGTAGTAGACATTGTTGTTCTCAACTGGACAGTGCTACAAGAATTCAGTGGTGGTGAGACAAATTTCAAGATGGCACATGCTGCATACCACAAGCCACGCTTCTTTACACCACGTCTCACCCTTTGCACCAGCTTACAAACAAACCACTCTGAGCTCTACCTGAACCAAAGACACTTTGGTGGTTTTCTTGGGCCGTAAATGGTGCAATTTTTCACCATTTCACGTCCCCATGTGAACCCACAACTTTTTAATGTTAAACTACCCGCTATTTTATTTTCTACCACCGCACAAAATTCAGAGGGCCCATCCCACTGATGTAATTACAAGGAGTAACAGACCTGAATAAAATTATCCTCTCGCATTTCATCTGTACTCTCCAGTGAAAGCAAATAGCCAAGAGTCCTCCATCCGGAGCAACTTCAAAGGGATGCTTGTGAGATACTGGAAAGAGAATATTATGCATGCGGCACTAACAAGCCCGAGTAAGTGCAATTCAGCTGAACAGCGCTCATGAGTCAGCAGGTCGCGAATCTAATGCATGGCTAGCAGACTCTCCAGCGCCTCCCGCCAACACCAGGCGGCACAATGGGGGGGATTCAAGTTCAGGAGACTGGAGGCAAAGATTACTTTTAAGTAAATGACCAGCTGATGACATCCATTTATTTATGGAATAGTGGCTGTAACAGTGCGTGGACATCCTGGCTTCATGGTTACTGTTCTGTAGTGTAGCCTGTCACCTGGTGCCAGTGTCCTCCATATTGGTCACGACTCGCCTTCAAGGGCTGTGAACAAATGTGTTTGTCTCAGGGTTTCTATCCAGCATTAGTCAACCATAGTTCATTCTATATATAATAAATGGAAATTGGATATAGTCCTAACAAACTTTAATTGCACGCCATTGTACACAACCACTATAAGAAAGTTGCACCCTGGATTGCTAAGAATGATAACTCTGGAACATTGGAACTGCACTACTGCCAAGGAAATTGGAAAATGCTACACTATGTATATATGGATTATTGGAAAAAAGAAACTGCAATAATTGGATAAATGAAACTGCAATATTGCTATGAAAAACTACAGTAAAAAAAGCGCATAGATTGGCCAATGTATATGTAAGGCCAACAGCCAATGTCAAGGTGTTCTTCATTATTCGGTCCCTCTCCTGATATGACACCTCACGATGAAGGACACCTTGACCTCGGCTCTATTTTTTTTTTAGTTGGTACCTGTACACACTAGTTTGGATGTGCTGGTCGTTTTCAAGATCATACATATATAGACTAGATAAATCCACAACTCTCCTAGGTATTCTGATGCAAATTACTTATTGTTATTATTCTGCCACTGACATAACTGAATGATTTCATAAATCAAATATTGAAATAATTTTTACAAGGAGTTTTGGCCCATCCTGAGCCTTGCTTTGCTGCATTATGGCTGATTGAGACCTACGAGGAGGCAAAGTGTTCTGTAAATCATCTGTATTGCCCACTTAAAAGAAATAATATCTTTGATTGATCTCTGTGGCACAATAAAAAAAAATCATTAATTTGCATCAGAATACTCCGGAGTGCCGTCGAGGTTTCCTAATATTTTGGGAATGTGGAGATCCTTACAACAGATTAGAGTACAGAACTTACTATTGCCTTAAGATCACAGACGGCCTGCATCCTGCCATTTATCTAATGAGCAGTAATTGGAATAAAACCCTTTTACACAATTTGATGAGTATAAAAAAAAAATTATTCGATCACTGAAAGATTTACAATCAGTGTGCAACAACTATACGATGTGTGAGTTTTGGCTCATATTTCGCTGATCGCATATTTTATTATACCTCCTCATGTAAATAGGCATCTGTTAGTCCACACAATGCAAATGTAGGGTTTCCTATACTGCATATCTTTTTATATGGAAAGTCTGCTGCGTTGACCAGCTCAGGAGGATATGAACTCCGGCATCTATGGAAAGCTTGAAAAATGCCTTCGCGCTTTCAGTGCAGACTCCAATATTTACGCCGTAAAAAATAAACTCCTCTTGAAATCTGCACCAAAATGCTTTGTAAAACGTAAAAAAATGCAATAATCATTGCAGATTACTATTGCAAACTTTGGTGCAGACACCAGCAGGAAGAAAAAAAAAACTGTATTTTTTTTACAAGACAGAATATGGCCTTCGTTATTAGGAGTGGAAGAGTAAAAACAAAAGGAATTTCTAAATTGTTTGTTTTTTGTCGATCTTCACATATAAAGAACCCTCACTAGAAACAATCACAGGGTGCAACAACATTAAAAATGTAAACGCTGCAAACGACAATGGAAATGGTGACGTGGCTCAGTCAGGACGGTGCACAGTCTCCTGACCTTGTTATTCCTTCTGCGCTATAAAGCTCCATCCATGGAAACTGTTCCACCCAGCAACCTGGATAGTAAGGAAGCCGATGCCCTCTGCATGTTTCTAATTATCCTGACAGTTGTGAGCACAATGAAGGAAATTCGGGGAAATGAGACGACGCTGGAAGTTTAAATGTAATTGTGAAGGAGCACACATCTCCTTTTAACAAATCAGCCTGGCCATGGTGGAGGCCATTTGTAAGGATTAACGGGATCCATTCACAGGATACATATGTGGAGGAAAAACCGGCATTACATAACGGACTGGCAGCCGAATGTCTGTACTGACAAAACACTGCTCTGGAATAGAAGGGAATTTAATCCTGGCAAGAAGAAAAAGCCCTGATTCACCTTTGTGGTAAGAGTTCTGCTCCAAGGGCTGACGATGAAACCTACGGGAGAGATTACGATTATTTTGTAAAGGAATGCACCCTAACCGAAGGCATCCAAGATGGCTCAATTGGTAGGATCGGCATTCTTCATTCATACATGCACCTCAACGGACACTGGACAAAGCAACCAGCTGCCGTCAAACAAAAGAAATAAAGACGGGACCTTCTGAAACTTGTCTCTAAACCGGACATGTCGGACATCTATATGTAATGGCTCCAATCTTAAAAAACACCACCACATTTTTTTACCTCATGGCTGAAATGGATGCCGTGCCAGGGAGTGTTATCAGGGGCAGGAGGGTGGTAATGTGGTTATGGTGCAATAATCACTTTTAAGCCCCAATTTGGGGTGCACTCCCCATCCCTTACATGAAAATCTACAATCTCTTCAAGGGGTTTTCCAGCTTGTTGATACTGATTTCCTATCCGAAGTATAGGTCATCAATATCAGATTGGTGGGCGTCCGACGCCCGACACTCCAACCAGGCAGCTGTTATCACCTAAGGCCTGAAGTAAAGTGTGTACGGAGCCAGAACAGCTCAGCTCCGGTACCGGGTACAGCTGCTCAGCTCCAACTCAACTGCATAAAATAGGCTATCAATCTTAACTTAATGGCCCATATACACATTAGGATGACGTTGACTGGAATATTGGAAGACTCAACCGACTGTCTAAAATGTATGGGGGCCCTGGACTCTCCTCCAGACAGATGATGTAGCGGGACATAAGGATCGAGGATGTGCAATATCGCACTGCAAATCCTTTTCTTCTAGCGAGAGAAGTCTGGCAGTGGCTCTGGCAGAGGACACAGGAGCGCTGGGGAGAGCAGGATTGGGAGAGGCAACTGATTAAGAGATATCCACTGTTCGTCTGACCACTATCTATTGTGTATGGGGATCATAAATTACTCTTGTAGATGCACCTAGGTGTATACATTTAGTCAGGCGGTCATATTTGCACTGAACCACTACTAGTATTACCAATGCTTTCCATTTCTACCTATTGGTTATCAGAATATACGGTACGTCTGCTCTGTTATTTGCGGACTTTGCATTTACTATTCCTCTGCTTACATGTGCACATTAGTGGTGGTGTCACAAGACCTTGATGGATAATTATTACAATCTGCTATTAAAGAACAATAGGTGAATGGCACACAGTGTGAGGAATCATTAACTCCAGATAAAGGGTTCACAAACATTCAAGAGTTCAGATGTCGGACGGAAACACCTCATATTACAGCAATTAACACCCCGGGCGGGTGATGTAGACCTAACAGGTCCCCCAGGTCATCCCACTTCTCACATATCCAGCGGATGGTGACACAGCAGCCACAGTCAGATCAGAGAAAAGCAGGATCTGTCCATCTCTGTGGGTGACTCAGAAACCAGTCATACTGGTCTACAGTGAATCACTCCAGTCTGGCCAGTCCTTGGCCTATGTCACCTGCTGCACTACCCACACTATCACTTTCCCTGGTCCTGACTCATTAGATGTGCGTAGACCTTCTCCGACGTCCCCGCAGTTCAGCAGGTATTATCTAGACAAGTCATGAACGTCTCGAAATCAGGAACACGGAAAACATGTCAACTCTGAGCTGATGGGGTTCAATGGAGCTGAAAAATATCGACAACAGATAGAGGTTTACTGGTAGTTTAGTAATTAGAAATTAAAGAATCCAGTAAAACATGGGTCAGCAACCTCCAGAAGGCAGATAACTACAACTCCTAGCATTCAGGAAAAGCCACAGCAACCAGACGGCTGCATGGCATTAAGGGCATGTTGGAAGTTGTAGTTCCACAACACCTGAAGTCCTACACCACAAAATGGGGGCGATAAATAATGAGCGAGGCCAAGTTTACAACAGATGAATGGCGGCGTTAAACAACCGTCTGTCGATCAATGGGCATTTAATAGATGCATCAGTGCACATAGGCAGCCGTTGATCTCTGCAGCACATGTCCTGATTATTATACACAACGATGCGCTGCCGAGAACCAAGATAATTACACCTAGAGGTGTCTCTGGGGTTCGCGCAAAACATGGATTGCAGTCAAACAGAAGCCATTATAAGACATTTCCATCCCCATTGGATCATTTTAAGTCTTTGTCATCCCAAAACAGTTCCAAAAATGGAACATGTGAACAGAGGCCACTTCCACACAATAAATGAGGAAATGAGAATGAATAAATTCCTGGTGACTATTACTCTATTTTCTTCTATTTGGGTACCACTTGTACTTGCACACTAGCGGTGGTCGGATGTACACCGTGCATGGACCCGGACAGCTGTGTGTGTGTAGTGACCACTGCTGGGTACTGCAGGTCAGCTCCAATTCACATCTACACAGCCTGTGTGTTTCCCTTTCCATACACTGTGTTCAGCTGATTGGTATTGAACCGCCACCAATCTGGTATTGATGACTTATCGAACGCATAAGCCACCAATAATTAATATGACCCCATAAGCCAGTCTAATGGTGGTCATCTCCAGCTTGTGTACGTTGTATCCACTGCAGGAAATCTTTTTCTGGAGTCCAGGCAGTTCAACTTTGGGATCTGTAATTAGCGAAATTAATTCCCTAACGGACAATGGAAGACATTTCCTCTTGAAATAAGAACATTCCTGAGCTGGCTTACATGAAGTCACAAGCCAAGGCTGCACCACTATCCGGGCTGCACCTCCGGCAGCTGCTATCCCCAGCCATTACATGCTTAGAGCCGAGCAATGCAGTGCACGCCTGGCGTCTATGGCACGGTGCTAGCACGCTCTCCTGGAATGGGGTGGCACACATGCTAGGTCATACCCCACATTCTCCTGACAGCTGCCCCATGCACCAGCTGCTGGCCGCCCTCATCGTCAGACACAAAGGCAGCTTCTCCTGCCCGTCATTCCGGATGGCTTCTGGGCAGTGGTGCCGCTCTGCTCACTTACATCTGTCTGCAATGTGATACTGCTGTATACAACACAGATTCTGCTCTGTTCAGCTACAGAATATACGCCTGACACCAGAGTCGCCATACAAAGTGACTCTTACATCTACAGTGGAGTAAATAATTATTTCATCCCTTGCTGATTTTGTACGTTTGCCTACTGACAAAGACATGAACAGTCTATAATTTTAATGGTAGGTTAATTTTAACATTGAGAGATAGAATATCAAAAATAAAATCCATAAAATCACATTGTATAAATTATATGGATGTATTTGCATTTTGCAATGAGAAATAAGTATTTGATCCCTCGGACAAACAAGACTTAATACTTGGTGCAAAACTCTTGCTGGCAAGCACAGCAGTCAGACGTTTTTTGTAGTTGTTGATGAGGTTTGTGCATGTCAGGAGGAATTGTGGTCCACTCCTCTTTGCAGATCATCTCTAAATCATTAAGATTTTGAGGCTGTCGCTTGGCAACTCGGAGCTTCAATTCCTTCCATAAGTTTTCTATGGGATTAAGGTCTGAAGACTGGCTAGGCTGCTCCATGACCTTAATGTGCTTCTTTTTGAGCCACTCCTTTGTTTCCTTGGTTGTATGTTTTGGGTCGTTGTCTTGCTGGAAGACCCAGCCATGACCCATTTTTAAAGTCCTGGAGGAGGAAAGGAGGTTGTCACTCAGGATTTTACCTTACATGACTCCATCCTTTCTCCCATTGATGCGGTGAAGTAATCCTGTGCCCTTAGCTGAGAAACACCCACAAAACAGAATGTTTCCACCTCTATGCTTGACAGTGGGGATGGTGTTCTTTGGGTCATACGCAGCATTTCTCTTCCTCCAAACACGTCGAGTTGAGTTAATGCCAAAGATCTCAATTTTTGTCTCATCCGAGTACAGCACCTTCTCCCAATCACTCACAGAATCATCGAAATCTTCATTGGCAAACTTCAGACGGGCCTGCACATGTGTCTTCTTGAGCAGGGGGACCTTGCGGGCACTGCAGGATTTTAAACCTTTACGGCATAATGTGTTACCAATGGTTTTCTTGGTGACTGTGGTCCCAGCCACCTTGAGATCATTAACAAGTTCCCCCCGTGTAGTTTTAGGATGATCTCTCACCTTCATAATCAAGGGTACTCCACGAGGTGAGATTTTGTATGGTGCCCCAGATCGATGTCGATTGACAGTCATTTTGTATTTCTTCCATTTTCTTACTATTACACCAACCAGGGGCAGACACTGACGAGATGTATAATGTAATGACTGCTGATGTGGCATGGGAGAGCTTCTTTTCTAATGGAGGAGCTGATGGACTGGTCGTCTGGTCACCAGCTCCTCCATCAGCAGTCATTTTATATCTAAAAAGATAATAATCTTTATTTTTATATAGCGCTAACATATTTCGCAGCGCACCAATTCCCTATCAGTATGTCTTTGGAATGTGGGAGGAAACCGGAGAACCTGGAGGAAACCCACGCAAACACGGAGCATCCTTGCAGATGTTGTCCTTGGTGCGATTTGAACCCAGGACTCCAGCGCTGGAAAAACTGCAGTGCTATCCACTGCGCCACCGTGCTGCCCTAAATACAACCGTTTAGCAGAGGATGATATGTAATAGAACAGGGCGCTGTGATTAGCAAAATTAACAAGAATACACTATGTAAGAGACAGCACTGTACATAACAGCAGAGTAAGCTATATAATAAGGGATGGCACCATATATAACTAGAGAGGATGGTCCGTAATAAGGGACGATGTTATACATAATAAAAGAGGAAACTATGTAACTAAGGATGATGGTATACAGAATTAGTGAGTACACTATATACTAAGGGACTGTGATATACATAAGTACGTACACTCTATACTAAGAAACGGTGTTAGACATAATAGATGATATTAATGTGTTCCTTCACCTCCCCCTGTTCCTATGTCCATTATAAGTCCACCTTCCTCCCATCCCAATCCCCCACACCCCTCATTGTCCTCCCCCCCGCATCTCATTATTGTCCTCTCCCCCACCTCCATCATTGCCTTCTCCATCACGACTATCATTGCTTTCTCCCCCACCACCCCATATCATTGCCCATTCCACCACATCCATCATTTCCTCCTCACCCACCATCCCCATCATTGCCCTTTCCACCACATCCATCATTTCCTCCTCCCCCACCATCCCCATCATTGCCCTCTCCATCACCCCATTATTGCCTTCTCCCCATCATTGCCCTTTCCTCCCCCTACACTCACACAGACACACACAGCACCATTCACCTCTCTGCACATTCCCCCGCAGCGCTACGCATGCACGCACGCACCTGTCACCTCTCTCTGGCACAGCCGGCCGCTGAATGATGACGTCATCCAGCGGCGCTGCTGTCTGTGTGAGAGGAAGAACTGGAAGGAAGCAGAACAGATCGCTGCAGCTCCGCTGCTATTTTCTCTTGTAGGCAGCGAAGCTGCAGGGATCTCTCCCTGCCTGCCACCAGGTTGCCCTCATTATGAGCCAACCTGCATGGGCCCCCTCCACCTCTGGGCCTCGGTGTAGCCGAACAGGCTGCGCATGCGGTATGCCCGCCCATGACATCAACAGTTGTCTCCTTTTCACCCAGCGTCTACTTATGGTTTTGTGGAGGTCTATGATCTTGTCCCTGACATCCTTATAAAGCTCTTTGGTCTTGCCCATGTTGTAGAGGTTAGAGTCTGACTGATTAATTTTGTGGACAGGAGTATTTTTAATAAAGGTGATTATGTTAGACAGCTGTCTTTAATGCTGGTAATGAGTTGATTAGGAGCCTCTAACTGGTCTGTAGGAGCCAGAACTCTTAATGGGAATACTTATTTCTCACTGCAAAATGCAAATAAATTTATATCATTTATAGAATGTGATTTCCTGGATTTTATTTTTTATATTCTATCTCTCAATGATAAAATCAACCTACTCTTAAAATTAGAGACTGTTCATGTCTTTGTCAGTGGGCAAACTTACAAAATCAGCAAGGGATCAAATACTTACCGTATTTCCTTCACTGTACATTTATTGACACAGAAAGAGTAATTACTTCATTATTCCAGCCCAAAATTGCAAAAAAAAAAAAAACCACAACCAAAACAACTCATATAACCGTGCCAGCTGTACGGTGTCCATCACATCCAATGGTCGCACACATGAGAGCAGTCACAGGGTGAACACAATTGTGCGGCCCCAGCCTAGCACCACATAACCCCTGTATTAGTGCATCTGATACTAAAACGCCGTACACTGAATGCAGTCCTGACGCTTTGATGTAGATGTCCTGCTCACAAGACGCAGATGGTAACAATCTGCACAACAGAAAACAGACTTCACCAAGGGTCCAAAAGGAATATAATTTTACCAACCAGGGGCGGGAAAAGACCCCAATATGATACACATGGCTCCGGCAATCTACATTACAATCTATGAATAGAGACGAGCTCGTTTGCCATCATACACACTGATATCACACAGACCCGGAATACATGATGTAGCAGCGCTGAAACAACCAACTTCGCTCTGCTACATGAGACATGAAAAGATCATATCCAGCTCTGCTACATCACATAGGAGGTGTTCTGGACATGTTAGAAATTGCATGCTAACAATCAGTTTATAAATCCAGTTTCTATCTAGCAGTCCCAGAATATGGATAAATCGCTCAGCCTCCAATATAATGACTATAGAATGAGCAGGCTTGGAGAAGCCGCCAGCGCTGAGCGTGCCATCTGTCCGCACAACAACACATTATTTAATCTCCCCGGCAGCAGGAACATCTGTATTTAACACAGGACTAATGTTTGGGTCTTCGTTTCCTGCAGGGGGGGAAAATCCAAACCACAACTGTAAAATCACAGAGAACTCCGCTAGTGGGGAATCATTGCCACAATGTAGGTCGCCAGCTATCTGCCCTTCCGGACCTACCCCAATGGCGATCTGCCCTACCGGACCTACCCCAATGGCGATCTGCCCTACCGGACCTACCCCAATGGCAATCTGCCCTACCGGACCTACCCCAATGGCGATCTGCCCTACCGGACCTACCCCAATGGCGATCTGCCCTACCGGACCTACCCCAATGGCGATCTGCCATACTGGATCTACCCCAATGGCAATCTGCCCTACCGGACCTACCCCAATGGCGATCTGCCCTACCGGACCTACCCCAATGGCAATTTGCCCTACCGGACCTACCCCAATGGCGATCTGCCCTATCGGACCTACCCCAATGGCGATCTGCCCTAACGGACCTACTCCAATGGCGATCTGCCCTACCGGACCTACCCCAATGGCGATCTGCCCTACCGGACCATCCCAATGGCGATCTGCCCTACTGGATCTACCCCAATGGCGATCTGCCCTACAGGATCTATCCCAATGGCGATCTGCCCTACCGGATGTACGCCAATGGCGGTCTACCCTACCGGATGTACCCCAGTGGCGGTCCTTCTCATTTCCCATGCAAACCTTCCAATGAATTTATCATGGGACGCCAATGGGTAACAACAAAAACGGGGGTGAAGCGTGCAGCGATAAGAGTCCATTACCTTTGGTCTAAGCAGCTTATTCCGAACCCGTCCCCAGAGTCGGGCCCCGGTGTTGGCCGGACGTTTGGCCCCCACGTCCTGCATCCTCTCCAGGCAGCAGTGCTCCAGGTGCTCACACACAGAGTTCAGGTTGCAGTCAGTCTGCATGATCACCTCCGTCATGGCTCGGTGCAGGGATCTCCTGGGCAGACTGTGTCACCTCTGCTCAGACACCCAGACACCTGTATAAGGGACCAGCCTCCTGCCGCCCACCCACCTGATCACTGCTCTCCCAGGCACTGTCACTCCTCATTCCAGCCCACAAAGCTTTTCTTCCACAAATCAATGAGAAGAGATTCTGGTCAGCAAAGTACAGAAATCCCAGCTCAGCTTCCTCCAGAATCCAGCCTGCAGCTTCATACAACTGAGCACAGGCTCACAGGCAAGGAGGGGGATTCAAAAGGCGGACCCCTGTCTCCCCTACACTCCTCCCCTTACACACACACTCACATCATGTCTTAACCATTTAGACACCACTCCAGGGAATGGAGCCTAATCCTTAACCTGGAAGCAACACAGAGGTCATTTGATAAGGAAACAATCTCACATCGACACTCATTGATTACAGCTCTGCAGCCCTCTATGCGCAGTGAATATAAGGCTATGGTCACACTGTGTATTGGGATATGGATTGTTCTGGCTAACAAATCTACACAAAAGAAAAAAAAAGGAAAAAGTTCTTTGTGCCTTTTTTTTCAGTGTGTTTTTTTTTTCTACACTGGTTTTGTTCTGCTTCATATTTGGAGCAGTTTTGTACCAGAAATGTCATAAAGAAAGATTTTTATTTCAAGTGGAAAAAAAACAGCAGCATGTGTTCTACTATTAAAATCATCACGAAGCTTATACATAAAAGTATTTATAGCAGCTTTAATGTGGACTTTCCTAAAGAACCTCCTTAAAGTTCCACATTAAAAAAGCTCAGTGTGAACATATCCTAAGAGTTGTCTGTTGCATGTTAATGTTCCTTATTTTCGATCCCAGTGTGATCTGACAAAACATTGCAACGCACTCGGACCAATGTTAGTCTATGGAGCTGTGCACGTCCAATTTTTTCCTTGGACCATCACGGAGCACACCTGAGAGTTAGATCCGATATTTGCATAGCACGTGGCCGTGAAAGTCAATGAGTCTGAGGAAGCAATCGACTGCACTCGGGTGACATCTGAGTGCAGTTCGATTTCCACAGACTGACAAAATGGAGAAGATGGAGACATTTTTTTCTCCAGCGAAGAGAATCAGATCACACTATGATCAAACTGATCAGAGTGTGATTTGCACATTTGGCCCGATTTCCTTGGATGAGAGAATATATGGTGGACTGCACTTGCCCTTAAGGTATGTTCACTTGGCACAATTTCCACACCAAAATCCACATACCGTAAATAACACTTTAAATCTGCTTGCATTAAGCTTACCCATTCATGTGAATTGAGAAAACCCACGAGTATTATAAAAAAAAAAGTCGTCAATTTTTAATGCATTTCCTTGCATATAAATTGCAGCAACACGCAAATTTTTGCAGAGGTTTTTGATGAGCTTTTTGAAGCAGAAACGCATCAAAATCACTACATCTCATATAATGAAAAGATACATCAAAAAAATAGACTGAAGCAATAAAACATCACAAACTGCATCCAGACAGATGTATTCTGACTGGGATGCTTCAAAAAATTCAGCAAAGTAATGTTAAAAAAAGCAATAAGCAATCTGTAAACAGGTTATTAGACTCCGATGTAAAGGAAAGTGTGTAGCGGCCCTTTAATGCTGACTACATTCAGACTTTGCTTGTAGTATTTCATTTGGAAATTGTAGAGAAATCCGGCCTTGAAGTCTAAATCACAAGTGCATGGGGCGGACACCGTACCTCCAGCTCTCCTGCCTCTGGCCCTTTTCCCTGCCTGCTGCCGGACTTTGATGAATCCTGCCTCCCCTGCCCAAGATTCTGTGCAGGCACTGCCCGGGGCCGTCTCATCAGAGGGGGCAGTGCACGCGCAGATCGGTGGTCCAGCTCTCGCAGTGTCATTAGGAGCTTACAGCGCATGTGTCGCCCCCTCTGATGAGACGACCAGGGCAATAACGGCGCCTGCGCAGAATCTAGGAAAGGGGAGGCAGGACCCCGAGAAAAGGGACCTATCCATCAGAGGCCGGCAGTGGGCAGAGAAAAGGGAGAGCGGCAGGAGAGTTGGAGGTGCAGTGTACGCCCCCCTGCATTTGCAATTAAAGCATCAAGGCCTACAATCATCTCTACAATTACCAAACTAAAAACTACAAGCAACGTATGGATTTAATAAGCATTAAAGGGCCTTTAGTCTAAGCTAGTCTAATATCCTGATGACAGTTTCCCTTTAACTCAATCTCTTAGGAACGCAGTGTGATAATAAGGCCAGAGATCTTTAATGACTTATTTTTGTTCTGGAATCAGAAGTCCAGTGCCTCATCTGATCTGTAAACACTGATTGAGTGGCCCAAAATGGGATCGAAATTATTCCCCAAGGGTAGCGACATGTACGGTAGATTCATTGTCGATCACCCCAATATACCAACTGAGGTGATGTATCCAAATCATGCAGCACATATTTTGCAGTGAATTTGAAGCAAAATTTGCATTAGATTTCTTGTGCTGTCTATGGAATGAGCTATAAAAAAAGCCAGACTCCTGCAACCCCTGTGAAAACAGATTTCGACACTGTTTTTCCCAAACAGACTTGGTAAATGTAGAAATTTCATGAATGACAACTTAGAATTACTATTAATATGTGTTATTTTAGGGGGATGAGTATAATATTCACACAAAGCCCACTATCATGTACCCATAGATGAACTGCAGTGAATGAATGGAAATGTGGAAAGGCTGGCACCGTAACGGGGTCACTGACCGCCCCACTCACAAGAATATCATTGCTGAAGCTATTGCTTATATTACACAATATATGTGAGTGTCTTCCTTTCTGTGAAAGTAGTGTGTTACAGCCTATGGGTGTATCGGTATAAGAACATATGCTCACATTTTTGCAGTGACTCTTGTAAAATCTCTATTTTGATGAAGTTTCTGGGAATTTAATAAAACTTTGCCAAAATGTTAGATGTTAAAAAAAATTACATCCTTATATAGAATTTCTCAGCGATCTCCTGCTGCTCAGCCTCGTCCCTGCTTATAAGCTACTTCTAACATGATGGTTTGTTGTCCATATGGACAAATCTGCATGTGACAATCTGCAGAATTGACAGTACTATGGGAGACACTTCTACCCAGTAGCTAGGATTTGTCCACTTACATAGGCAGATGCAGTGGATGACATGAACAGAAGTGTAGAAATGGTGTAGAGTAGTGATGAGAACAAGTGCTCGTTACTCAAGTTTGCCATGGGTGCTTGGGTACGCACAGAGCATCACTGGTGCTCGAGTGACATGTTCGCGTCTTTGTGTTCCATGGCGGTTAGACAGCCACAAAACATGCGGGAACATGATACTCGGTGCATACCCGAGCACCATGGCAAACTCGAGTAATAAGCACTTGCACTCATCACTAGCGACGAGTCCATAAGGTAAGGCTTTACCATTATGTCTGTAGGGCGTCATTCAGGTGCTCTCAGTGCACGGGGCCCATTGTCATCTTAAGAGTATCCTATTAGATCGCATACAGGGGATTGACCTAACGAATGTCACATCTCCCAATTACTGATGGATTTTTTTGTACTATGGCCTGGCCTCATTCCGACGTCAGGACGTCATGGATAAAACACGTACCCAATATAGTCTATGGGGCAGATCACATGTCCATGTCTTTTTACGTACCACGTGGTCCACAACAAAATATCGAGAAATGTCTGATTTTGAGATACTGATCAAACTCTTCAGTGACAGTCTATAGGTCTGTGAAAAAACAAAGCCCTAAAGGTACCGTCACACTAGACGATATCGCTAGCGATCCGTGACGTTGCAGCGCCTTCGCTAGCGATATCGTCCAGTGTGACAGGCAGCAGCGATCAGGCCCCTGCTGTGCTGTCGCTGGTCGGGGAAGAAAGTCCAGAACTTTATTTGGTCGCTGGAATCCCCGCAGACATCGCTGAATCGGCGTGTGTGACACCGATTCAGCGATGTCTTCACTGGTAACCAGGGTAAACATCGAGTAACTAAGCGCAGGGCCGCGCTTAGTAACCCGATGTTTACCCTGGTTACCATCCTAAAAGTAAAAAAACCAAACAGTACATACTTACCTACCGCTGTCTGTCCTCCAGCGCTGTGCTCTGCACTCCTCCTGCACTGGCTGTGAGCGTCGGTCAGCCGGAAAGCAGAGCGGTGACGTCACCGCTCTGCTTTCCGGCCGCTGTGCTCACACAGCCAGTACAGGAGGAGTGCAGAGCACAGCGCTGGAGAACAGACAGCTGTAGGTAAGTATGTACTGTTTGTTTTTTTTTACTTTTAGGATGGTAACCAGGGTAAACATCGGGTTACTAAGCGCGGCCCTGCGCTTAGTTACCCGATGTTTACCCTGGTTACCAGCATCGTTGGTCGCTAAGTGTGACGGTACCTTAAGAAGCCATCCACATAATACAGATACTGAATTGACTTGAAGTAGCCTGGTCCAGGAGCCGAATCAGTAATCCATGGCTGCTGGATGGAAGCCCTGTGAACAGCCTCGAACCTGCTGGCTTCCCAGACTGCTCTTCTGATTAGCTGGCCTGCCAGGAGGTCAGTGTTGAAGCGTGACGCACGTAAGACAATGCGCCAGGCAGGATAATCAAACAGGAACTGCAGATGCCATCAGGTAGGAGGCAATACTCCGTGTTCCTGTCCAGCAGCCAATATACGTAATATTGGCCTGGCCACTGGATATCTCTAGTTTTGAGCATTGTAACTGGCGGGAGAACCTTGAAAATACATCACTAATGTCTTTGTCATGAGTGCACTGTTCCCCATCCTCTCTGCTCTTTGAGGAACAGTGCGCTCCTGACCGTTTGACCATTTTGGACCAGCGGCATCAATGCTCTACTGGCCCGAACTGTGGGGTCGCCAATGCGTTTAGGCACTGAATCTGGCCGGGATTGGGAGCGAACAGTGCACTCTAATGATCCCAGCCAGCTTCAGTGCAGTGCTTACAAGCTCTCCTGGAAAGTAATGTTGATCGAACAGTGAAATACTTGAATCGAGCACGTTTGCATGTAGCGAGCATAATGGAAGTGAATGGCAAACGAGGACGGAAAAATTCTCTCTCTGCGCCCGGCTCAGATAACGCACTTACTGGGATCCGAGCACTACACAATACTTGGAACGCTCGTACTCCGCATGTTCAGTGAACAGTGGCTGCTAACCTAAAGAACCAGCCATTGTTGAGAACAGAGAACATTTTTCAAAACAAATTGCCAAGTTGCTTATTTTTAAAATCAATTTTTAAAATCAGTTTTTCCAGTATAAGAATATTTCCTTTCACATGTTTTAACATCTTCATATCAAGGTATTGAAACTTGCTACACAGAATGCAAAATACATATAATACTGAAATTCTTTCAGTGGTGAAGAATGCCAAATCTAGCGAAGAAAGTTCCTGCGCTGGGGTCAAAGTCAGATGATGGCAGCTATTAAGAGGTCAAATTACCAGGAGGCCTCACACAAAATGTATTACTTTTCAAAATAGGAAATTTAAGCCCTGTCCTTTAATCTCTCACAGGCTCTCTAAGTATTGACTATACTGACTAAATTAAAAACGGTTTTCCGACTGCAGGACTTGGAAAGGTCTTACATTATCCAGACCTAATTTAGAATGGAGTCATATTACGTTGAGTAACAAAGAATTCGCCGGCATTCTGCAGCATTTAGCAAATTATATTGCTGATATCAGACAATGATCAAAATACCAAAACAGAGACAGGGATTAAATGAGCCAGAAGCTTGTACAATGCATACACTATAAGGTCCAGGGCTTAAATTTTCTACATCAACATTATTCAAGGTGGTATATACAGGCAGTACAGTGCCCGTGGTGGCACCTTCTACCTCCTTAAAAGGAATCTGTCAGTAAGATCTGCCCTTCTCAGCGTCTATATGGACATGTAGGTCATTGAGAGTTGAATAAAATGGTACATTGATATCTGCAATCTGATGTTTTATTCCACAGAAATATGCTTTTTGTCTTGATATGGAAATGAGCTGTTCAAATCTATGGGCGGGACAAAGATCTCTCCGAGAATCTGCCTCCAGAGCTTATTTTACAAGAAAGGGGGGCGTTACCAGTGTGAGAAGTGTAATAACTGACAGTCCGCTCTGACACCAGACCTAATAATACAGCAGAAGTGACCTTTATCTCATTACAAACCCTTAACCCCTTTACCCCCAAGGGTGGTTTGCACGTTAATGACCAGGCCAATTTTTACAATTCTGACCACTGTCCCTTTATGAGGTTATAACTCCGAAACGCTTCAACGGATCCTGGTGATTCTGACATTGTTTTCTCGTGACATATTGTACTTCATGATAGTGGTAAAATTTCTTTGATAGTACCTGCGTTTATTTGTGAAAAAAACGGAAATTTGGCGAAAATTTTGAAAATTTCGCAATTTTCAAACTTTGAATTTTTATGCAATTAAATCACAGAGATATGTCACACAAAATACTTAATAAGTAACATTTCCCACATGTCTCCTTTACATCAGCATAATTTTGGAACCAATTTTTTTTTTTGTTAGGGAGTTATAAGGGTTAAAAGTTGACCAGCAATTTCTCATTTTTACAACACCATTTTTTTTTAGGGACCACGTCTCATTTGAAGTCATTTTGAGGGGTCTATATGATAGAAAATGCCCAAGTGTGACACCATTCTAAAAACTGCACCCCTCAAGGTGCTCAAAACCACATTCAAGAAGTTTATTAACCCTTCAGGTGTTTAATAGGAATTTTTGGAATGTTTAAATAAAAATGAACATTTAACTTTTTTACACAAAAAATTTACTTCAGCTCCAATTTGTTTTATTTTACCAAGGGTAACAGGAGAAATTGGACCCAAAAAGTTGTTGTCCAATTTGTCCTGAGTACGCTGATACCCCATATGTGGCAGTAAACCACTGTTTGGGCGCATGGGAGAGCTCGGAAGGGAAGGAGCGCTATTTGACTTTTCAATGCAAACTTGACAGGAATTGAGATGGGACGCCATGTTGCGTTTGGAGAGCCACTGATGTGCCTAAACATTGAAACCCCCCACAAGTGACACCATTTTGGAAAGTAGACCCCCTAAGGAACTTATCTGGATGTGTGGTGAGCACTTTGACCCACCAAGTGCTTCACAGAAGTTTATAATGCAGAACCGTAAAAATAAAAAATCATATTTTTTCACAAAAATTATATTTTTGCCCCCAATTTTTTATTTTTCCAAGGGTAAGAGAAGAAATTGGACCTCAAAAGTTGTTGTCCAATTTGTCCTGAGTACGCTGATACCCCATATGTGGCAGTAAACCACTGTTTGGGCGCATGGGAGAGCTCGGAAGGGAAGGAGCGCAGTTTGACTTTTCAATGCAAAATTGACAGAAATTGAGATGGGACGCCATGTTGCGTTTGGAGAGCCACTGATGTGCCTAAACATTGAAACCCCCCACAAGTGACACCATTTTGGAAAGTAGACCCCCTAAGGAACTTATCTAGAGGTGTGGTGAGCACTTTGACCCACCAAGTGCTTCACAGAAGTTTATAATGCAGAACCGTAAAAATAAAAAATCATATTTTTTCACAAAAATTATATTTTTGCCCCCAATTTTTTATTTTTCCAAGGGTAAGAGAAGAAATTGGACCTCAAAAGTTGTTGTCCAATTTGTCCCGAGTACGCTGATACCCCATATGTGGCAGTAAACCACTGTTTGGGCGCATGGGAGAGCTCGGAAGGGAAGGAGCGCCGTTTGACTTTTCAATGCAAAATTGACAGGAATTGAGATGGGACGCCATGTTGCGTTTGGAGAGCCACTGATGTGCCTAAACATTGAAACCCCCCACAAGTGACACCATTTTGGAAAGTAGACCCCCTAAGGAACTTATCTGGATGTGTGGTGAGCACTTTGACCCACCAAGGGCTTCACAGAAGTTTATAATGCAGAGCCATAAAAATAAAACAAAATTTTTTTCCCACAAAAATTATTTTTTAGCCCCCAGTTTTGTATTTTCTCTAGGGTAAGAGGAGAAATTGGACCACAAAAGTTGTTGTCCAATTTGTCCTGAGTACGCTGATACCCCATATGTGGGGGGGAACCACCGTTTGGGCGCATGGGAGGGTTCGGAAGGGAAGGAGCGCCATTTGGAATGCAGACTTAGATGGAATGGTCTGCAGGCGTCACATTGCGTTTGCAGAGCCCCTAATGTACCTAAACAGTAGAAACCCCCCACAAGTGACACCATTTTGGAAAGTAGACCCCCTAAGGAACTCATCTTGATGTGTTGTGAGAGCTTTGAACCCCCAAGTATTTCACTACAGTTTATAACGCAGAGCCATGCAAATAAAAAATATTTTTTTTTCCACAAAAATTATATTTTAGCCCCCAGTTTTGTATTTTTCCAAGGTTAGCAGGAGAAATTGGACCCTAAATGTTGTTGTCCAATTTGTCCTGAGTACGCTGATACCCGATATGTGGGGGGGAACCACCGTTTGGGCGCATGGGAGGGCTCGGAAGGGAAGGAGCATCATTTGGAATGCAGACTTAGATGGATTGGTCTGCAGGCGTCACATTGCGTTTGCAGAGCCCCTAATGTACCTAAACAGTAGAAACCCCCCACAAGTGACCCCATATTGGAAACTAGACCCCTCAATGAACTTATCTAGATGTGTTGTGAGAACTTTGAACCCCCAAGTGTTTCACTACAGTTTATAACGCAGAGCCGTGAAAATAAAAAATCTTTTTGTTTTCCCACAAAAATTATTTTTTAGCCCCCAGTTTTGTATTTTCCCAAGGGTAACAGGAGAAATTGGTCCACAAAAGTTGTTGTCCAATTTGTCCTGAGTACGCTGATACCCGATATGTGGGGGGGAACCACCGTTTGGGCGCATGGGAGGGCTCGGAAGGGAAGGAGCATCATTTGGAATGCAGACTTAGATGGATTGGTCTGCAGGCGTCACATTGCGTTTGCAGAGCCCCTAATGTACCTAAACAGTAGAAACCCCCCACAAGTGACCCCATATTGGAAACTAGACCCCTCAATGAACTTATCTAGATGTGTTGTGAGAACTTTGAACCCCCAAGTGTTTCACTACAGTTTATAACGCAGAGCCGTGAAAATAAAAAATCTTTTTGTTTTCCCACAAAAATTATTTTTTAGCCCCCAGTTTTGTATTTTCCCAAGGGTAACAGGAGAAATTGGTCCACAAACGTTGTTGTCCAATTTGTCCTGAGTACGCTGATACCCCATATGTTGGGGTAAACCCCTGTTTGGGCACACAGGAGAGCTCGGAAGGGAAGGAGCACTGTTTTACTTTTTCAACGCAGAATTGGCTGGAATTGAGATCGGACGCCATGTCGTGTTTGGAGAGCCCCTGATGTGCCGAAACAGTGGAAACCCCCCAATTATAACTGAAACCCTAATCTAAACACACCCCTAACCCTAATTCCAACGGTAACCCTAACCACACCTCTAACCCTGACACACCCCTAACCCTAATCCCAACCCTATTCCCAACTGTAAATGTAATCTAAACCCTAACCCTAACTTTAGCCCCAACCCTAACTGTAGCCCCAACCCTAACCCTAACCCTAATCCTAGCCCTAACCCTAGCCCTAACCCTAACCCTAGCCCTAACCCTAGCCCTAACCCTAGCCCTAACCCTAGCCCTAACCCTAGCCCTAACCCTAGCCCTAACCCTAGCCCTAACCCTAGCCCTAACCCTAGCCCTAACCCTAACCCTAGCCCTAACCCTAGCCCTAGCCCTAACCCTAGCCCTAACCCTAGCCCTAATGGGAAAATGGAAATAAATACATTTTTTTTTATTTTTCCCTAACTAAGGGGGTGATGAAGGGGGGTTTGATTTACTTTTATAGCGAGTTTTTTAGCGGATTTTTATGATTGGCAGCCGTCACACACTGAAAGACCCTTTTTATTGCAAAAAATATTTTTTGCAATACCACATTTTGAGAGCTATAATTTTTCCATATTTTGGTCCACAGAGTCATGTGAGGTCTTGTTTTTTGCGGGACGAGTTGACGTTTTTATTGAAAACATTTTTGGGCACGTGACATTTTTTTATCGCTTTTTATTCCGATTTTTGTGAGGAAGAATGACCAAAAGCCAGCTATTCATGAATTTCTATTGGGGGAGGCGTTTATACCGTTCCGCGTTTGGTAAAATTGATAAATCAGTTTTATTCTTCGGGTCAGTACGATTACAGCGATACCTCATTTATATCATTTTTTTATGGTTTGGCGCTTTTATACGATAAAAACTATTTTACAGAAAAAATAATTATTTTTGCATCGCTTTATTCTCAGGACTATAACTTTTTTATTTTTTTGCTGATGATGCTGTATGGCGGCTCTTTTTTTGCGGGACAATATGACGCTTTCAGCGGTACCATGGTTATTTATATCTGTCCTTTTGATCGCGTGTTATTCCACTTTTTGTTCGGCGGTATGATAATAAAGCGTTGTTTTTTGCCTCGTTTTTTTTTTTTTTTTCTTACGGTGTTTACTGAAGGGGTTAACTAGTGGGCCAGTTTTATAGGTCGGGCCGTTACGGACGCGGCGATACTAAATATGTGTACTTTTATTGGTTTTTTTTTTTTTATTTAGATGAAGAAATGTATTTATGGGAATAATATTTTTTTTTTTTTTCATTATTTTGGAATATTTTTTTTTATTTTTTTTACACATTTGGAAATTTTTTTTTTTACTTTTTTACTTTGTCCCAGGGGGGGACATCACAGATCAGTGATCTGACAGTTTGCACAGCACTCTGTCAGATCACTGATCTGATATGAGTGCAGGCTGCTTCACAGTGCCTGCTCTGAGCAGGCTCTGTGAAGCCACCTCCCTCCCTGCAGGACCCGGATCCGCGGCCATCTTGGATCCGGGGCTCGAGCAGGGAGGGAGGTGAGGAGACCCTCGCAGCAACGCGATCACATCGCGTTGCTGCGGGGGGCTCAGGGAAGCCCGCAGGGAGCCCCCTCCCTGCGCGGTGCTTCCCTGCACCGCCGGCACATCGCGATCATCTTTGATCGCGGTGTGCCAGGGGTTAATGTGCCGGGGGCGGTCCGTGACCGCTCCTGGCACATAGTGCCGGATGTCAGCTGCGATAAGCAGCTGACACCCGGCCGCGATCGGCCGCGCTCCCCCCGTGAGCGCGGCCGATCGGCTATGACGTACTATCCCGTCCAGGGTCAGATAAGCCCAGGGCACCTCGACGGGATAGTACGTCTAAGGTCACAGAGGGGTTAAAAAAATACCCTTATTAGGGGAAATTTGATTTAGAAAGCTCATTCATACCTCCACTTTAATAAGAAAATGATTTTAATACAGGACTCTGCATTACAATCATTTCACTAAATCCCACTATTACACATTTTTGCCGACAATTAGGTAAAATATATATATATATATATATATATATACACACACATACACACATACATATACACAGCCAGCTCTGCCAAAAATTAAGAAGCCACTGCATCAAATCCCTGTCATGGGCAGCTCAATCTCCAGACCTGAACCCCATTGAAAACCTCTAGAATGTAATCAAGAGGATGATGGATAGTCACAAGCCACCAAACAAAGAAGAACTGCTTACATTTTTGTACTAGGAGCGGCATAAGGTCACCCAAGAGCAGTGTGAAAGACTGGTGGAAAGCATGCCAAGACATATGAAAGCCGTGATAAAAATCATGGTTATTCCACAAAATATTGATTTCTGAACTCTTTCTGAGTTAAAAAATTAGTATTGTTGTTTCTAAATTATTATGAACTTGTTTTCTTTGCATTATTTGAGGTGTGAAAGCACTTTTTTATTTTTTTTTATTTTTACCATTTTTCTTTGTCAGAAAAAAAATACAAAATTTATTGCTTGGAAATTCGGAGACTGTCAGAAGTTTAGAGACTAAAAGAACAATTTACATTTTACTCAAAAATATACTTATAAACAGAAAAATCAAACAAACTGAACATTTTGCAGTGGTCGCTTAATTTTTTGTGTGTATATATATTCACGTCAGAATGAGCTCACTGATGGATTCTCAGTTAACCCATATACGTAAAAAAAAAAAGTGCATTATGCACAGTGCGGGGCTGGGATTCACAAGGTGGGTGGCCGCACAGGCGCAGTCTGCAAGACTGCATCTGAGGTCAGACGGGCAGTGCTCATTGCGCCTGCCCCAGGCAGAACAAAACAGCGCAGGCGCCGGATTTGACTTGAAAACAGCGCGGAGGGGGTGGCGCCCGGTGCCGAAGAAGCCTTGAGTGACGGCAGTGTGGCGTGTGCAGCAGGGGGGTTAACACCTGCCTCCGGGGCTAAAGACAGGTATTTTTGTGAAATTATAAAACGCTTTATTTCTGCTTTGACTGCACCAATAACTAAAAGAGCCACCTTGTCAGAATGCAGCATTACTGCGGCACAAGGTGGCTCTTTTAGTTTCTAACGGCTGGAGGGGGTGACAGAGTCGCTTTAATCACTTTATATAAATGACCTCTTCCAGGCTCTCAGAAGGTCACTTCCTGGAAGATAACTCTGCCTCCAGAGCTTATTTTACACAAAGGAGGGTTACCATTGTGATGCCTAACATTGTGATGTGTAAAGGTTACCCGTAGGATGTGAATGGCCGCTCTCCTGATCTCACTGCAGAGCGGTGCGTGATTATACCGGACACATCTGCAGGTTCCTCTCAGCTTCCAGCTCATAGGCAGACAGGGTTGTAACATTGGTACAATACAGCAGAGTTGAGAGAGAAGCAAAAAATATGTTTGCAAGACGACAAATTTCATTTCTCCAGTTCTGTGTTAGTTACTTGTCTCACACTGGTAACTCCCCATTCATGTAAACAAGCTCTGGAGGCAGAGTTATCTTGCAGGCAGCGTCCTCTCCATAGTCTGGAAGAGGTAATTTATATGAAGTGATAAACGATAATTTCTCAACAACAAGGCATCTGATATCAGACATACAGACTTTTTCGGCAGTCTATAGCCACTCTGCCCATATTAATAGTTTAGATAAGTCAAATGTGTTAACAGATTCCCTTTAAAGGTAACCTGTCAGGAGGATTGTGCACAGTTGCCTACAGACACTCGAAAGAAAAGGATTACCTGCACAATATATATGCGATCATGCTGCAGTGCTGGCGCCCGCCTGCAGAAGGGAATATATTTTTTTCCAAGAAGTACAGTATATAAAATATTCATCATGTAAACTAGGGAGCAGTTCACTGAGGGATCAGTGACCTGTCAGCAGTGGTCAGTATAAATACCTAAGCAGAGCACCACAAGAAGCACCACAAGAAGCATATCATTACATCCCTTGTAGATTGTGAGCCCTCGCGGGCAGGGTCCTCTCTCCTCCTGCACCAGTTGTGACTTGTATTGTTTAAGATTATTGTACTTGTTTTTATTATGTATACCCCTCCTCACATGTAAAGCGCCATGGAATAAATGGCGCTATAATAATAAATAATAATAATAATAATAACTGTAAACTGAAAATAAAGATTAAACAACCACAAGAAGGATTTCATCAACCAAGGTATCATTGTAATCCATCTAACATAAAGTATAGAAAGTCTCGCACTCAACTTCAGTCTCATTGATTAGTGAATTTTATTGGTGCAAGGTAGCACTGGAAACGTTTCAGCTCATATAGAGCTTTCATCAGTCACTACAATGTATGAAAAGATATATATACATAAGGAACATAAAAAAATTGAGAAAACATAACAAAATGTACAAATCAAATACAAAAATCAAAATATAATGAAACAAAATATAATGAAGCGTTACATTTAGCACATTCATGAAGTATATCTCTGGCTATTACATGCTTCTGCGCAAATCTGTACATACTTTTGTTTCATTATATTTTGATTTTTTATTTTTGTATTTGATTTGTACATTGTTTGTTATGTTTTCTCAATTTTTTTATGTTCCTTATGTATATATATCTTTTCATACATTGTAGTGACTGATGAAAGCTCTATATGAGCTGAAACGTTTCCAGTGCTACCTTGCACCAATAAAATTCACTAATCAATGAGACTGAAGTTGAGTGCGAGACTTTCTATACTTTATTGCTGATGGTTTGGGAACCTAGTCTCTGCACCACATATATAGCAGTGCACACGGTGTTTATTTGTATATGTAATCCATCTAACGGCGCCGACCTGACATTGTCTGTAAGTTACTGTGCACAATCCTGCTGACAGGTTCCCTTTAAGTAAGAAACTACTATTGTCCCTAAAGGTGAAGAACCCCTTTAAAAGTAGTGTTGCATTTCTCCTGGAAGCAATAAGGGAAATGATCTTTCCTGAATGGGTGCCTTATTCGGTTTGCGAAGGCTGGTTTTACACTAATAATAATAATCTTTATTTTTATATAGCGCTAACATATTCCACAGCGCTTTACAGTTTACACACATTATCATCTAGCGTTCGGCAGGGCTGTGGAATGGTAGCCTTCTTCCTCCGTTAAGCCCCGCCCACTGCCGCACCTCTTCCTTCAGCTCCGCCTACATCTACATGCGTCCTGTTTACCCTATCTTTAACATTGGGTACACAGGCCATGTGGATGCCTCCGCATGCATCGTTTTGAAGCTGCGCTTAACTGCGTGGAACGCAACATGTTACATTTTGTTGCGTTGGCGCAGCGTCAAAACGACGCATGCGGAGGCATTCGCATACATCCGAATGGCCTGCGTACCCAATGCTAAAGATAGGTACGCAGGACGCATGCAGACGTAGGCGGAGCTGAAGGAAGGGGTGTGGCAATGGGCGGGGCTTAACGGAGGAAGAAGACTGCCGAACGCTAGTGTGAAACCAGCCTAATAGAGCTTACAGAATAGCTGCAGCGGGAACCCGGATCCCTGGGCCGCTCCCGATATTCAGGTGTCTGCTGCCACAGCTGCAGGTGTCGTGGTCGTGTGACAGGCACAACACACAGGCTCTATTAGCGAGCCGAATAAGAAGCGTCTCTTAGTGAATTTGGTGCAACCTTCAACTGCCATACGCCATCACCAGAAGTGTAGTGGAGTCAATTATCAGGAGTTAGTTGGGCAAGCTTGGTTATAACCCCAACCTACACTAGATCTGTCCACTTTCCTAAAAGTAGGTGCAGCAGGCTGGGAGTGGGGCAACAGCAACAAAAGTCACAACATTTTGGCACATTTCAAGGTGTTTAACACCAGAATTCTGGCAAAATCTCCTTGATTTACTAAAATTTACTAAAGTTGCAAACTTAGAACAGTCTAATAAGCACCAGATTTATCAAAGTGGCTCATGCTGGATACACCTTGGACCTCTGTAGACTGTGTAAATGGCCGTTGGACAGGTCCTTGAGGAGAGATATGCATCATTGAGGTTGGTAGCGTCGGTGATGTAAGCCCAGGAAACCAGGTTCCAGCACGCGTAATATATCCACGGGGGGGGCGTTGTATGGCAGATTAAAAAAGACCAATTGTCTCATTCAGTGTCTGTGTCTGGAGGTGTATAGACCTCTAGCATGGCTTGTGTTTACTTAAGCACTCAAAAGCTGGACACTAGCCTGAGCGGGCGAACCCGCACTAGTGTATCGACTATTTACTTTCTGTTTTCATTCTGTGCTGGATAAGGCTGTCTTTTCGTTTGGTTATGCTGAGCGGTTTCTGAAGGTTAATAAACCAGCCTGGAGATTTTACTGAAACCGCTTTCCGTGTCTACTTCAACCGTTAAATGAGAGTGAATAGAATGAGTAGAAACCCTACAATTGTATATCTATAAGTTGGCATACTTTGGTCAACTACTGGTAAGTTCTTTCAACCTGTGGTGCAAATTGAGCCACAACACCATGTCGCACATGTCGAAAAAACCTCATCAAGCGTGCCACAAACATATGGTCGAAGGCATAAAAGATGGTTTTCTTTTTGCATCCTCACTGGCAACTGTGCTAATACCCTTCTATTAGGAAAGAAGACACAAAATGTATGAAACCTAATACGAAATATGCGTTCCCGTTTTCTAAGCCATATAAATGTTCCATGGGATGCTCGATTCCCGCTATACCGTGACACTGCCTTATGGAAAATACATTGGTAGATTCGAAGAATCTAATAGTTAAAGTTCTGAGGAGAGGCACCCACACAAATAACCTCATTTCCTAATACTGAACGGCTTTGTCCTGTTTATGCACATGTAGAAGAACTACCACGCGATGCTGATGAACAGGGCGATCGCTGGAAAATCCATCTGGGTTAAGCAGGGGGTAGGTAATGTGGAGTATGGGAAAGTGTGGCCCTGAACACATGGAAACTTTGTGTCTCTGAAGGTCACCTCTTAATATGCCTCTTCCAGGTAACTTTCTCCTGAAGATGCATTTAAATGTACACATTGAAAAGACATTACATGTCACCAACACGGAAAATAGAAAGCTCCATAGGGACAGTATATCTATGTGGTGACCGCATAAAAAAACCCCACAACACCCACACAATAGTTCTCATGAGAATCTATTTGCAATTCTGCGGGATAGGAACGCCACATCAATGAGGATTTCCTTACTTTATCAAGTCTACATCATTGTTACATTATCATGGTCACATCAAAAGGTCTGTGCAGATATAATTCTAGAAGAATATCCTCCACCTCCAGAGACAAATTTCCGTATGTTCCCATATGGCTCCCATGAGATCCAGACTTATGGGCAGATACGATAAAAGCACAAAGTTGACTCCAGACTTTAATCTAATGTTGCAAACATCGTAAACCAAAACCATAATAAAAACCCGTATGAAGAAGTTGTGAGATTTCTATATGAAGATTTGCAAATGACTTCAAAGCCCGACATAAAACAGGACAATCCGTTACACGCTCTAAGATGTCTTATCTGCAGGCACATATGGCTCACAGATTAATTTGTGTCCAATAAAACAGAGCCATCCGGCGGGCTGACGAGATCGGTTCAGATGGCTCTTCCACACCCACGGACACCAGAGACTGCACACACTGAGCGCCTCCACCGCACATGTGTCAGGTGGGAATTCACGCTTCACCCTTCTTCCTTGTATATTGTTTTGCTCTATTTCAAAACACAAGGGGTGGAATAGAATATAATAGAGCATTGTCTGGAGATTACGCTCATTGTCTGGAGTACCGGAATAGACCTGACGCTGAGCCAAGAAGCCCAAGGGGGTCTGCTCACCAGCCACAATTAATGCAATCTTCACTACTAACAAGGTTGGAGACTCTAAATGTGGCGCAAATACAACACAAAATGTATTATATAGAAGGATTTGGTTTATACCAATATTATAGGCAAATTTTACTATGCCAACAGTTATAGAAAGAACTCTACGGCTTTTGTGCTTGTGCTTTTGTGTCATACCCCAACCGCATGTAGAAAAGCCGCGGGGACACCATCACGTGTTTCTCAACGCAAGCAATAAATAGCCAGGTCTTTCACCGGGAAGGAACAACCACGGGAAGGGCAGCATCCAAAAAGGAAAACCACCTATGCCATCACCAGCTCTTTCCAGAGCAACTTCTGATTGACCGGAAGTCAGAGGTAACAGTCAATCTATCAGTGTAAGTCTATGAGAGCCCCCTTCCCCCCCAGTATGGCTCTCATAGACTTAAGGCCCCTTCACATTAAGCGACGCTGCAGCGATACCGACAACGATCCGGATCGCTGCAGCGTCGCTGTTTGGTCACACAGACAGCTCTCCAGCGACCAACGATCCCGAAGTCCCCGGGTAACCAGGGTAAACATCGGGTTACTAAGCGCAGGGCCGCGCTTAGTAACCCGATGTTTACCCTGGTTACCAGCGTAGAAGTAAAAAAAAACAAACACTACATACTTACCTACCGCTGTCTGTCCCCGGCGCTCTGCTTCTCTGCACTCCTCCTGTACTGACTGTGAGCACAGCGGCCGGAAAGCAGAGCGGTGATGTCACCGCTCTGCTTTCCGGCTGACCGACGCTCACAGCCAGAGCAGAGAAGCACAGCGCCGGGGACAGACAGCGGTAGGTAAGTATGTAGTGTTTGGTTTTTTTTTACTTTTACACTGGTAACCAGGGGAAACATCGGGTTACTAAGCGCGGCCCTGCGCTTAGTAACCCGATATTTACCCTGGTTACCAGTGAAGACATCGCTGGATCGGTGTCACACACGCCGATCCAGCGATGTCCACGGGAGATCCAGCGACGAAATAAAGTTCTGGACTTTGTTCAGCGACCAACGATCTCCCAGCAGGGGCCTGATCGTTGGTCGCTGTCACACAGAACGATTTCCTTAACGATATCGTTGCTACGTCACAAAAAGCAACGATATTGTTAACGATATCGTTATGTGTGAAGGTACCTTTACACTGAGTTGTGCCTTCTGGACCATCTAGCAAAGACTCAGCGATCTGGCAGGTGACAACCAGCGGAAGACGACCAAAGCGTCAACAATACAAAATGAAGGCGGTGGATTGCGCCAGTATAATACTAAGGGCAGGGAACTTACATTAGTTGCACCAAACCAGTGCTGCAAATAAAAAAAAAAAAAAAAAAAAATTGTGAGGTTACTAACTTTTTGGAGAAAAAAAAAGCCACAATAAAAGCTGTAACCCGTACATATGCTGGGTTTGACCTAAAAATGGCAGTAAGGCAGAGGTCACACACATGCAACCGCAAGCTCTGGTCCCGAGTGCCGGCAGCAGTGCCGTGTATTGGTGCGCGAGTTTCTCGCATTGCACTCGCAAGTGTGACCCCGGCCTAATACTATAAATCACTGTGTGTGGATCCAGTCATGACTCCCACCCCTCATATACAGTGGGGAAAATAAGTATTTGATATACTGCTGATTTTTCAAGTTTTCCCACCTACAAAGAACAGAGAGGTCTTAAATTATTATTGTAGGTCAATGTCAACTGTGAGAGACGGAATGTAAAAATAAAAGAACAAATTCACATTGTATGATTTTTACATAATTAAACTGCATTTTATTGCATGGAATAAGTATTTCATCACCTGCCAACCAGCAGTAATTCTGGCTCTCACAGACCAGTTTGAATTTGCTACCTGTATAAAAGGCACCTGTCCACCCACTCAATCACACTCCAACCTCTCCACCATGGCCAGGACCAAAGAACTGTCTAAAGACACCAGGGACAAAATTGTACCTGCACAAGGCTGGGATGTGCTACAGGACAATAGACAAGCAGTTTGGTGAGAAGGCAACAACTGTAGCACAATTATTAGAAAATGGAAATGTGAAGACACAGCATTGTATCTTAATTAGCCAGACAAGTTGTGTAGGCCCAGAATCAAACTGTTGTCTGAAGTATTGACTCTTCTTGTATGAAAAATATTTATTGTCTCGTGTGGTAAGGATGATTCTGAGAAAGGTCAGGGATCAGCTCTGAACTACACTGCAAGCCCTGGTCAATGACCCGAAGAGAGCTGGGACTCCAGTCTCAAACATTACTGTTAGGCCGGGGTCACACTTCCGAGTGTAATGCGAGAAACTTGGGCGAGTCTCTTACATCAATACCGGTCACTGCCGCCGGCACTCAGAACCAGAGTGTGAAAGTGCATAGAAATACATGCAGCCGCACACTCTGGTCCCAAGTGCCGGTGGCAGTGCTGGGTACTGATGTGAGAGACTCCCGTGAGTTTTCTTAGTAACACATTACGCCATCACAAATTCAAATCCTGCAGGACACGCAAGGTCCCCCTCTGCTCAAGCCAGCAAATGTCCAGGCCAGTTTGAAGTTCACCAATAACCATCTGGATCATCCAGAGGAGGCATGTGAGAAGGTCATATGGTCAAATGAGACCAAAATAGAACTTTTTGGTATCAACTCCACTCACCGGGTTTGGAGGAAGAAGAAGGATGAGTACAACCCCAAGAACACCATCCCAACTGTGAAGAAAGGTGGGGGAACATCATACTTTGGGGAGGCTTTTCTACAAAGGGCACAGGACCACTGCACCATATTGAAGGGAGGATGGATGGGGTCATGTATCATGAGATTTTGGCCAACAACCTCCTTCCCTCAGTAAGAGCGTTGAAGATGGGTCATGGCTCTGTCTTCCAGCATGACAATGACCTGAAACACAGCCAGAGCAACTGAGGAGCGGCCTAGCCAGTCTCCAGACATGAATGAAAATCTTTGTAGGGAGCTGAAACTCAATGTTGCCCAGCAACAGCCCCGGAAACTGAAAGATCTGTAGAAGATCTGTATGGAGGAGTTGGAAAAAAAATCCCTGCTGCAGAGTGTGCAAACTTGGTCAAGAACTACAGCAAACGTCTGACCTCTGTAATTGCAAACAAAGGTTTCTGTACCAAATATGAAGTTCTGTTTTTTTTATTGTATCAAATACTTATTTCATGCAATAAAATGCAAATTAATTACTTAAAAATCATACAATGGGATTTTTCCGTTTTTATTTTTAGATCCTGTCTCTCACAGGCGAAGTGTACCTACGATAATACGGTAATAACAGACCTCTCCATTCTTTGTAGGTGGGAAAACTTGCAGAATCAGCAGTGTATCAAATACTAATCCCCCCCCACTGCATATAGATAAAAGATGAGGATCCTATATGTAAATGTGACGTGACTAATCTGCAGTATTTAGGAGAGAATATCCCCTTTCTGGTGGACCCGTAGGCATCAGACGGACTGTCCGGAGCAGTTGACTACTGTGTACAACTAGAAACAGGTTTTCAGCGTCGCAGTGTTATTGTACAACATATAACAAACCTTCATAAATATGGAAATAATTGTATAACTACAGGTCCGCCTATCTAGTATTAAAGGAGTCATTTGTGACTAACACGAGCACATTTGGCTACTGTCTATAACAAGGCAGAGGAGCCAGGGGACTGATGGGGCGTCCTTGCTCTGTTGTGGTGGGACGGGTACCGTATATTTGTACACATGCAGCTGCCTCTTTAGCCGCCACCTTGCATGGATGGGGATTTTCTGCCAGTCGTGATACCCGCTTCTGACTGTGACTGATAACAGCGGCAGTGGCCAGACAAAACCTCTACGGTTCTTCTGCGCCATACATTTTCCTTCTGAAGCCCTGACAAAGAATGAACTGCCAGGCGGCTCAATCCAGCGTAAATAAAGGAAGAAGGAAATCTCATTTGTTCAGGGAGTCTGCTTAGCTAGCGGAGAATAGAAGATTTAAGGAAATGAAGGAAACTATCAAATGAAGCTATTCCCTGCTGCTTACGGAAATGTAAAATGACCGCCACGTTGTACCTATGATGCCATGTCTGCACCGAGGTGTCCAAGAGGTAAAGGGCCCTATGCGGAGTCTCTGAGTGACTGTGGATAAAGTATATAAGAGACTACAAAAATAAGAATTTAAAACACCCACTTTTTCTTTGCATGTTATGTGGGCTTAGTACATCAGCACCCTGGTCAGGACTCAGTTTTTCAGACAGAGCTCCAAACCCTCTGCACATGATTAAAAGGGTCTTAGGATCATCCACTTTATTGAAGTTTTGAGGTGTTCTTGGTGTAATTCTATATAATTTACTATTGGACAACAGTTTCCAAAGCTGCACTGATGTCTCTGTCTCACCCTTGGCCTCGGAAGCTCCACTTCTTGCCCAGTGTTCAGTAAAGGAGAAAATTTGTGGTGTGAAGGATTCATCAGAGTCACATGTACGCTACTCACTGCTTGTTTCAGTAGCTCAGCCAGCCACCTCCTCATTACTCTTGTATAGACAGAGAAGGAGGCTGGCTCAGCTAATGAAACGAGCAATCAGACAGAACTACTTATGTGGTTTGTCCCGAGGAAGAAGCAGGTGTGCTTCAAAACGCGTTGATAAATTAAAAAGCAAAACCGCATTTATACCTTCATATTTTTTCCACTGCATCTTTTACTACTGTCAGCACGGGTTTCTCCACTTTTTCCAGTTGCACATGGTAGGCCCTTCATGTCGGCACATGACTCTCTCTGCTGTGTCAAGCACATGACTCTCTCTGCTGTGTCAAGCACATGACTCTGTGCTGCGTCAAGCACATGACTCTCTCTGCTGTGTCAAGCACATGACTCTCTCTCTGCTGTGTCAAGCACATGACTCTCTCTCTGCTGTGTCAAGCACATGACACTCTCTCTGCTGTGTCAAGCACATGACACTCTCTCTGCTGCGTCAAGCACATGACTCTCTCTGCTGCGTCAAGCACATGACTCACTCTGCTGCGTCAAGCACATGACTCTCTCTGCTGCGTCAAGCACATGACTCTCTCTGCTGCGTTAAGCACATGACTCTCTCTGCTGCGTCAAGCACATGACTCTCTCTGCTGCGTCAAGCACATGACTCTCTCTGCTGCGTCAAGCACATGACTCTCTCTACTGTGCCAAGCACATGACTCTCTCCGCTGTGTCAAGCACATGACTCTCCGCTGTGTCAAGCACAGGGTCGGAAGTGAAGCCACCTTGACTTAGGAACAAGAGTAAAACCAGGGCATCCGTGTATTATTGGAGAGAGACTTAAATTAGTGTGTTAATTAGAAACAATCTAAGAATGGACCTAGACATTTTATTTAAAGTGGATTACCCCTTTAATCATTAAATCATGTAATCATAAAAGTACCGTTGTGCAGAGGATTTGAAGCAGAAAGTCTCATATATATTTAAAGAGTATTCCCATCTCTAAGATCCTATCTCAATATGTAGTAGGTGTAATAATAATAATAATATTAGCAAACATCTCCAATTAGAAGTGTAGTATAGTTCTTCTGATGGGCTATGTCGCTTTCCCCATGTGCAGAGCATTGCAGTAGCTTAGGTATTCATGGTTATAGCCACTCATATAGTGACAGTTAGCTGTTCATGGTCGTAACCATGGATGTCTAAGCTACTACAGTGCCCTGCACATGGGGTAAGTGACATAACAAATCAGAAGAACTATACTACAGCTCTAATTTAAGGTATTTGCTAATTTTATTCTAATTCCACCCACTACATATTGGGATAGGATCTTGGAGATGGCAGTACCCCTTTAACGTTGGAACCCACAGAATTTATACCAGTGTATACCTACACGCTCACACTTCATTAGCATCAGGAAATTCTCATGATGTAAACCTTGAATGTACACTGCAACTATTTTTTTTATTTTCTGCAAATAATAGCATTGATTGCAGCACTTATGCTGTGAGATTACGATCACCACCGGGGGCTAGGACTGATACGTGTGAACATGCTCTGTGCACAGATCTTCAAAGATTTCACTGGTTTATAGGCGGCAGATCATGAATAAGGCTTTGTTTCCGTAGGTGTAATACAGGTTCCATTTCCATTCAGTTTTTATTTCTGAGAGGAATAGGAGGTGAAAAGGAAAACATTCCCGAAAAAAAAAGCTTGTGAACGCCCCACTTATTACCTCTGCTGGGATCTGTTCCCGTTCTGATTAAAATAGAAAGAAAATGTTCCCGTTTTACACACAAGACTGGCACTGATATTGAGGAGGGGGCACTGCACTGATACTGAGGCTTTACTGGTAGAATCATGCAATAAAGAACATAATCCTGCACAATCTCGTTAAAGACTAAAGCACAAAACTATGTGATCAAAAAATGAAATCCACATTTAAAAAAAAAAAAAAATCCAGCAGAAGAAATACCCGTAAGAAACATCTGCTTTCAATTGCAGATCCCTGTCCCCTGATGGGTCAAAATCGGAAATGGCAGCGAAAGAGGCCAGAGAGACTTTGGCAGGAACCAGTCACAGGCACAAACCTCCAGAAAGTATGCAACATAAAAACACGCCGCCTCTTGGGATCTCTGAAGAACATAACACCAAACAGCCCAGCACCAAACAAAAATGAGTTATTATGAAATGTACAGGCAAAGAGTTAGGAAAAAGGAGAAGAAGCCTTCAGTGTTCATTTTATTATGGTTTGCAGATAGTTTTAAATAGTCTACAAAAAAAAAAATTGTACTGATTATAAATCCTCCAAGAAAAATAAATAAAAGAAAAATATAAAATTGCTTAAAATATCAAACCAGGTATTTTAGTTATATTTTTTTTGGGGGGGAAACTGGTCGATAATTTAAAGGGGTTATCTAGTATTAGAAAATCTATATTTAAAAAAATAAAAAATAAATCAGTACCATAACTTTCTACAGGTGAAAGCAGCCATGATTTTCTAATCTAGGACAACCCCTTTGATGAGGACACTATAACAACATTCCTTTCGCAGGATCAGTATTAATAATAATATATTATGTATTTTATAATTGTACAGTCAGGAGTCAGAACTGTCATCGCTTACATTATAATTGTGTGACTGGAGCTGTGCAGTCATCATCATTATGTGTGACATCAGGTACTGGTTTCCCCCTGTAGAAAACTTCAGTGGTACAGTATACAGTTTCATCTCACAGTAAGTTCTAGTGATAGATATTGACCCTCTTCCTCAGCAATGTACAACCTGTGGCCAAGAAGCTACATGTGGCCTGCAATGCCATTCCATGAGGCCTTCAGCCATCTGACTCCTCTGTGTTCAGTGAGTTTCAAACTATGGGGATAGCGGTGCTCATTGTGTGCTCATCTTGACGTTTTCTGAAGTGCTAAATATTGGTGCACAGGATGTTTTTTTAACAGTACTGTCGATATAGAACTCTGATCAGAATATCATTTTAAATTTTATGTAGACCTTGGTACAATCACACAATTTGGCACTTGGACAAAAAAATTAAAAAAGTTGTGCACGTCTGCTCTTCAGAAATTAAAGTAATTCCCAGGGTGTCACCTAACGAGCTGAAGATCCTTGCATATGTTGCGGCTGTCGAACAGCCACGAAACACGCAGCCACCAGTACTCGGACTTATTTTTCTAGCACACCGCATTCTGTTTGCACACGAGCATGCTCAGATAACACCTAATCTGAGCACGTTCGCTCCTCACTAATGATACTATATAAATTAGTGAGTAAAATCAATAAAAGAAAATTGCTTTAGTGCTGCTTAATGTATACCGTACTTGCGAAGTCTGTTTCATGCTTCTGATTTAATCAATAAAACTTGTATGAGATCAATCATGGCCTTCACAGACCATGTAACATAATAATGTAGAAAGACCCTAAAACATACATGAAAAAAAAACTTGATTGAAGAATTGATTAGCAAATAATATTTCATCGCCCTCTCCAACACGTTGGGAAACCTCAAAGTCTGCATGAACCGGGCAAGAACTACATTTATTTGTTCAGTGTCATATACACATATGCTGCTCTTTCTCCAAGAAATAAGAGGCCGGAGAATGGCGGCTGTTTTGTTAAATACATTAAGATGACAGCGGAGCAAAGCAAGAAAACAGGGATGGTATGCATCTCGCCCCATAAACCCTGCAAAGTATTAACATTCCAGCGTAGCCACCGGAAAGGCAGAATAATCTGCCTTCTCTAATGTGATAAAGAGAAATGCCAAAAGGAGAGGGAAATGCACTCACTACTTGAGGACTCAAGGTCTCCATACACATTAGATAAAATTCATCCGAACCCAACCATGTAATGTGTATAGGAGCCTCCCAACTCTCCCATAACAGATTACAGTGGAGGAAATAAGTATTTGATCCCTTGCAAGTTTGCCCACTGACAAAGACATAAACAGTCTATAATTTTAAAGGGTAGGTTAATTTTAACATTGAGAGAGAGAATATCAAAAATAAAATCCAGGAAATCACATTGTATAAATTATATAAATTTGCATTTTGCAGTGAGAAATAAGTATTTGATCCCTCTGGCAAACAAGACTTAATACTTGGTGGTAAAACACTTGTTGGCAAGCACAGCAGTCAGACTTTTTTTGCAGTTGATGATGAGGTTTGCGCACATGTCAGGAGGAATTTTGGTCCACTCCTCTGTACAGATCATCTCTAAATCATTAACACTTTGAGGGTCTCGCTTGGGAAATCAGAGCTTCAACTCCCTCCATACGTTTTCTATGGAATTAAGGTCTGGAGACTGGCTAGGCCACTCCATGACCTTAATGTGCTTCTTTTAGAGCTACTCCTTTGTTGCCTTGGCTGTATGTTTTGGGTCATTGTCTTGCTGGAAGACCCAGCCACGACCCATTTTTAATGTTCTGACGGAGGGAAGGAGGTTGTCACTCAGGATTTTACGGTACATTGCTTCATCCATTCTGACATTGATGTGGTGAAGTAGTCCTATGCACTTAGCAGAAAAACAACTCAAAACATAATGTTTCCACCTCCATGCTTGGCAGTGGGGATGGTGTTCTTTGGGTCATAGGCAGTATTTCTCTAACTCCAAACACGGTGACTTGAGTTAATGCCAAATACCTCAATTTTTGTCTTATCTGACCACAACACCTTCTCCCAATCACTCACAGAATCATCCAGGTGTTCATTGGCAAACTTCAGATGGGCCCGCACATGTGTCTTCTTGAGCAGGGGAACCTTGCAGGCACTGCAGGATTTTAAACCTTTATGGCATAATGTGTTACCAATGGTTTTCTTGGTGACTGTGGTCCCAGCTGCCTTGAGATCAGTAATATGTTCCCCCTCCCGTGTAGTTTAGGCTCATCTCTCACCTTCCTCATTATCAAGGATACACCACGAGATGAGATTTTGCATGGTGCCCCAGATCAATGTCGATTGACAGTCATTTTGTATTTCTTCCATTTTCTTACTATTGCACCAACAGTTTTCTCCTCACCCAGCATCTTACTTATGGTTTTGTAGCCCATTCCAGCTTTGTGCAGGTCTATGATCTTGTCCCTGACATCCTTGTAAAGCTCTTTGTTCTTGCCCATGTTGTAGGAGTTAGAGTCTGACTGATTAATTGAGTCCGTGGACGGGAGTCTCTTATAAAGGCGACTAGGTAAGACAGCTGGATAATGCAGGTAACGAGTTAATTAGGAGCATCTAACTGGTCTGTAGGAGCCAGAATTCTTAACGGTTGGTAGGGGATCAAATACTTATTTCTCACTACAAAATGCAAATAAATATATACAATTTATACAATGTGATTTTCTGGATTTTTTTTTTGATATTCTATCTCAATGTTAAAATTAACCTACCCTTAAAATTATAGACTGTTCATGTCTTTGACAGTGAGAAAACTTACAAAATCAGCAAGGGATCAAATACTTATTTCCTTCACTGTATATCAGGGACATAAGGATCGGGTGGATCCCTTGGTTCTCCATGAGGTAAGCCAATGTGGCAGTGGCTTTCTCATAAAGAATCACAGGAGCGCTTGGCCAAGCAGAGCGTATATGGGGGGAGTCAGTTAATGATAAACTTACCTGGAGCAGCCAGTGCCAGGCAGCAGCTGCCAAGGCAAACAGGATCATGGGGTGCATTAAAAGAGGTCTGGATACACATGATGAGAGCATTATACTGCCTCTGTACAAATCCCTAGTTAGACCGCACATGGAGTACTGTGTCCAGTTTTGGGCACCGGTGCTCAGGAAGGATATAATGGAACTAGAGAGAGTACAAAGGAGGGCAACAAAATTAATAAAGGGGATGGGAGAACTACAATACCCAGATAGATTAGCGAAATTAGGATTATTTAGTCTAGAAAAAAGACGACTGAGGGGCGATCTAATAACCATGTATAAGTATATAAGGGGACAATACAAATATCTCGCTGAGGATCTGTTTATACCAAGGAAGGTGACGGGCACAAGGGGGCATTCTTTGCGTCTGGAGGAGAGAAGGTTTTTCCACCAACATAGAAGAGGATTCTTTACTGTTAGGGCAGTGAGAATCTGGAATTGCTTGCCTGAGGAGGTGGTGATGGCGAACTCAGTCGAGGGGTTCAAGAGAGGCCTGGATGTCTTCCTGGAGCAGAACAATATTGTATCATACAATTAGGTTCTGTAGAAGGACGTAGATCTGGGGATTTATTATGATGGAATATAGGCTGAACTGGATGGACAAATGTCTTTTTTCGGCCTTACTAACTATGTTACTATGTTACTAGTCGGGGGAAGATCAATCAGTCCAATCAGGGTTGTGGTGTCAGTAAGCCAAACCTCTGACTCAGACTCCCCAATTTCCAACACTGACTCCACAGCACTGGTCACTACTGAGCATGTGCATAAAGTGCAGCACAGATTCATCTCCTCTATGACCCCACAGCACTGGTCACTACTGAGCATGTGCATAAGTGCAGCACAGATTCATCTCAACTAAAAGCCGAGATCCTTAGATCAGGAATAGAACAGACATTTACATTTCATAACTTTCCCAAATTCTTATGAAAACATTTACAGCACATCCTGCATTGTACTACTGCACCCAATTTATTATAGATTTTAGGAGTCCGAGTCGGTCCATTTTATACCAACTCCACGACTCAGACTCCACAGCCCTGAGCCAAATGATAGTTCAATTGACAGCCATCTAATGTTTATGGTCAGCTTTATAGTCTTTCAGAAGGAAAGTGCAATACAAAAATGTGCATCTATTCTGTGATTTTGAGCCATTTCTACTTTTTTTTCTTGCAAATGGTGATGAAAAACTGAACAAAAATACTGATACACAACACGGGCCATGTACAAAACGCCTGAAAAAGCAGTTCTGACTGTAGGGGAACAAGGACGTTGTGGAACCCGTTATGAGTCAGTCTAGTTTCCACATTAATAATCCTGAACACCCACATCTTATACCGCACACGACACTGATCAGATTAATTTCGCCATGCTTTTCCATATGACGCCTGAAGAAGCTCACAAACCACCCATGTAGCTCCACTGCAAGCACATCTCCGGCCCCCTCCATACATTACCACGACAGTCCCCTCAGTAATATTGGAAGACTGGCAGTGTGAGCACTTAGTCTAAACATGACTTTATAGGAGTGGGGGAAGAGGTCAGGACCCCAATCTGCTAGCATAACAGCAAGGCGCGGAGGGGGGGCAGAGATGACAGCTGTGTCAGTGAGTTAGACAGTGTGTTGTCCCATCTATGACTCCAGGGTCTGTTCTAAGCACACGGACATCCCATACCGGGGCACATGGTGAAAGGTCTGCTCATTATTAGGGTCCTTGTATACACTAACAGACCACCAGTGATGGTCAAGAGAGGCTGTCAAATCTGAAACCTAAAAGCACAAAATAGGTCAACAACAAGCAAAAAAATGTCGAGATAGCGCTGACAAAACGATTACATCTTGTGTCACCTTGAAGAAAATACACTCGCCTCCTAAATATCATTTCCAGGAACGCGATTGCTGACCTCATGACATGGGCAGAACATGAAGTCCGGACAGTTTATAATAACGGGAGCCCATGAATAATAAAATAGCTGCATAATGTTAAGAGCCAAGAATATAGTAAGGGCAGAGGTTCAGTAAAAATCATTTTTTGTCACTCAAAATATTCTTATAATATTAAAGTATTGATCCACAATTGCTCACATATATATGCTACTACTTCACTTTTAGGGAGAATTCACACAGAAGGTTTGGTGCAGTATTAAAAGAATGTAAGTCCGCAAGGACAGGGTCCTCTCCCCTCTGTACCAGTCTGTCATTGTAAATTTGTTTACTGTAAACATTATCTATAACTCTACATGTAACCCCTTTCTCATGTACAGCACCATGGAATTAATGGTGCTATATAAATAAATAATAAAAAAATAATGTATTCAAATAAACTGCAAAGGTCACATTCTGACTGTTTTTCAAGGGCAATGTGAAGCCTCATGAGTGTATTGATGCACAACATGTGCAGAGCCTATAAATCACTCCAATATACCAACATTATACAGGACTTATACTTCTCACTATCAAATACTGACAATATCACACGTCAGGCGATGTTCACACATGGCGATATGTCGCGTATTGTTAGAATGAGATTGTGCGTAAAGATTTTACCAACACCATCCACATACTGAAGAGAAAATATCCGATGCGAAAGTTGACCTGCAGTGGATATTACCCCTTACATATATGGAAATTTACAGAAAGATCTTATCAAAATCTAAGACGCCCACATGTTTTGTAAATTTTGACGCGGATTTGCTGTGGATTCTTGGCGAAATCTGCATTGGTATGTGAACATTATGACAGCTCGCAATATATTGGTTATAGAAAAGGCCAACATTCACTAAAATCTATACAGTAGGTAATGGTGTGTGTGCTGGGAACGCTCCTCATTTTTGATGGAAGAGATGCACAAATCATTTCTTGATCATTGTATTAATGTAGAATTATAATCCATGTAGAAAATTATCTAATCTAATCCTAACTTCCTACAATTAAGGAGGAACGGCAAACTTGTGACCTTTGATGAAGCCAAAAGGGCGAAACCCTGGATCAGGCAGGCCGCTGATCGCATGGTATCGTTTTTACAAAAATGGATTATATTGATGTGCTGATTATCCTATGCTCTACTGTGAGTCTTTTCTCACTTTAGAACAAAAAATAAATACATCTGTGAATAGTTTTATACTTTGTTTTGCCTACTCTGTTTTATTGAGAATCACACCATGTATTTGGAGAACATCTTGAGCATTGGGAGGGCTGTTCTTCTAATGGAAGCTACCCAATTAGAAGAGCACCTGGTCGGAGTATTGAGATGAAAGCTGGTGGTCTGGAAGTTTTTTATGACACCATTCAGACTGTGATAGTCTTGATCGGCCATAATTTTTTACTATTCCAGAGTTCTTTGTGGACTTTCTCCTCCATCATAAGACCAGGTTCACTAAAAATAGGTACATATATCGACTTTATATGTGTGATGTTTAGGAATTTTACTAAACATTTTATTTCTGCTTCTGTAACAATATTTGCAGCTTTTTTTATTTTTTATTATGCTACGATTATTCTATAATCTACCGTAATTGTGTAACTCCTATGACCGGAAAGCTGATATATGAGGAGTTTAGTTCTCCATTTTGCCCACGCAAAGCTGAGATAGCAACGTGGCAACTGGTTATTTTTCCCACAGTGACTCTGCGCAGTATAAACGAAAAAAATAAATTCTATTTTTGACTCCTTGGCGCTTACAGACATTAAAGATTAATATTCTGGATAATTTCTGGAGGCACAGGGATAGCTACGTTTGATTAACTGGTTCCTGGCATAGTCAGAGTGGAGCACATGTTGGATCATTAAATACTAAGTATGTAACATGAAGTGTCCAGACCCCTGGTGTAATGATACAGCTTGTACTTTTCTCCGATCAGGGATTGTAACAATGTCCAAGAGCCTCATAAAAAAAAATCCTTAAGCAGCAGAGCTTCTTGATGTGCCACCTCCTGCGAAACCCTGTGCACGTGGCCCAAGTAATGAGCCGAGGCCGAGATACCACAGGGAGGATCATTAATCATCCGGTGCCAGGCACAGCTGAGGCCCCACACGTCCCGCTCCTCTCCTGCCTACTGGACAAGACAGGAGGAGGATGATGAATATTTACAAGGTGGGTCCAGCTGAGGACGATCACACCGAGTCCGGATCCGATGGGAGAAAAACCTACTAAAGTGATGACATCGGGCACCAGGGTGTTGGCGCAACAGCTCACATATCTACCATTGTGAAACATTAAGCACAACTACAGTATCAATGCCTACACGATGGGTGCCCAAGCTGGCACACAATAAATTTTGCTGTCATGTATTTATTCATTTTTATTTTACTTTTTGAGCCCTACACCAGGACTACCTCATACAATTGTGACTTTTTTTTCCCATTGTTGTGATATATTTTAATATTTATTGCTTTTCCCTAAAATCACGTCAAATTCTCTGCTATATACTTTCCCCTAAAATCAAGCTGTAGTTATCACATGCAATTAGAGCATAGAGCCCCAGGCTTTAGAGGTTTATATTGTGTCCATTACTCTTTTTTTTTTTGCAGCGAGCATTATGTGCATAATTTATAAAAATCCAGCAGTGTTGGCACCAGGTATGTATAAATCAAAGACTGTGTAATGAGCACGTTATTCTGGCTGCATCAGTTGCTAAAAAAATCAAAATTAAAGGGATTCTCTTAAGACTTCAGCTTTTAATTAGTTGCGTGGGGTCCACTGGACTCCCATTTTGTTTTTGTCATATTTCCGCAAGTTTGAACGGTAGGCAAACGCCCATTTGGTTAGCTTCCTAGCTCAGGTGCCCCTGTCTCATGAGTGCATCACGTCGACTACACTTTGCCACAGAGAGGCGTGCGACTAATATAGTGTAAGTCTTTTGGGGCGACTACCTGAAAGTTAAGTGCAGATAGACTACTTCAAGTCAGAAGGTGTTTCGACCTCCAGAACGCTTAGTGATCAGCTGAACTGAGGGAGACTGTGCTTGGATCCACGAGAGTCAAAAGCACAACCAGCCCTTTACTGCGAGAGAGGGTCCTGAAGGTAGGATAACAACTAATCCAATATTAGAGGGGTTCCCCCCCAAAAAAAAATTATATATATACAGTGGGGCAAAAAAGTATTTAGTCAGTCAGCAATAGTGCAAGTTCCACCACTTAAAAAGATGAGAGGCGTCTGTAATATACATCATAGGTAGACCTCAACTATGGGAGACAAACTGAGAAAAAAAAATCCAGAAAATCACATTGTCTGTTTTTTTAACATTTTATTTGCATATTATGGTGGAAAATAAGTATTTGGTCAGAAACAAACAATCAAGATTTCTGGCTCTCACAGACCTGTAACTTCTTCTTTAAGAGTCTCCTCTTTCCTCCACTCATTACCTGTAGTAATGGCACCTGTTTAAACTTGTTATCAGTATAAAAAGACACCTGTGCACACCCTCAAACAGTCTGACTCCAAACTCCACTATGGTGAAGACCAAAGAGCTGTCAAAGGACACCAGAAACAAAATTGTAGCCCTGCACCAGGCTGGGAAGACTGAATCTGCAATAGCCAACCAGCTTGGAGTGAAGAAATCAACAGTGGGAGCAATAATTAGAAAATGGAAGACATACAAGACCACTGATAATCTCCCTCGATCTGGGGTTCCACGCAAAATCCCACCCCGTGGGGTCAGAATGATCACAAGAACGGTGAGCAAAAATCCCAGAACCACGCGGGGGGACCTAGTGAATGAACTGCAGAGAGCTGGGACCAATGTAACAAGGCCTACCATAAGTAACACACTACGCCACCATGGACTCAGATCCTGCAGTGCCAGATGTGTCCCACTGCTTAAGCCAGTACATGTCCGGGCCCGTCTGAAGTTTGCTAGAGAGCATTTGGATGATCCAGAGGAGTTTTGGGAGAATGTCCTATGGTCTGATGAAACCAAACTGGAACTGTTTGGTAGAAACACAACTTGTCGTGTTTGGAGGAAAAAGAATACTGAGTTGCATCCATCAAACACCATACCTACTGTAAAGCATGGTGGTGGAAACATCATGCTTTGGGGCTGTTTCTCTGCAAAGGGGCCAGGACGACTGATCCGGGTACATGAAAGAATGAATGGGGCCATGTATCGTGAGATTTTGAGTGCAAACCTCCTTCCATCAGCAAGGGCATTGAAAATGAAACGTGGCTGGGTCTTTCAACATGACAATGATCCAAAGCACACCGCCAGGGCAACGAAGGAGTGGCTTCGTAAGAAGCATTTCAAGGTCCTGGAGTGGCCTAGCCAGTCTCCAGATCTCAACCCTATAGAAAACCTTTGGAGGGAGTTGAAAGTCCGTGTTGCCAAGCGAAAAGCCAAAAACATCACTGCTGTAGAGGAGATCTGCATGGAGGAATGGGCCAACATACCAACAACAGTGTGTGGCAACCTTGTGAAGACTTACAGAAAACGTTTGACCTCTGTCATTGCCAACAAAGGATATATTACAAAGTATTGAGATGAAATTTTGTTTCTGACCAAATACTTATTTTCCACCATAATATGCAAATAAAATGTTAAAAAAACAGAATGTGATTTTCTGGATTTTTTTTTCTCAGTTTGTCTCCCATAGTTGATGTCTACCTATGATGTAAATTACAGACGCCTCTCATCTTTTTAAGTGGTGGAACTTGCACTATTGCTGACTGACTAAATACTTTTTTGCCCCACTGTATTTATAGATTATCTTTAGGCCTTTTAGAGATGATTCCATCTTCAGCTTTCTTATCTATTCACAAAGGCAATCATTTTGACCACTTTTCAATGCCACTGTATACCAAATAATACACTGCTCAAAAAAATAAACGGAACACCGACAACAGAATATAACTCCAAGTAAATCAAACTTCTGTGAAATCAAACTATCCACTTAGGAAGCAACACTGATTGACAATCAGTTTCACATGCTGTTGTGCAAATGGAATAGACAACAGATGGAAATTATTGGCAATTATCAAGACACACTCAATAAAGGAGTGGTTCTGCAGGTGGGGACCACAGACCACATCTCAGTACCAATGATTGCTGGCTGATGTTTTGGTCACTTTTGAATGTTGGTTGTGCTTTCACACTCGTGGTAGCATGAGACGGACTCTACAACCCATAAAAGTTGCTCAAGTAGTGTAACTCATCCAGGATGCCACATCAATGTCAGCTGTGGCAAGGTGAGCGTCAGCGTAGTGTACAGAGGCTGGAGGTGCTACCAGGAGACATGGAGGGGGCCGTAGGAGGGCAACAACCCAGCAACAGGACCGCTACCTCAGCCTTTGTGCAAGGAGCAACTGCCAGAGCCCTGCAAAATGACCTCCAGCAGGCCACAAATGTGCATGTGTCTGCATAAACGGTTAGAAACCGATTCCATGAGGATGGTCTGAGTGCCTGATGTCCACAGATGGAGGTTGTGCTCACAGCCCTACACCGTGCAGGACGCTTGGCATTTGCCACAGAACACCAGGTTTGGCAAATTCGCCACTGGCGCCCTATGCTCTTCACAGATGAAAGCAGGTTCACACTGAGCACATGTGACAGACGTGACAGAGTCTGGAGACGCCGTGGAGAGCGATCTGCTGCCTGCAACATCCTTCAGCATGAATGGTTTGGTAGTGGGTCAGTAATGGTGTGGGGTGGCATTTCTTTGGAGGGCCGCACAGCCCTCCATGTGCTTGTCAGAGGTAGCCTGACTGCCATTAGGTACTGAGATGAGATCCTCAGACCCCTGGTGAGACCATATGCTGGTGCGGTTGGCCCTAGGTTCATCTTAATACAGGACAATGCCAGACCTCATGTGGCTGGAGTGTGTTAGCAGTTCCTGCAAGATGAAGGCATTGAAGCTATGGACTGGCCCGCCCGTTCCCCAGGCCTGAATCCCATTGAACACATCTGGGACATCATGTCTCGCACCATCCACCAACGTCACGTTGCACCACAGTCTGTTCAGGACATGAGAATGCTTTAGTCCAGGTCTGGGAGGAGATCCCTCAGGAGACCATCCGCCTCCTCATCAGGAGCATGTCAGGCATTGTACTGTAGGGAGGTTATTCAGGCACGTGGAGGCCACACACAATACTGAGCATTATTTTGACTTGCTTTAAGGACATTACATTCCACTTTAATTTTGTGTGTGACTCCAAATCCAGGCCTCCATTGGTTAATAAATTTGATTTCCATTGATGATTCGTGTGTGATTTTGTTTGTTTTTTAGTCAGCACATTCAACTTTGCACAGAACAAAGCATTCAATGAGAATATTTCATTCATTTAGATCTAGGATGTGTTATTTGAGTGTTCCGTTTATTTTTTTGAGCAGTATCTTGGCTGAATGGCATCAAATTATTTTACATTCATAAAAGTTATCTGTGAGTAACTGCATCTGGTCCGGGTGAGAGTCAGGACTGCATAAGAATGCAAAATATGAGGTGCTCACCTAACTAACGTGCTTTATTCTGGGAACGAAAACCAGCTGTCCTCTTACAGAACGCTGACTACACAGATTCCCCATGTGAAAGTTGTGAATCAAGAGTCTTCTGTCACAAGTGGTCACCGAAGCCTGTGACCAGAGTGAAATTTTCACATATAGAATAATGCATTGTAAGGCCGCATTCACACATCCGTGTGTCACGATTTGTGATACA